>NC_085139.1:84786842-85134490 GCF_024139115.2 Armigeres subalbatus | reverse complement strand
TTCTTTCATCTTTCTCCCGTCTTTTTTCTTCCTTCTTCCTTCTTTTTACTTCTTCTTTCTTCCTTATTGCTTCTTTCTTCTTTTTTATTTCTTATTCTTTCTTCCTTTTTTCTTCTTCTTTCTTCTTTCTTCCTTCTTCTTTCTTGCTTATCCCTTCTTTCTTCTTACTTCTACCTTCTTCCATTTTTTTCTTTTTCTTTTTTCCTTCTTGTTTCTCCCTTTCTTTCTTCTTCCTCTTCCTTCTTCTTTCTTCCGTTTTGTTTCTCCTTGTTTCCGGTTTTTTTCTTCTTGCCTCCGTTTTCTTCCTTCTTGCTTCTCTTTTTTCCTTCTTTCTTTCGTATTCCTTCTTTCTTATTCCTTCTTCTTTCTTCCTTCTTCTTTCTTATTCTTTCTTCCTTCTTCCTTCTTATTCTTTAACGCTTCTTCCTTCTTCTTTCTTCCTTCTTCCTTTTTACTTTTTCCTCCTTCCTTCTACCTTCTTAGTTTTTCCTTCTTCCTTTTTACTTCATCCTTTTTGCTTTTTTTTCTTCTCCCCTCTTCCTTCTACCCTCTTTCTTCTTCCTTGTTCTTTTTTTCTTTCTTCTGTTTTCTTTCTTCTTGCTTCCGTTTTCTTTCTTTTTATTTCCGTTTTCTTCCTTATTTCTCTCGTCTTCCTTCTTCCTTTTCTTTCTTTCTTCTGCCTTCTTCCTTCTTCCTTCTTTCTTCTTCTTTTTCCCTTCTTCCTTCTTTTTTATTCCTTCTTTCGTTTTCCTGCTTCCTTCTCCCTTCTTCTTCCTTCTTCCTTCTTCTTTCTTCCATCTTCCTTCTTCTTTCTTCCTTCTTATTTCTTCCTCCTTTTTCCTTTTGTCATCTTCCGTTCCGTGTGATTAATTAACTCTGCTACTCGAAAACATGGCAAAAAAAATGCTTTTTTTTATTGGCGGTTCGTACAATTTAGTAGAGGGGCCCTCCTTAGCCGTGGGGTAAGACGCGCGGCTACAAAGCAAGACCATGCTGAGGGTGGCTGGGTTCGATTCCCGGTGCCGGTCTAGGCAATTTTCGGATTGGAAATTGTCTCGACCTCCCTGGGCATAAAAGTATCATCGTGTTAGCCTCATGATATACGAATGCAGAAATGGTAACTTGGCTTAAAAACATCGCAGTTAATAACTGTGGAAGTGCTTAATGAACACTAAGCTGCGAGGCGGCTCTGTCTCAGTGTGGGGATGTAATGCCAATAAGAAGAAGAAGAAGTTGTTCGGCTAAACGGCATTTCGGCAATATGACCCGTTAAGCAAACGACATCTTTTGTTCGGCCAAATGAGATTCTCAGCCGTGTCGTTGCCAAACGATCATATTGATCAAACTGTATTTTCGGCTTAATGGCCTGCTCGGTCAAACGACATTTTCGACCAAATGGCCCTTTCTGCCAAACAACTCTATTGATCACATGATCAGTTCGTCCGATAACCGTTTCGGCCAAACGTTTAATTCGGCCACATAAAATTCGGCTAGTTGACTTCCGGCCTTACGTGTTATTCGGTCAAGTGGTGGCCAAACACAATGTTCGACCGTATGACCCGTTTGGCCAAATGGCACATTTTTGGCTCAAGGTTATGTTTATCCACATAACTCGTCTTGCCAAATGATATTTTCGGCCGTATGACCCGTTCGGTTTGATGATCCATTAGATCAAACGAAATGTTCCGCCATATGACTTCTTCGATCAAAAAGCTTTTTCGGTTAAGTGTTTTTCGGGTGGATTCGGGCAAACATCTTTCTGTCTAGTGGCGTTCAGCCAAACGACTTCCGTGGAAATGAACTACGGCCAAATCGCCTTTCCTGCTTTCTATTTATTCATCTGAGTAAAATTAAATTGTTATACATGCAGCGGTGAGCAACTCAACCAATCATTAAGATCAGTCATTCTTGACCAATTGTCATCCATAGCTAATTCGCCCAAAGGAAGTTGCCAGAACCATTACAAAACTGATCGAGCGCAATATTTCAATTTTTCGACCAGCAGACCAGCATTTAAAAAACTTTCGAATTATTCCATTAGTGCAGTGCAATTTGGCTGCAGGATGAAACATTTAACAACCCATCAAGTGGTTCGGTTAGCAAAAGAGGTTCAAAACCAGCCTCACACGAGGAAATATTTTGGTATGGTTCTTCTGGAAAGAACTGTGACTCTATCTGGCAGGAGGAAATTCTTCACAAAATGCTTCAAGGAAATTTTGCTTTGTTCTTACTGAAAATTAGTCGTCTTTTTTTCTGTTCATAGCAAGTGAGAGTTAAATGTCACTTATCGAACCGGAAAGCTGTTCTTATTGGAGTTCCAAAAAGAGCCGCTCTCAGCCACACATTCTGCGTTTAGCGTTTCCTTTTTGCTGGAGAAGCTCTCGTAATCTTTCTTGCAGAAATTCGCAAAAAAATGTGTGGGCAATAAGATCCTTGGTCGACCGATTTCCAATACCTCGGCTTGACGTTATGCAGCCTACATACAGTCAAACATGTTTGTCAAATATTGATCCCAAGCAAATAGACAAGTTGGTCAACTCGGTTTGTCTAACGACTCTACACACGATCAAACTGGTTTTAAACCAGCGCACTATGGGGAATTTTCATACAAATGGGCGGCCAAAAATATGTTTTCAATGAAAACTGTTTCTATGCACCATATATTATGTGAAGGAATATTGAAGAACCTTTTTTAACCCTTTAAGGGCCATCGCTAACCATTCGAAAAATGTCATCCCCGAAAAAAAAACAAAAAAAAAATAAAAATAAATTCGGTGATTTTTTTTGTTTGTTTCCAATACAGCATGCATAAAATAGCAAACAACCTTATATCTAGTAATAATGTTGTTCATTTTTTAATCATTACGAGGTATAGAGAATAAAACTACAATTTTCAAGAAAACTTTGATTGCAGCGTTCTCGTAAAAGCACAAATATGCGCAAGCAAATCAATCACTAAAAGGTGGTACTAGGGTTATATTTCAATCCCCCATTTACAGATGAGGGGACATTAGGTTAGCGGGACCATTTTATAGCAAAGAATTATGATAATTAAAGTTTCCCTTCCACAACTTTTTGATAATAATCTTCGCGTGCAAAACAAACCAATCTATCGGAAAGCTTATGTTTTAAGCTTTGAAATATATTATATATAATAACCCTGTTTGTCTGTCCGGTAACTAGCCAACCAGATGCAGCACGCGGGGAAATTCTCACAAAAAATAAAATATTTGACACTTCAATTCTTTTTTACTATCAGATGCAGAAAACAAAACCAATGACAACCTTAGACGAACAGACACCGCATTTGATGAAAAAAAAAAACACAGACAACAGACGTTGAAAATTTTGTTTTTTTAATGCATGAATTATTTTTGAAAAAAAAAAAACACTTGCCATGGGCGCTACTGCGTCCACAAATAAACAAGTAGTATATAAAACCTTAGGATATTTGGAGAAAAATTGACATCATAACATACAAATCAAAGTAATGATTTTTTTAATTTTTATCAGCTTTTTCACTTCACCAGCCCATACATTTTGACTGAATAAACACAGCGCTTCAATATTTTCCGATTCTCTTATCTAGGGTATATACTTTCATATGATATATAAATTAGACAAATTGGAGATAGTAAATTTTTCGATTGATGGCCACCGTTTCCCCCATAGTGCAGCGATGGTCTACGCTTTTCCTGCTTAGTACGACTGCGATGGGATGACGCTTCAAATCAAACAGAACAGAACTGAGGATGGTGCTGAATCTCGGCTCATTCCACCCAACCGAGGATGTTCATATAGGATTGTGAATGTTAAATTCATCGACTATTGATTCCAGCTAGAGCTTCCACAATTTAAAGTTGTACCAGTTCAGGAAATCCTATGCTAGCAAATTATACCTTTCCTCTTACTATTCTCCATACTATTATGTAATACTCGAGGTTTTTTTTCATATCATCAAGGGGTAACACATTTTTAGAGCGCTCAGATGATTTTTTTTGTTTAAATGAATTTTACTCTACAAGGGAATCACTTTGTTATGTAGGAACTGTTCCATTGGAAAAGTCAATGAAATACAACAAGATTCTTGTGGTGATGAGGCATCAATAAAATTTTCCATCTTACTTGAACAAATATGTAAACAGAATAAAGCGATTAATTATTATCGCATTCCTTGACCGTGTATTCAGTGCGGTGCTGTGTCCATTATCGTGGATTCTTCGCATCGTCATAAATTTGCTTTTGTTTTGTTCCATCCCGGAAATCGAGACAGACTGTATCGCCCAATCAGTCACTTCCAGCATGGTTTTGTTCCAGCCGGCGAGCTTGCTATGGAAAAGAACAAACCATTTCTTCGTATCTATACATCCACGTTTCCAAAACCATTGATCACCACTTGATTGACACTGATAGCGCGAGCTACACAATGCTGTAAACAGACACTCGCTGCATGGATCTCGATTCCGTAGCGCCAGATGGCTTACGTTTCTCCGGTTCACCTGCTCGAGTCGTGATACCCGCTCAGCAGACCATTCGATATCGGGTTGCACTAAGGTGTTTCATACGGGCTTGCTCGTAAGTGAGTGACCATCGCCTCCCCGGAAGGGGGTTTTCGCACTCGCGCATTGCCTTCGTGGGGGGAAGGGAGGTCGCCTCCAAACTGCTTTCGCCCGCCAATCTGAGTCGTCGTGGGCGGTGATATTCGGCACCAATCGGGGAGCTACTCTCAGCCCATCGTTTTGGAACTTCGGCTTCGGCAAACTATGTGCGGCCACCGAAGATGCGCGAATCGGAAAGACATCAAAGACGCGACGCTGTCGTCATTGGTTACGATGTAGCAGATGTGGCTTTTCTAGCCCAGCGGTTGCCAAACTGCTACATTATTTCTCATAACATTTTTCCACAGAAATCAACAAAAGATTTCATATTGGCAACAGATTTTCCCCAATTACCGCTTCTAGTTAAAACTTTTTGAATGCTCATTAAATTTGGTTTTAAAGAGTTGGGGAAAAATTTCATATCACATTGTATATCTTGACGAAAAAAAATGAACGAAGAGATAACGTTATTCGGTTGAGTACCTATTTACCACAGATATCTATTCCTGAGTTATTCTGATTTGAACACGAATGTATTAAAAAGATAACTCTAGCAGAGTAAATCAGTATAGCAACTTGTTCATTTAGATAATTAATGTAATCTTTTTAGATACGTATTTCGACTGAAGACGGCCTTACAGTTGAAGGTCGAAATACTTATCTGTAAATAGTACAATGTGATGGAATTAAATGGAACAATACAAAACTAAACTTATGATGAGGGTGAATATGTAGTGTGTTTGCAAATAACAGTTTTTTCCGTATTTTTCGAAGCAAATCGAAGCTCAATCATAGAATTTGGATAACTATTTCCTCGTGTAAATAGTTTGAAAACGCAGAAGTGGTACGCTAAGTCGCACACGTTGTGCATCCCTGCTCCAGTCAATGGGTCAGTTTTTCCACGGGATACACTACCTGGCGATAGAAGGGACTCTCAAGAATCGGGAATGGGCTAGGTTGGTATATAAATGATCGAAGGCAAAGTCCCATACGTATAATTCGAAAAACGCCGGTAGACACAGTTGACGCGCGATTGGATTAATTGTTTGCGCACTTGGTTGACGAGTCTGAAAGTGAAAATATTTGTGTTTTATCAGGTGTGCGGAGCGCGGCCTGCGGTCTATTAAGCTATTAAGAAGAAAAGCGCAGTGCAATCCAAGTTTTTGGTCCGCTTTGTTATTACGCAAAACAAGTGTCTGGTGGACCAATTTCTGAAGTGGCGTCGGTTCTATATTTGTGCGCAGAATAACAATTCCAAAAAGTGTTGATTTTTCCAAATCATTCAAGTGGGTTGAATTGGTTTGGATAAGCTTTGAAAGGTTAGTGTGGAAATATCCTAGCGAAATAGTAATATGCAAATACCTTCATTTTCGTTCAGTTCAGTTCAACAAAATTTTGAGTTTTTTGTGTGTGTTTTTAACATGATAGTACGCCTGTGGTACATCAATTTATTATGTGCGATAGTCTTATTTGGCCTAGAGATTCTTATAAAACCATTAAACGATTAGCGTTTTACTCTGCCCGACGTTTCGACCATTGGATGTGGTCTTTTTCAAGGGGAAAAAATAGGACAATCGTTTTCGTCCTAATTTGAGCACAACGTTTAATCATTTCTTTTCCTTTGAAAGACCACATCCAATAGTCGAAACGACGGGCAGAGTAAAACGCTAATCGTTTAATGGTTTTATAATACTGAGATAGCCGAAATATCTTCATAAAAACTATTTCCAGTTGTCTCCAATACCATATGTCTTATTTAGCATCAAGTGAAAAATGTTGGGTTTCGAACGCTTCTCTGGTTTTCTAAATATAGGTACAGAGTGTCATTGGTTATACTGATATTCGGATAGCCATATCAGATATACACAATCTATCCTACAGTTAAAAGTTGTTGAACTAGTGACCCATTCTCACCTCGATTTAACACGTTACTTCCGTTGCCAGTTTACCCTGCTGGATAGCTTCCTGTTCTTTTTAGTGTCTGATGTTTTGCATTCGTTTCCTTTCTTCTTCGATTTCTGTAACAGATATGCAACTGATGGTACCCGCAAGTCGAGCACATCTGTAGAAATGTGCGAAAAATAACTGCTTGCAAAGTTTTTATAACTTCGTAAACAATTTTGTATAAGAAATTTTAATCAGCTCTAAACGTCACACAACAAAGTTTGTTTGAATGTTCAGTAGATCATAGAGGCTATAAAGTGAAAAATTCAATTGCAAAAAGACAATTGCAAAAAGTCTTAGTTAAACATGTTTACCTTAAGTCTACTAGATCTTGACGTTCATAAGATTTATTAGTAATTCGTAGAAAGCATCCCATACAAATTTTAGAGAATTCCTGAAAGTTAATGATCATTTCTTGAAACAATTAGTGGCTTGCAAATTTATCGGATTCGTGATTTAAGTTTTCCAGAATGAATGTCATGCTTCGAGGTCCCTCATAAAACCTTGAAATAGAATGTTTGTCCTGCAAATCAGAGAGACTTTTAAGAACTCATTGTGAAGAGGAGAACACTGCTATGAATACGAAAAGTAGTCATTTCATTGTAAATGATTTTATTGGCTGACAAGTCTGTTCTCAAATTTCAATATTCGAGCTCACACGAGCGGGCGAACTCATTTTCTATTTAAAAGGATAGCACCGCACTTCATATGAATAACACCTCGGATAAAGGTTGGTCATGCCTAATTCATATCATCTATTTTTAGTGATAACGCATATTCAAAAAACGCAGTTTCAAATCCTGAGGTAACTCAATTTCAAATATAACCAGGCTTCGGAATTGGGTTGTTTAGTAAAGAAAAATATGAGGTTTTTCATAGTTTAACATAAAGAGCGTGCTTTCCTGATCTCCAACATATTTTTATTTTGTTTGTGAACCTTTTATTTACATTTTTATACAGCAAACAATAAGCCGTTTCAATCGATAGAATGACACTAACATTCATAGAATGACAGTTGGCCCATGCAGCATAAGAACAAATTTTTAGTTCCATGCAAATTTAAAATGCAAATTAAAAATAGTTCCGGGGCTCCAAAAATTCTGAAAAATTGGGGTTAGGCTCAGTTTTTTATGCAGATTCAGAATATGTAAAAACATATATACCCCTAAACAACCCAATTCTCACTCATATGAATAAAAACCTGCGATTAATCCATTTAGCGTAGTGTGATTTTTCATGGTCCCCCTGTGAGGAAGTATTCTCATACAACATTTTTATCCGGATAGAATGGCGGGTGATAAATTCGTGAGTGCCGGATCGCCGGATAATTTAATTTTAATCCACAAATTTTCCTTCTCGTCGCCTCATCAGATAAATTTTACAAGCATATTTACAAAAATTTAGAACCGCAACGGGATTCGAACCCTAAACAATTTTAAAATATTCAGAGCGCCCACTAAAACCACGCCACCACATGAATTGATTGAAAGCGAGGAGAAAAACTGCTGTATTGAACGTTTTGCTTATCGTGGCGCATCGTCAGATTCAATCAGCTTGGAGAGGCAAAGTAAGCAGCATTTGATTTTCGCGAAACATTGGAAGAAGGATAACAATTTTTCGCACCATCGCTTGTGCCGGAGTTTATCGCACTGTATTTTATCCGGATAAAATGCATGGTGGAGTGATCAGTTGTCGCGTGAGTGAGTGAGAAATCTGAACCCTGAATATAACTCTTTATCTGGGTAAGTGATTAGAAGAGGTTCATGAGCCTAAACCCCGAATAGATTCATACTTAATAGTGTGATCCTCGCTTTTTAAGCTTCACTAGGAAGTGAAAATCAACTCTGGGATTTTTTGCAAATTTCTTCATTATCTTAAAACCGCAGTATAAAGCTTAATATATTCAATAGATCTTTTTCATATAAGACAATATGACATAGAATTTTTCCCCCTACTTTTCTAGAACGAGCATAGAATAGCATAATGCATAGTACATACATACAAATTGTAAAAAATCCAAATATGCTCGACTTGCGGTTAGCGGCAGTGCATCTCTGAATAACTTGGGAATCCACCTTGTGCCAAGAGGGCTGCAATCTTGAATTTGAAGAATAGCGTTTCATGCATTTAATATCTGCATAATCACATTTAGTTTTAGAATATTCCAATGTGATTTTTACATATATCTGACTATAGGGCACTGCACGGAACGATCTCTTCCTTTTTCGTACTTCATAATTTTTGATATTAACTGGCCTTGTTGTTTTCTAATTTCTTTGCTGCGAGAAAGAGACAAAGCAGCTCGTGCAGTGCCCTATTGTGCTTGGCTCATAACTTACATTCTAAGGAATTTACCCACATGAACGTAATTGATTTTGACCTTGGTTTTTGGAACGGCGATTGTGCGCATCATTCAGACTATTTTTGTTCACTAATGTGCCCAATAGGGCCCTCCTTAGCCGTGCGGTAAGACGCGCGGCTACAAAGCAAGACCATGCTGAGGGTGGCTGGGTTCGATTCCCGGTGCCGGTCTAGGCAATTTTCGGATTGAAAATTGTCTCGACTTCCCTGGGCATAAAAGTATCATCGTGCTAGCCTCATGATATACGAATGCAAAAATGGTAACTAGGCTTGGAAACCTCGCAGTTAATAACTGTGGAAGTGCTCAATGAACACTAAGCTGCGAGGCGGCTCTGTCCCAGTGTGGGGATGTAATGCCAATAAGAAGAAGAAGAATATGCCCAATAGAAAGAATAGATTCCAATCTATCTGGTAGAAACGTCAATTGAACAAAATATGCTGAATGGGGAGAGAGAGTATTACCCGTCTTAAATTTTAAAGTCAAATACAATAACGCCTATTTGAAAACAGCTGCTAGACATATTTGGTTGTAATGAGAAAAGCTAAACTAGGGACTCAACACGTATCTCAGTCGGTGGTTCTAGAACCAAAACAAAAACGCCACGTTTGAGCCTTCTTTTGGATACGGATGAGTGTCTCTTAATTGGGGAATTAGAATGCCGTCATCCTACTCTCATTCTTTTCCTCAGCATATGGACATGACTTCTCTAAACACATAATCTCTTATACAATAATGTGCTCGACGGAACACTACCAGTCTTATCCCATTGAGAACCTGTTCGGAACATCCGCTCAGGGGGTGTAGTCTTTTCAGTTTCAGAGATTTGTGTTAATTTAAGTTTATTCATAGAAAAGATGATGGATCAATCTAAAATGGGGTAGATTGGGGAAGATTCAATGCAGTCTTAAGAAGAGACCGAGATATCAAAACTATTCATGAATAGTGAAAAGTGAGAACTGAGAAGTAAGAAATGAAATATAAAATTCAGATCTTTTCACTTTTTACCTTACAAGTTCTTACTTCACAAATTTTTCACTTCTAGCTTCTCAAGAAAAGCAGGAAGGAAGGAGAAGAAATGATAATAAGGAATAAATATTAGGTTGAAAAATTCCAATTTTTACCTCACTTTTCACTTCTCACTACTTGGTCTTTTTACTTTTCAGTTCACTCTTTTTACTTTTCACTTCTCACTTCTCACTACTCACTTTGCACTTTTCACAATTCACTTCACACTTCTCGCTCCTCATTTCTCCCTTCTCACTTTTCACTTCTCACTTCACATTTCTCACTTCGAATTTCGCACTTCTCACTTCTCATTTCTTACTTCTCACTTTTATATTCTCATTTTTGCCTTTCACTTCTCAAACTTTTCACTTTTAACTTCTGACCCCTCACTTTTCACTTCTCTTTTCTCAATTCTTACTCACTTCACATTTCTTTCTTCTCACTTCTCATTTTTCGCAATGTACTTTTCACTTTTTGCTTTTCTTTTCTCACTTTTCATTTCTCACATCTCATTTTACATTTCTCACTTCAAATTTGTCACATCGCACTTCTTACTTCTCACCCCAAATAACATTTTAAGTTTCAAAACGCTCATGAAGACCATAATCTACTATTCAAAAGTGTTATAAATCCATTTAAAACCAAAATTTTACTAGGGACTTCTTACTTCTCACTTTTTACTTTTCACTTTCACTTCCCTCTTTTCACTTCTCATTTTCCATTTCTTACTCCACAGTTCTCAGTTCTCAAATTTCTTACTTATAACTTCTCACTTCTTACTTCTCACTTCTCACTTTTTACTTCTCACTTCTCAATTCTTACTTCATACACTCGTCACTTTTCACAGTTTACTTTTTACTTCTTTTTTCTCACTTCACTCTTCTCACTTCGAAATTGTCACTTTCACTTCTTTATTTTCCCTTCTCATTTCTTAATTTTTCACTTTTCATTTCTCACTTTCCACTTCTCACTTCACAGTTCTCACTTCTTACATTTTTCACTTCTAACTTCTCACTTTTCACTTCTCAATTCCTTCTTCTCACTTATCACTTTTGACTATTTGCTTCCTATTTCCTATTATGAGATGAGTGAAATATCTCATTCCTCACTTCTCGCTGCATATTTCATGTTATTCCTACCACTCATTACTCACAATATAATATTTTTTTACTTTTCGGCCAAATGGCCCGACGTCGTATATGTTGTGCATGTAAACTGATTCTGACAACATCGAGCTAAGGAGGTGAAAATGCTTTGGCAAATTACTTCGACTTATGGAGATAACGCAGTATGAAAAATTCAAGGGACTTCAAGAGAAAACATCGAGTTACAGAACATCGAGTTAGAGGGAGTTCACTATTCACAACTATTTAGCTATTGGAACTGAATAAAACCTGCCTTATCTTAATCCTGATAATTGGTGCATCAAACTTGGCAGTTTGTATCCTAATAAACTTTTTCGGGTGATTTTGTTTATCCTCAAAATAAAAAGAAAGTTAGTAATTATTTTACATAGAAAAGCTTATTATTCCTTGAGTTTTATTAATATTTTCAAAATATACCTGAAAACTCTGGCAGTTGTTGGTGAACAATATAATCCATGGATGCTGCGACATCGCTAAGAACACCAGAATTGATTAACCCCTTGTTTATTTATAGCGATCGTAAAAAGCTGGACAAACTGTTTCTACTGAACTGTTTGCGGATAGACCTTAATGGTCACAAACTGTGACAAGCTGTCCGGGGCACTAACCTTAGGATTTTGCTTGATTTCGCCATGAATAATGCGGTTGTGAAGGTCAGTATGTTTCGGCTTACAGCCTCTTCCGGGAGGAGTTTCAAGTGACGCATGCTTTCCTTGGGGATATAGCCAGAGATTGGCCGAAGAGATTGGAAATTAGTTTGTTTTGGAGCCCAGGATAGTGTATTTTGTACATCGCCAGTTGATACAGAGGTACCATCTAACTTCGACACCCGTGGAAACTACTCCAGCCAACCGACGGCCGTCTTTTCGCCCAACCATCTTCCGGCAACTCGATTGCCTTCCACCGGCCGCGTTGCTAAACTGCAGCCCGAAAGCTGTATCGTGGTTCGGCCTTCCATCGGTAGTAGAATAGTCAATCCGCATCTGGTCAACCATCGGATGCCGCATTGTTAAATACCTTGTTGGCTTTATGATTTCAGGTCACCTGTAGGCTGCATCATCATCATCGGCGTCCTGCAGATTGCCCTTACCTTTCGGCCGACCAGCTTCCTTCTTTTATGCTAACCAATAACCCACTCGTAAACGTATTAAAATCAAATTTTACGGTTAACTCCCTTCTTAAAATCACCCCACACAAAGACTCTGGGACCCGGAGCAACAAGAGGCCTTCTACGACCTAGGGGAGTAACTAGGGGAGTAGCTGTGGATGCCCTGTCCCTCACGGAATAGGACCGATATACTTCAAAATCTTTGCATATGGCGACTAAATAGTTAACTCTTCGACTGTGGTAGCGATTCGAGGTTTATTGATGAATGGGTTGCTCCAATTCTTGACATTGGGAGCCTATGCCACACTTCATGTGGTTACAAACAAAACACAGTATCTTGATTTCGATCTGGATGTGAGGTTGGTGGTATCATTTGTTGCTGCTGTAACTTCTCCTCTAATTGTTGGCATCTGTATTGTAGTTCAATCAAAGGTAATTGCCTATTTCCGGGAATTAAACCACCCGACTTGGACGTTAATTTACAATGTTATGAAAACTCATATGTGAATATGTACGTTATGTGGAAGATATTGATTTGGAAAATGTATTGGAGGTAACCACTTTCCCTTCGATGGGACTCGAACCCATGACCCTACAGTACGCTAGACTGGTGCTTTAACCAACTAAGCTACGAAGGACCTCCGTCGGCCTTCGCAACCTAGCGGCTACTGAACGAGCTCGAGATTCCCAAATTGGACGCATAGTCAAATCACTCGCAATCCATTTCTCAAGCCAACACTTCCACATGTGTATTGTACACGTCCACATTAGAGGAGCGTGAGTATTTAGAATGTCTGGCGGCTGTACACATTCTTCATCAGCAACTGTACTGATCAAGTGAGGTTGTGTAAGCTATTTGCCAGTCGGTCGTCAAGCTCAGACCCGACCGCATTGCGTAGGCAAGAGCACGCAACTCAAGTTCAGTTCAATCAAAGGTAATTGCCTATTTCCGGGGATTAAACCACCCGACTTGGACGTTAATTTACAATGTTATGAAAACTCATATGTGAATATGTACGTTGTTGCGTGCTCTTGTTCCAATTATGTTAAACAGCATTTGGATTATAAAAAGACGAAGTCTATGTGCCCCGGAACCAGTGCCCCCCAAAGTTCTGTTCTTTTCGAAATCGGCAATTTATTATAATGCCTTACACAGCTTTTCAGAAGTTTTTTTACATTGTCCCATATCACGGGAGCTGATATCAGCAAAAGTCGATGTTTGTAATGCAGCAACATTGATTTTAAAGATGCCTCCCAGTTTTGGTTTTTTTTAAATAAGTGTCAATAAGTTTTAATAAGCACTGTCTGTAGTAACGAAGCAAGCTCTACTTTATAAATGGCATATGATGTCCAATGTTATGTGTGCTGTAGAACTGAAAAGAGGTGATCCATTCTACTTGTTGTTCAAAAGTTTTTGAAGTCGAGATGTCTTCCAATACTGATTCTTTTCTTTGGTACGCCAGTTGTGATCCGCACCAACAACTCAAAGTCTATTTTTACTGCAGTAAGATGATTCATAGTGACATGTTCATAATAGAGAAGAAATTTCCCTTGGGGCAGATCTCGCAGAATGCTTTGCTGATCATACAGACGACAATGATCTGAACTCAAGAGTATCGGACGTAGATCAAAGGATTTGTACTCCAGAACCGTTTATAGAATCTAGAACATCTGGTTCCGTCAAAACTAAGTTGAACATAATGTGCATGGGCTCTACGGACTTGCATGGACATGATTGGTTGCTGTCGGTTTTGTATCAGGCGTAGTTGCACTAATAGAGCAATTGAGATGAGCTTCAGAACAGATTGCAGAGCCTAGTATAACTGAATCATACACGTGAGCTCTTAGTCTCTTAGTCTAGCATGTACAGTAAAATATTATAGAAAATGGACGCAACAGAATTCATCATAAAACATACAATTCGGTAACAGAATATGTATCAGATAATGATTATAAGTTTATATGATGTAAATGATACAATCTTTGATAATTCATTTCAATATGACCTAATTTCATATGCTTTTAATGGAAACCATGTTCAGCGAACACGTGGCTGTTAAAAAGCCTCAAACATTCCCATTTCGAAGTACTTTTCGTGTCATGACAACATAAGCTATGGTTAAGTGCGTGGTGGCGAATAATCAGAGCGGTAGCGTGAACTATCAGCGCAGTTGGCGAAACATTCATTGGGCGCCCTTCTTCACTAACGAAAATAAAAAGCACTTGTACACCTTGTACACGTACATTTATGAGAATTTCACAAATTCCACCTGAGATGTTTATTAAAATGTTGTAATTTTTTTTAGAACTTATTTGTAAATTATGTAAATGGCCTTCCTGGGCTGGGCTAGAGGTTCATAAAAACGCTGAAGGTTTTTCGAACCCCACGTCGATCGATGAACGAAATCGCTATCGGACCTATTCGGATGAAGAAAAATCTAACTCTTGAGTGGATCTAACAAGGGTTTAGAACCACTATTGGATTTAGTTGGGTTAATGAAACGCCACTCTGGAGTGAGTTGATCGATGGTCAGAATAGCTATCGGAACTAGACGAATCAAGGAAAGCATTGTTTACAATGAGTTGGTTGATGGCAAATTCAGGCACTGGTGGGTGTGATCCCTTTTTTAAAAGTAGTAGTTTGTCCAGAATAAGGCAATGGTGGATGGGATTCGTCCTCTGGAAATACAGGGGATGTCCAAAATAACTGGGATAGGCAAATTTTGGGCATAATTAGATATGTTGTAACTACAGATATGTTCCGTTTTTATCAACACGGTCCGTGCGTTTCAGTTGATAAAATCGGAACAGTGACAAAATCGGAATAATTTTCTTTTACGGTTTTTTTAGCTAAAATTTTAGTAAAATTAATATATTGCGGGGAAAATGTTAGATTTTCAGGTTTTTCAAATGCTAATGGGCTGTCCATGTACCACGTGAACATGCTAGTGAGAGGGTAAGTGAAAAGAGACCGAAATTATTATACATAGGAAATATATATTGATGGTTAATGGTTAAGGTTCCTGGCAAGTAAGGAGTACATCAATGGAACGTCCATAAATTATGCCACGCAAAATTAACCATTTTCATTGTCCCACTTTTTCGTCTGAAATTTCCCAAAAATTGATATGAGTAGTCACACTTAAAACGTGACGTAATTTATGGAGGTTCCCTAAGGTAAGGTGGCATCCAGTGATAACATAGCAATAAATTTAAAAAATATTTGATCTCCTTAACTCTTTTTGGACGGATGGGTCATATATGCTCATCGTTTTAGATTGGCTGTGAAAAATCACACAAGAGAACTAGGCCCCCCGTTTCTTCAGCATTGTTTAATTAATCTAAACACTCAATCAAGTATAGTCATCTTGATCGTTGAGACAATAATCAATTTTATGGAATACGAGATGCTCAAGGTACTCCAAAACGTTCACGATTTCAGCCCACGGTATCTACCAGACAACCAAGGCTTTTTGCAATGTCCTCAACATCGATATGTACCAACCTGGTTCAATAAGCATATGAGCATTTTTATTTTGGAACACGAGGTGTTCATGGTACTCAAAACATTTTCGTGTTCAGTTATAAGGGTCTGTCTCATTTGGACAATTAAACTGAAATTAAACTTAAAAGTGACATTTCAATAATTATCGAAAATCCTGCTCGCAGAGCAAGATTACTTTTATTGGAATTGATGGGTAGCACCAGCCATTCTGATGACCGGGTGATTTTTTTAATTTTCGAGCTGTCACTTTTAAGTTTAATTCTCCAAATGAGACATACCCTAAGTAAATATCATAACTTTTGCAATGTCCGTTCAAAAAGCATAGGATCCTAATTTTCATGAGCATAAGATGACCAAGAGGTCTCCGGTTAGCCTTGCGAGCATAGGTGTAGGTTTGCCAATCCGGAGATGGTGAGCTAGATCCGGTCCGGTCTAGGATGTTTTCGGGTGGGAAACATTCTAGATTCACTGGGCAAAGCGTTTCCTTTGTACTTGCCCCACAAGATACATACTCATGCAATGGCGGACATTGAAAAAAGCTTTCAATTAATAACTGAGGAAATGCTAATAGAATACTAAATTGAAAAGCCGGCCATGTTCCAGTTAGGATTCAGAGCCATAAAAACAGAAGAAGATGACAAAGGTTCTCCAAAATGATCTTGAGTTAAGATCTAGATATCTACTAGATGCACAAAAACTGGGAGGTGTTTGTGTCGAGCAATTTGCCTGCCGACTTTTTTGTTGAGGTGTATAACCGACTTATATGATTACATCAAACTATATGACTTCCAGGATATTTTAACCACTCGTAAAGGCCTGCAATGGCTAGTACAAGTGTTGATTGAAGTCATATAAGTGGAATCACTGGGATATCATATCGAACAACATTCATAAGTTGGTTCATTGGATAGGTCAAAGTCGTTTTGAAAATTGGTATTAAAATGATCTGAGATCCAGGACGTTTTGAAGAGATATAATACAGTCGGAATCGAGATGTGGAACAGAAATTCTTGGAGAATTGTTCAAAAGGACTATCAGAGTAACCGTGACAATATTTTAGTATGGCATCATTTGTTTCAACGATTCGGCCCACTGTAGCTTGTAAAAGATTTAAGTGATTTTCTACCAGCTCGATGGAACTGCTAGGATGTTTAGTGATGCACAGATATATCATTTAGGACTTGGTTGATCGGGTAGATCTCATGTTAGAAAATCCTGGACATTTTGGAGAACCGAATAGGCCTGTAGTAGCTTGTAAAAAAATAAGTGAAATACTATCGGCTCAATGGACATGTTGGGATGTTCAACTATGCACAGACATATCGTTCACAGATATATCGTTCAGGTTGATCGAGTAGGTCACATGTTCCGAACTCCATGACGTTTTGGAGAACCGAAAAGGCCTGTAGTAGCTTGTAGAAGTAATGAGTGAAATCTTATCGGCTCAATAGACCTGCTGGGATATTCAACGATGCACGGATACATCGTTCAGGACTTGGTTGATCGGGTAGATTACATATTCTTCACTGTTTTGAACTCAAGGACGTTTTGAAGAAACGAAAAGGCCTGTAGTTGCGTGTAAAAGTAATGAGTGAAATCCTATCGACTCAATGTACCTGCTAAGATGTTCAACGATGCACGAATACGTCGTTCAGGGCTTGGTTGATCGGGTATATCACATGTTAAGAAATCCAGGATGTTTTGAAGACCCTGAAATAGTTTATGTTTTTTCAAAACTCGATCAATTCTTGTCTTATGATCACATAGATATTTTTGAATATATATCTCAGCCTAGGACAATTTGTTTGTAGATATATTTCCTAATACATTCGAGGATATGTACTCCAGAACAGTTTGGACGGCCTAGAACGTCCGAAAAAGTATTTCAACGATTTTTCAGTTATATCAGACTGCCAGATAACAATGTAATCCTCCGTTCTGAAATAATAAAGTGCAAACAAATCCGCATCTTGTTACTTTCATTTCGAAAAGAGAGGCAATCGGTGAAGAGAATCATCTCTTGTTAATTACGCCTTTATTACCGCTAGTGCTTGAAATATTATAAATACAACATTTGGCAAAAAACTAACCCAAGTTATTTTATTGTAAAAGCTAAATCTGCTTAAAAAAAATTATTGATTTTATTTGTTGATGAAAACGGAATAATTTTGTTGATGAAATCGGAGCGTGACAAAATCGAAGCGTGACAAAATCGGAACGTGATAAAATCGGAACATACCTGTATGTCAAATATTATCCGATTTGGACAAATCAGGGATGCCTGAACTAGAAATTTAATGTAGTTTCACCATATGTTCATGGAACCGACAATGGCCATCGGGTACTGGAGATATTCCGGGTTTTTCGAAGGTAGGTTCAGAACCGTAAATTTGTCGTGGGTATTAGGATAAGTGGTGGTTAGAAACAGAATAATATTAGTAACCACAAATAAAGTAGGGCTCTTTCTGATTGGAACCATATGTTGAAATTTGAAATCGGCCCAGTATCAAGTGAGATATGGCCATTTGTTTAGAATCGGTGCCGATCAGGAGTTTTAAAAGGGAACAGGCCACAAATTCATTTGAATCAAGCTTTTTGACCGAGCTTCCATTATGATTACATTCCAGAAGTCTTCTGTCACGTCTAGAATGAAAAACCAACCAAAAAGACGGATTCTGAAGTCACTGGGGTGCCCCCGGGGAACCCGTAGAGGGGACATTTCAGTTTTGGCACCAAAGCTAGCCATTCGACGGTTCGTTTTTCACGGTTTTCTATCAGGAAGCGAGGTATGAGTATAAAATGGACCATTGATTGCTATGACCGCTTCCGGGACCTACGGATTGTCCCCGGGGAACCCGTAGAAGGGGACATTCCAGTTTTAGCGCCAAAACTGGTCATTCGACAGTTCGTTTTTCATGGTTTTCTGTCAGGAAGTGAGGTATGAGTATAAAATGGACAATTGATGACTTTGACCGCTTCCGGGGCCTACGGATTGTACCTGGGGGATCCTGGGGGACAATCCGTAGGTTTCGGAAGCTATCGAAGCCATCAATTGTCCATTTTATACTCAAGCCTCGCCTCCTGATAGAAAACCATGAAAAACGATCTGTCGAACGACCAGTTTTGGCGCTAAAACTGGAATGTCCCCTGCTACGGGTTCCCCGGGGACAATCCGTAGGTCCCGGAAGCGATCATTGCAATCAATTGTCCATTTTACACTAATACCTCGCTTCCTGATAGAAAACCATGAAAAACGAACCGTCGAATGACCAGTTTTGGCGCTAAAACAGAAATGTCCCCATCTACGGGTTTCCCGGGGACAATCCGTAGGTCCCGGAAGCGGTCAAAGCCATCAATGGTCCATTTTATACTCAAGCCTCGCTTCCTGATAGAAAACCATGAAAAACGATCCGTCGAACGACCAGTTTTGGCGCTAAAACTGGAATGTCCCCTGCTACGGGTTCCCCGGGGACAATCCGTAGGTCCCGGAAGCGATCATTGCATCAATTGTCCATTTTACACTAATACCTCGCTTCCTGATAGAAAACCATGAAAAACGAACCGTCGAATGACCAGTTTTGGTGCTAAAACAGAAATGTTCCCATCTACGGGTTTCCCGGGGACAATCCGTAGGTCCCGGAAGCGGTCAAAGCCATCAATGGTCCATTTTATATTCAAGCCTCGCTTCCTGATAGAAAACCATGAAAAACGATCCGTCGAACGACCAGTTTTGGCACTAAAACTGGAATGTCCCCTGCTACGGGTTCCCCGGGGACAATCCGTAGGTCCCGGAAGCGGTCATAGCCATCAATGGTCCATTTTATTCTCATATCTAGCTTCCTGATAGAAAACCATGAAAAACGAACCGTCGAATGGCTAGCTTTGGAGCCAAAACTGAAAAGTCCCCTCTACGGGTTCCCCGGGGGCACCCCAGTGACTTCAGAATCCGTCTTTTTGGTTGGTTTTTCATTCTAGACGTTACAGAAGACTTCTGGAATGTAATCATAATGGAAGCTCGGTCAAAAAGCTTGATTCAAATGAATTTGTGGCCTGGTCCCTTTTAAAACTCCTGATTGGAACCGATTCTAAACAAATGGCCATATCTCACTTGATACTGGGCCGATTTCGAATTTCAACATATGGTTCCAATCAGAAAGAGCCCTACTTTATTTGTGGTTACTAATATTATTTTGTTTCTAACCACCACTTATCCTAATACCCACGACAAATTTACGGTTCTGAACCTACCTTCGAAAAACCCGGAATATCTCCGGTGTCCGATGGCCATGGTCGGTTCCATAAACATATGGCAAAACTACATCAAATTTCTAGTTCAGGCATCCCTGAATTGTCCAAATCGGATAATATTTGACATAGTTACAACACATCTAATTATGCCCAAAATTTGCCTATCCCAGTTATTTTGGACATCCCCTGTAGGTGTTTGCCTGGAATAAGGCAATAAGGCCTGCAAAAAGTCCGAGATGAATTTGATCCTTTCCTCGAAAGTAGTGCCGGAGTTTATCGCACTGTATTTTATCCGGATAAAATGCATGGTGGAGTGATCAGTTGTCGCGTGAGTGAGTGAGAAATCTGAACCCTGAATATAACTCTTTATCTGGGTAAGTGATTAGAAGAGGTTCATGAGCCTAAACCCCGAATAGATTCATACTTAATAGTGTGATCCTCGCTTTTTAAGCTTCACTAGGAAGTGAAAATCAACTCTGGGATTTTTTGCAAATTTCTTCATTATCTTAAAACCGCAGTATAAAGCTTAATATATTCAATAGATCTTTTTCATATAAGACAATATGACATAGAATTTTTCCCCCTACTTTTCTAGAACGAGCATAGAATAGCATAATGCATAGTACATACATACAAATTGTAAAAAAAATCCAAATATGCTCGACTTGCGGTTAGCGGCAGTGCATCTCTGAATAACTTGGGAATCCACCTTGTGCCAAGAGGGGCTGCAATCTTGAATTTGAAGAATAGCGTTTCATGCATTTAATATCTGCATAATCACATTTAGTTTTAGAATATTCCAATGTGATTTTTACATATATCTGACTATAGGGCACTGCACGGAACGATCTCTTCCTTTTTCGTACTTCATAATTTTTGATATTAACTGGCCTTGTTGTTTTCTAATTTCTTTGCTGCGAGAAAGAGACAAAGCAGCTCGTGCAGTGCCCTATTGTGCTTGGCTCATAACTTACATTCTAAGGAATTTACCCACATGAACGTAATTGATTTTGACCTTGGTTTTTGGAACGGCGATTGTGCGCATCATTCAGACTATTTGTGTTCACTAATATGCCCAATAGGGGCCCTCCTTAGCCGTGCGGTAAGACGCGCGGCTACAAAGCAAGACCATGCTGAGGGTGGCTGGGTTCGATTCCCGGTGCCGGTCTAGGCAATTTTCGGATTGAAAATTGTCTCGACTTCCCTGGGCATAAAAGTATCATCGTGCTAGCCTCATGATATACGAATGCAAAAATGGTAACTAGGCTTGGAAACCTCGCAGTTAATAACTGTGGAAGTGCTCAATGAACACTAAGCTGCGAGGCGGCTCTGTCCCAGTGTGGGGATGTAATGCCAATAAGAAGAAGAAGAATATGCCCAATAGAAAGAATAGATTCCAATCTATCTGGTAGAAACGTCAATTGAACAAAATATGCTGAATGGGGAGAGAGTATTACCCGTCTTAAATTTTAAAGTCAAATACAATAACGCCTATTTGAAAACAGCTGCTAGACATATTTGGTTGTAATGAGAAAAGCTAAACTAGGGACTCAACACGTATCTCAGTCGGTGGTTCTAGAACCAAAACAAAAACGCCACGTTTGAGCCTTCTTTTGGATACGGATGAGTGTCTCTTAATTGGGGAATTAGAATGCCGTCATCCTACTCTCATTCTTTTCCTCAGCATATGGACATGACTTCTCTAAACACATAATCTCTTATACAATAATGTGCTCGACGGAACACTACCAGTCTTATCCCATTGAGAACCTGTTCGGAACATCCGCTCAGGGGGTGTAGTCTTTTCAGTTTCAGAGATTTGTGTTAATTTAAGTTTATTCATAGAAAAGATGATGGATCAATCTAAAATGGGGTAGATTGGGGAAGATTCAATGCAGTCTTAAGAAGAGACCGAGATATCAAAAACTATTCATGAATAGTGAAAAGTGAGAACTGAGATGTAAGAAATTAAGTATAAAATTCAGATCTTCTCACTTTTTACCTTACAAGTTCTTACAAATTTTTCACTTCTAGCTTGTCAAGAAAAGCAGGAAGGAAGAAGAAGAAATGATAATAAGGAATAAAGATTAGGTTGAAAAATTCCAATTTCACCTCACTTTTCACTTCTCACTACTTGGTCTTTTTATTTCTCAGTTCACTCTTTTTACTTTTCATTTCTCACTTCCCACTCTCAATTCACTTCACACTTCTCGCTCCTCATTTCTCCATTCTCACTTTTCACTTCTCACTTCACATTTCCAACTTCGAATTTCGCACTTCTCACTTCTCGTTTTTTACTTCTCACATTTCTATTCTCATTTTTTACTTTGCACTTCTCACTACTCAAACTTTTTACTTCTAACTACTGACCTCTCATTTTTCACTTTTCACTTTTCAATTCTCACTTCACATTTCTTTCTTCTCACTTCTCATTTCTCACAATTTACTTTTCACTTTTTGCTTTTCTTCTCTCTATTTTCATTTCTCACATCTCATTTTACATTTCTCACTTCAAATTTGTCACATCGCACTTCTTACTTCTCACCCCAAGTAACATTTTAAGTTTTATAACGCTTATGAATACCATAATCTACTATTCAAGAGTGTTATAAAACCATTATAAAACCAAAATTTTACTAGGGACTTCTTACTTCACACTTTTTACTTTTCACTTCTCATTTTTCACTTTCACTTCCCACTTTTCACTTCTCATTTTTCATTTCTTACTCCACAGTTCTCACTTCTCAAATTTCTTACTTGTAACTTCTCACTTCTCACTTTTCACTTCTCACTTCTCAATTCTTACTTCATACACTCCTCACTTTTCACAGTTTCACACTTTTTACTTCTCTTTTCTTACTTCACGCTTCTCACTTCGAAATTGTCACTTTCACTTCTTTTTTTTCCCTTCTCATTTCTTAATTTTACACTTTTCATTTCTCACTTTCCACTTCTCACTTCTTACATTTCTCACTTCTAACTTCTCACTTTTCACTTCTCAATTCCTTCTTCTCACTTATCACTTTTCACTATTTACTTCCTATTTCCTATTATGAGATGTGCGAAATGTCTCATTCCTCACTTCTCGCTGCATATTTTATGTTATTCCTACCACTCATTACTCACAATATAATATTTTTTACTTTACTATATATTGTGCATATGAACTGATTCTGACAACATCGAGTTAGCGAGGTGAAAATGCTTTGGCAAATTACTTCGACTTATGGAGATAACGCAGTATGCAAAATTCAAGGGACTTCGAAAATATCGAGTTACAGAACATCGAGTTAGAGAGTTTACCATTCACAACTATTCAGCTATTGGAACTGAATAAAACCTGCCTTATCTAAATCCTGATAATTGGTGCATCAAACTTGGTAGTCTGTATCCTAATAAACTTTTTTCGGTTGATTTTGTTGATCCTCAAAATAAAAAGAAAATTAGTAATTATTTTACATAGAAAAGCTTATTAATCCTTGAGTTAATATTTTCAAAATATACCTGAAAACTCTGGCAGTTGTTGGTGAACAATATAATCCATGGATGCTGAGACATCGTTAAGAACGCCAAAATTGATTAACCCCTTGTTTATTTATAGCGATCGTAAAAAGCTGGACAAACTGTTTCTACTGAACTGTTTGCGGATAGACCTTAATGGTCACAAACTGTGACAAGCTGTCCGGGGCACTAACCTTAGGATTTTGCTTGATTTCGCCATGAATAATGCGGTTGTGAAGGTCAGTATTTTTCGGCTTACAGCCTCTTCCGGGAGGAGTTTCAAGTGACGCATGCTTTCCTTGGGGGTATAAGCGCCCAAGCCAGAGATTGGGTAAACGAAGCCGAATAGATTGGAAATTAATTTGTTTTGTAGCCCAGGATAGTGTATTTTGTGCATCGACAGTTGATACAGAGGTACCATCTAACTTCGACACCCGTGGAAACTACTCCAGCTAACCGACGGCTATATTTCCCCCAACCATCTTCCGGCAACTCGATTGCGCATCCAACTGTTGGCCTTATCACCCAGCCTTCCACCGGCCGCGTTACTAAACTGCAGCCCGTAAGCTGTATCGTGGCTCGGCCTTCCATCGGTAGTAGAATAGTCCATCCGCATCTGGTCACCCGTCGGATGCCGCATTGTTAGACACCTTATTGGCTTTATGATTTCAGGTCACCTGTAGGCTGCATCATCATCATCGGCGTCCTGCAGATTGCCCTTACCTTTCGGCCGACCAGCTTCCTTCTTTTATGCTAACCAATAACCCACTCGTAAACGTATTAAAATCAAATTTTACGGTTAACTCCCTTCTTAAAATCACCCCACACAAAGACTCTGGGACCCGGAGCAACAAGAGGCCTTCTACGACCTAGGGGAGTAACTAGGGGAGTAGCTGTGGATGCCCTGTCCCTCACGGAATAGGACCGATATACTTCAAAATCTTTGCATATGACAACTAACGATTCAACTGTGGTAGCGATTTGGGGTATATTGATGAATGGGCTGTCCCAATTCTTGACATTCGGAGCCGATTCCAGACTTCATGTGGTTACAAAAAACACAGTATCTTGATTTTGATCCGGATTTGTGGTTGGTGGTAGCATTTGTTGCTGCTGCAACTCCTTCTCTAATTGTTGTCATCTGTATTGTAGTTCAATCAAAGTTAATTGCCTATTTCCGGAATTAAACCACCCGACTTGGACGTTAATTTACAATGTTATGAAAACTCATATGTGAATATGTACGTTATGTGGAAGATATTGATTTGGAAAATGTATTGAGGTAACCACTTTCCCTTCGATGGGACTCGAACCCATGACCCTACAGTACGCTAGACTGGTGCTTTAACCAACTAAGCTACGAAGGACCTCCGTCGGCCTTCGCAACCTAGCGGCTACTGAACGAGCTCGAGATTCCCAAATTGGACGCATAGTCAAATCACTCGCAATCCATTTCTCAAGCCAACACTTCCACATGTGTATTGTACACGTCCACATTAGAGGAGCGTGAGTATTTAGAATGTCTGGCGGCTGTACACATTCTTCATCAGCAACTGTACTGATCAAGTGAGGTTGTGTAAGCTATTTGCCAGTCGGTCGTCAAGCTCAGACCCGACCGCATTGCGTAGGCAAGAGCACGCAACTCAAGTTCAGTTCAATCAAAGGTAATTGCCTATTTCCGGGGATTAAACCACCCGACTTGGACGTTAATTTACAATGTTATGAAAACTCATATGTGAATATGTACGTTGTTGCGTGCTCTTGTTCCAATTATGTAAAATAGCATTTGGATTATAAACAGACGAAGTCTATGTTCCTGCTGCCCTTAGGAACCAGTGCCCCTCAAAGTTCTGTTCTTTCTGAAATTCGTCAATTTATTTTAATGCCTTATACAGCTTTTCAGAAGTTTTTTTTACATTGTCTCATATCATGGAAGCCGATATCAGCAAAAATCGATGTTTGTAATGTAGTAACACTGATTTTAGAGATGACTCTCAGTTTTGGTTTTTTTTAAATAAGTGTCAATAAGTTTTAATAAGCACTGTCTGTAGTAACGAAGCAAGCTCTACTTTATAAATGGCATATGATGTCCAATGTTATGTGTGCTGTAGAACTGAAAAGAGGTGATCCATTCTACTTGTTGTTCAAAAGTTTTTGAAGTCGAGATGTCTTCCAATACTGATTCTTTTCTTTGGTACGCCAGTTGTGATCCGCACCAACAACTCAAAGTCTATTTTTACTGCAGTAAGATGATTCATAGTGACATGTTCATAATAGAAGAAATTTCCCTTGGGGCAGATCTCGCAAAATGCTTTGCTGATTATACAGACGACCATGATCTGAACTCAAGAGTATCGGACGTAGATCAAAGGATTTGTACTCCAGAACCGTTTATAGAATCTAGAACATCTGGTTCCGTCAAAACTAAGTTGAACATAATGTGCATGGGCTCTACGGACTTGCATGGACATGATTGGTTGCTGTCGGTTTTGTATCAGGCGTAGTTGCACTAATAGAGCAATTGAGATGAGCTTCAGAACAGATTGCAGAGCCTAGTATAACTGAATCATACACGTGAGCTCTTAGTCTCTTAGTCTAGCATGTACAGTAAAATATTATAGAAAATGGGCGCAACAGAATTCATCATAAAATATATAATTCGGTAACAGAATATGTACCAGATAATGATTATAAGTTTATATGATGTAAATGATACAATCTTTGATAATGCATTTCAATATGACCTAATTATACATGCTTTTAATGGAAATCATGTTCAGCGAGCACGTGGCTGTTAGAAAGCCTCAAACATTCCCATTTCGAAGTACTTTTCGTATCATGACAACATAAGCTATTGTTAAGTACGTGGTGGGGAATAATCAGAGCCGTAGCGTAAACTATCAGCTCAGTTGGCGAAACATTCATTGAGCGCCCTTATTCTTCACTAACGAAAATAAAAAGCACTTGTACACCTTGTACACGTACATTTATGAGAATTTCACAAATTCCACCTGAGATGTTTATTAGAATGTTGTAAATTTTAAATTTGCAAATTATGTAAATGGCCTTCCTGGGCTGGGCTAGAAGTTCATAAAAACGCTGAAGGTTTTTCGAACGCCACGTCGATCGATGAACGAAATCGCTATCGAACCTATTCGGATGAAAAAAAATCCAACTCTTGAGTGGATCTAACAAGGATTTAGAACCACTACTGGATCTAGTTGGGTTAATAAAAGGCCACTCTGGGGTGCGTTGATCGATGGTCAGAATAATTATCGGAACTAGACGAATCAAGGAAAGCATTGTTTACAATGAGTTGGTAAATGGCAAATACAGGCACTGGTGGATGTGATCCCTTTTTTAAAAGTAGAAGTTTGTCCAGAATAAGGCAATGGTGGGTGGGATTCGTCCTCTGGAAATACAGGGATGTCCAAAATAACTGGGATAGGCAAATTTTGGGCATAATTAGATATGTTGTAACTATAGATATATTCCATTTTTATCAACACGGTCCGTGCGTTTCAGTTGATAAAATCGGAACAGTGACAAAATCGGAATAATTTTCTTTTACGGTTTTTTTAGCTAAAATTTTAGTAAAATTAATATATTGCGGGGAAAATGTTAGATTTTCAGGTTTTTCAAATGCTAATGGGCTGTCCATGTACCACGTGAACATGCTAGTGAGAGGGTAAGTGAAAAGAGACCGAAATTATTATACATAGGAAATATATATTGATGGTTAATGGTTAAGGTTCCTGGCAAGTAAGGAGTACATCAATGGAACGTCCATAAATTATGCCACGCAAAAATTAACCATTTTCATTGTCCCACTTTTCGTCTGAAATTTCCCAAAAATTGATATGAGTAGTCACACTTAAAACGTGACGTAATTTATGGAGGTTCCCTAAGGTAAGGTGGCATCCAGTGATAACATAGCAATAAATTTAAAAAATATTTGATCTCCTTAACTCTTTTTGGACGGATGGGTCATATATGCTCATCGTTTTAGATTGGCTGTGAAAAATCACACAAGAGAACTAGGCCCCCCGTTTCTTCAGCATTGTTTAATTAATCTAAACACTCAATCAAGTATAGTCATCTTGATCGTTGAGACAATAATCAATTTTATGGAATACGAGATGCTCAAGGTACTCCAAAACGTTCACGATTTCAGCCCACGGTATCTACCAGACAACCAAGGCTTTTTGCAATGTCCTCAACATCGATATGTACCAACCTGGTTCAATAAGCATATGAGCATTTTTATTTTGGAACACGAGGTGTTCATGGTACTCCAAAACATTTTCGTGTTCAGTTATAAGGGTCTGTCTCATTTGGACAATTAAACTGAAATTAAACTTAAAAGTGACATTTCAATAATTATCGAAAATCCTGCTCGCAGAGCAAGATTACTTTTATTGGAATTGATGGGTAGCACCAGCCATTCTGATGACCGGGTGATTTTTTTAATTTTCGAGCTGTCACTTTTAAGTTTAATTCTCCAAATGAGACATACCCTAAGTAAATATCATAACTTTTGCAATGTCCGTTCAAAACGCATAGGATCCTAATTTTCATGAATATAAGATGTCCAAGAGGTCTCCGGTTAGCCTTGCGAGCATAGGTGTAGGCTAATCCGGAGATGGTGAGCTAGATCCGGTCCGGTCTAGGATGTTTTCGGGTGGGAAACATTCTAGATTCACTGGGCAAAGCGTTTCCTTTGTACTTGCCCCACAAGATACATACTCATGCAATGGCGGACATTGAAAAAAGCTTTCAATTAATAACTGAGGAAATGCTAATAGAATACTAAATTGAAAAGCCGGCCAAGTTCCAGTTAGGATGCAAAGCCATACAACAGAAGAAGATGTCGAAGGTTCTCCAAAATGATCTTGAGTTAAGATCTAGATATCTACTAGATGCACAATAACTAAGGAGGTGTTTGTGTCGAGCAATTTGGCTGCGGACTTTTTTGTTGAGGCGTATAACCGACTTGTATGATTACATCAAACTATACGACTTCCAGGATATTTTAGCCACCCGTAAAGGCCTGCAATGGCTAGTACAAGTGTTGATTGAAGTCATATAAGTGGACTCACTGGGATATCATATCTAACATCATTCATAAGTTGGTTCATTGGATAGGTCAAAGTCGTTTTGAAAATTGGTATTAAAATGATCTGAGATCCAGGACGTTTTGAAGAGATGTAATACAGTCGGAATCGAGATGTGGAACAGAACTTCTTGGAAAATTGTTCAAAAGGACTATCAGAGTAACCGTGAAAATATTTTAGTATGGCATCATTTGTTTCAACGATTCGGCCCACTGTAGCTTGTAAAAGAATTAAGTGATTTTCTACCAGCTCGATGGAACTGCTGGGATGTTTAGTGATGCACGGATATATCATTTAGGACTTGGTTGATCGGGTAGATCGCATGTTTGAAACTCCAGGACATTTTGGAGAACCGAATAGGCCTGTAGTAGCTTGTAAAAAACATAAGTGAAATACTATCGGCTCAATTGACCTGTTGGGATGTTCAACTATGCACAGATATATCGTTCACAGATATATCGTTCAGGTTGATCGAGTAGGTCACATGTTCCGAACTTCATGACGTTTTGGAGAACCGAAAAGGTCTGTAGTAGCTTGTAGAAGTAATGACTGAAATCTTATCGGCTCAATAGACCTGCTGGGATATTTAACGATGCACGGATACATCGTTCAGGACTTGGTTGATCGGGTAGATCACATGTTCTGAACTGTTTCGAACTCAGGGACGTTTTGAAGCAACGAAAAGGCCTGTAGTTGCGTGTAAGAGTAATGAGTGAAATCCTATCGACTCAATGTACCTGCTAAGATGTTCAACGATGCACGAGTACGTCGTTCAGGGCTTGGTTGATCGGGTATATCACATGTTAAGAAATCCAGGATGTTTTGAAGACCCTGAAATAGTTTATGTTTTTTCAAAACTCGATCAATTCTTGTCTTATGATCACATAGATATTTTTGAATATATATCTCAGCCTAGGACAATTTGTTTGTAGATATATTTCCTAATACATTCGAGGATATGTACTCCAGAACAGTTTGGACGGCCTAGAACGTCCGAAAAAAGTATTTCAACGATTTTTCAGTTATCTCAGACTGCCAGATCACCATGTAATCCTCCGTTCTGAAATAATAAAGTGCAAACAAATCCGCATCTTGTTACTTTCATTTCGACCAGAGAGGCAATCGGTGAAGTGAATCATCTCTTGTTAATTACGCCTTTATTACCGCTAGTGCTTGAAATATTATAAATACAACATTTGGCAAAAACTAACTCAAGTTATTTTATTGTAAAAGCTAAATCTGCTTAAAAAAAATTATTGATTTTATTTGTTGATGAAAACGGAATAATTTTGTTGATGAAATCGGAGCGTGACAAAATCGAAGCGTGACAAAATCGGAACGTGATAAAATCGGAACATACCTGTATGTCAAATATTATCCGATTTGGACAAATCAGGGATGCCTGAACTAGAAATTTAATGTAGTTTCACCATATGTTCATGGAACCGACAATGGCCATCGGGTACTGGAGATATTCCGGGTTTTTCGAAGGTAGGTTCAGAACCGTAAATTTGTCGTGGGTATTAGGATAAGTGGTGGTTAGAAACAGAATAATATTAGTAACCACAAATAAAGTAGGGCTCTTTCTGATTGGAACCATATGTTGAAATTTGAAATCGGCCCAGTATCAAGTGAGATATGGCCATTTGTTTAGAATCGGTGCCGATCAGGAGTTTTAAAAGGGAACAGGCCACAAATTCATTTGAATCAAGCTTTTTGACCGAGCTTCCATTATGATTACATTCCAGAAGTCTTCTGTCACGTCTAGAATGAAAAACCAACCAAAAGACGGATTCTGAAGTCACTGGTGCCCCGGGGAACCCGTAGAGGGACATTTCAGTTTTGGCACCAAAAGCTAGCCATTCGACGGTTCGTTTTCACGGTTTCTATCAGGAAGCGAGGTATGAGTATAAAATGGACCATTGATTGCTATGACCGCTTCCGGGACCTACGGATTGTCCCCGGGGAACCCGTAGAAGGGGACATTCCAGTTTTTGCGCTAAAACTGGTCATTCGACGGTTCATTTTTCATGGTTTTCTGCAAGGAAGTGAGGTATGAGTATAAAATGGACAATTGATGACTTTGACCGCTTCCGGGACCTACAGATTGTACCTGGGGATCCTGGGGACAATCCGTAGGTTTCAAAGCTATCAGCCATCAATTGTCCATTTTATACTCAAGCCTCGCCTCCTGATAGAAAACCATGAAAACGATCTGTCGAACGACCAGTTTTATGCTAAACTGAATGTCCCCTGCTACGGGTTCCCTGGGACAATCCAGGTCCCGGAAGCGATCATTGCAATCAATTGTCCATTTTACACTAATACCTCGCTTCCTGATAGAAAACCATGAAAAACGAACCGTCGAATGACCAGTTTTGGCGCTAAAACAGAAATGTCCCCATCTACGGGTTTCCCGGGGACAATCCGTAGGTCCCGGAAGCGGTCAAAGCCATCAATGGTCCATTTTATACTCAAGCCTCGCTTCCTGATAGAAAACCATGAAAAACGATCCGTCGAACGACCAGTTTTGGCGCTAAAACTGGAATGTCCCCTGCTACGGGTTCCCCGGGGACAATCCGTAGGTCCCGGAAGCGATCATTGCATCAATTGTCCATTTTACACTAATACCTCGCTTCCTGATAGAAAACCATGAAAAACGAACCGTCGAATGACCAGTTTTGGTGCTAAAACAGAAATGTTCCCATCTACGGGTTTCCCGGGGACAATCCGTAGGTCCCGGAAGCGGTCAAAGCCATCAATGGTCCATTTTATATTCAAGCCTCGCTTCCTGATAGAAAACCATGAAAAACGATCCGTCGAACGACCAGTTTTGGCACTAAAACTGGAATGTCCCCTGCTACGGGTTCCCCGGGGACAATCCGTAGGTCCCGGAAGCGGTCATAGCCATCAATGGTCCATTTTATTCTCATATCTAGCTTCCTGATAGAAAACCATGAAAAACGAACCGTCGAATGGCTAGCTTTGGAGCCAAAACTGAAAAGTCCCCTCTACGGGTTCCCCGGGGGCACCCCAGTGACTTCAGAATCCGTCTTTTTGGTTGGTTTTTCATTCTAGACGTTACAGAAGACTTCTGGAATGTAATCATAATGGAAGCTCGGTCAAAAAGCTTGATTCAAATGAATTTGTGGCCTGGTCCCTTTTAAAACTCCTGATTGGAACCGATTCTAAACAAATGGCCATATCTCACTTGATACTGGGCCGATTTCGAATTTCAACATATGGTTCCAATCAGAAAGAGCCCTACTTTATTTGTGGTTACTAATATTATTTTGTTTCTAACCACCACTTATCCTAATACCCACGACAAATTTACGGTTCTGAACCTACCTTCGAAAAACCCGGAATATCTCCGGTGTCCGATGGCCATGGTCGGTTCCATAAACATATGGCAAAACTACATCAAATTTCTAGTTCAGGCATCCCTGAATTGTCCAAATCGGATAATATTTGACATAGTTACAACACATCTAATTATGCCCAAAATTTGCCTATCCCAGTTATTTTGGACATCCCCTGTAGGTGTTTGCCTGGAATAAGGCAATAAGGCCTGCAAAAAGTCCGAGATGAATTTGATCCTTTCCTCGAAAGTAGTTCTGCCGTTTCGTTTGTTCGTCCTTCCGCAAAGTATCTTCAATCAGTCTGAATTTATCAACATATCTTCGATCAACTTTATCAAAGTTTTTTTTTTTTTGTCTTTATTAATGAGGTTTTCGGCCCTTGACCGGTTCACCTCAAGTTTATCAAAGTGAAAAAATCATCGAACATCTATTTCTCCATCACAGTTCCAATTTATGCCAAATGTCCGTTAAACCAAGTGGCCTTTATACAAAATGACCTTATGCCAAATGACCCAAAATGTGTATAACATCTTTCGTCGCTATAGAGGCAACTTACAGGGGTTAGGCAAAATGATTGAGATAGGCAAAATTTGGCCCAAATTTAAATCCTTATAACTTTTTGAAAAATTGATGAAATTGGACAAAACAGGAAGCATTCGACGGCAAATTTAGTCAAGATTTAGGAACATGCGCGGTCAAGAATACTGGCCACCGGACACCGGAGATGTTCCGGATTTTCGGAGGCCATGTCAAAAACACATTTTTTCTGCCGCTCGTATTTTTGTGTGGTTTGAAGTTACATCGATAAACATTATTTTCCTAGAAACTAGATCTTATTGAAAATTGAATGCGGGCTGTTGCGCTAAGATCCGTTGAAAAACAGCCGAGATATGGCCATTTCAGTAAACCTGGTTCCGGATACTATGGTCAATTATGTGTATCCTTCCAATCACGTATATATTATCCGGTACCATATCAATATTGGTATCAAACTTCAAGATTTTTCATGGAGATGCTTCAGGAAGCATATGCAGGACGATCAGTTGCCCTGACCACTCTGTAGTAGGTTCCAGGTGCCCCGGGGGAAGTGGCCAATTTGAAAAACGTTCAGAACCCTATCAATATGGGTATCAAACTTCAAGATTTTTCATGGAGATGCTTCAGGAAGCATATTCAGGATGATCAGTTGCCCTGACCACTCTGTAGTAGGTTCCAGGTGCCCCGGGGGAAGTGGCCAATTTGAAAAACGTTCAGAACCCTATCAATATGGGTATCAAACTTCAAGATTTTTCATGAAGATGCTTCAGGAAGCATATTCATTACGATCAGTTGCCCTGACCACTATGTGGTAGGTTCCAGGTGCCCCGGGGGAAGTGGCCAATTTGAAAAACGTTCAGAACCCTATCAATATGGGTATCAAACTTCAAGATTTTTCATGGAGATGCTTCAGGAAGCATATTCAGGACGATCAGTTGCTCTGACCACTCTGTAGTAGGTTCCAGGTGCCCCGGAGAAAGTGGCCAATTTGATAAACGTTCAGAACCATATCAATATGGGTATCAAACTTCAATATTTTTCGAGGTGATACTTCTTAATGCATTTTAGAACCAGCAGCTGTCATTACCACTCTGTAGTAGGTTCCAGGTGTTTCGGGGAAGTGACCAATTTGCAAAATGTTTGACAACCCGATTGAGATGGTGCTCGATTATGATCCGACCGGTACAAGAAGAAGAGGCGCGATGCGGTCACGGGGGATCGACCAAGTGTAAGATGGCCTGCCATCAATGGCAGCAGGTCGCAAGCATGACTTAGCAATTGTGTGGGGTGCTATATCTTGACATGGCCATGGTCCTATTATGGTACTTAAGGGCAAAGTGAAGCCTGCCGATTATCAAATTATTTTGGAAGACAAGGTATTTGTTGATATGACGTCTGTTTTTCATTTTTGCGAAAGATCCGCAGGTCGCGTTCCACTTGGTCGATCCACCGTGACCGCTGCACGCCTCTTCTTCTTGTACCGGTCGGATTATTATCGAAGCATCATCTCAATCGGGTTATCGTCTGACATTCTGGCTACATGCCCGGCCCATCGTAACCGCCAAAATTGTACCGTGTGGGTAGTTCTCCTAACAGTTACAACTCGTGGTTCATTGACCTCCACCACCACCTCCATTGTCTTCCATCTGCACCCCACCATAGATGGTCCGCAACACCTTCCATTCGGAAACTCCAAGGGCGCGTTGGTCCTTCGCCAGCAACATCCAACTTTCGTGGCCATAGAGGCAGACCAGTCTAATGAGCGTTTTGAAGATGGTCAACTTCGTGCTGCGGCGAACTCTATTCGACAGGAGAGTCCAAAAGCATCTCCATGAAAAACCTTGAACTTTGATGCTCATTTTGATATGTTTTCGAACATTTTGCAAATTGGCCACTTCCCCAGGACACCTTGAACCTACTACAGAGTGGTCATGACAGCTGCTGGTTCTAAAATGCATTTAAAGGTATCACCTCGAAAAATCTTGAAGTTCGGCACCCATGCTGATAGGGCTCTGAACGTTTTTCGAATTGGCCACTTCCCCCGGGGCACATGGAACCTACTACAGAGTGGCCAGGGAAACTGATCGTCCTGAATATGCTTTCTGAAGCATCTCCATGAAAAATCTTGAAGTTTGATACCCATATTGATAGGGTTCTGAACGTTTTTCAAATTGGCCACTTCCCCCGGGGCATCTTGAACCTACTACAGAATGGTCAGGGCAACTGATCATCCTGAATATGCTTTCTGAAGCATCTTCCTGAAAAATCTTTAAGTGTGATACTCATATTGATAGGGTTCTGAACGTTTTTAAAATTGGCCACTTCCCCCGGGGCACCTGGAACCTACTACAGAGTGGTCAAGGCAACTGATCGTCCCGAATATGCTTCCTGAAGCATCTACTTGAAAAAACTAGAATTTTGATACTCATTTTGATATGGTTTCGAACATTTTGCAAATTGGCCATTTCCCCAGGACACCTGGAACCTACTACAGAGTGGTCATGACAGCTGCTGGTTCTGAAATGCATTTAAAAGTATCACCTCGAAAAATCTTGAAGTTTGATACCCATATTGATTGGGTTCTGAACGTTTTTCAAATTGGCCACTTCCCCCGGGGCACCTGGAACCTACCACATAGTGGTCAGGGCAACTGATCGTCCTGAATATGCTTCCTGAAGCATCTCCATGAAAAATCTTGAAGTTTGATACCAATATTGATATGGTACCGGATAAGATATACGTGATTGGAAGGATACACATAATTGACCATAGTATCCGGAACCAGGTTTACTGAAATGGCCATATCTCGGCTGTTTTTCAACGGATCTTAGCGCAACAGCCCGCATTCAATTTTCAATAAGATCTAGTTTCTAGGAAAATAATGTTTATCGATGTAACTTCAAACCACACAAAAATACGAGCGGCAGAAAAAATGTGTTTTTGACATGGCCTCCGAAAATCCGGAACATCTCCGGTGTCCGGTGGCCAGTATTCTTGACCGCACATGTTCCTAAATCTTGACTAAATTTGCTGTCGAATGCTTCCGGTTTTGTCCAATTTCATCAATTTTTCAAAAAGTTATAAGGATTTGAATTTGGGCCAAATTTTGCCTATCTCAATCATTTTGCCTAACCCCTGTATAGTGTCTTTCTCATTTCCCGAAATAAATTAAAATCAACTTGAAAGTGACAGTTTAATAATTTTCAAATAAACCCGCTCGCAGAGGAGGATTACTTTTGACAGATAGACTATTTTTTAATAAAAAGGCTTGTTTGACTTGCTGGGTAGCATCACCCATTTTTATGACATTTTCGCAAACTTGGATTGATTGTGCTTTGATTCTGTGATTTTCTGGTCGTTTTGCCGGGCTTTTGCATCTACTTCACAGCACAGCACATTCGCTTTGAAAACAACAATTTAGTACACGACACACATTCGTAAAAGAATTGTGAAAATCTGTCAAAAGCCGGCTGAGAACCAGCTGTTTGTAAGTTTAGTTTCTACGATTTTCTGATCAGGGTAGTCCGGATAGTCTGCGTTAATAGTTTTAACACGGTTGTCGTAGTGTTAAACTGGTTTTGTGCCAGTTTGATCAGAGCAATGTGTTTTAATCCATTTAACTAAATTAATTATTGGTTTTATTTATTATTGGTTAATAATTGATAGTAAATAATTGGCGGCGCTTCAGAGTATGACTCTGTTGACGCTAAACACCAGTCCTGTGACACTAATTGCTTATACTTCTAAAGTTGAAAGATCATCAACAGATAATAAAGAAAACAGCAATTGTGTTTAACTGGTGATAGGCAACGATTAATGCACCTTGTGGGATTTTTCCAAACGACTGATTGATTTTCTTTGAACTGTTGTGTATAATAAGTTGATCGTTCGCGTGTCAAGTTAATGTATCAATGATCCCAGAATGTGGCATCGAAGACAGTTTCGTAACAGAGCAGTTTAATTCTATTAATGTTCGAGGAACCGGATCAATCAACCGGATGTGCACTTGCTGCCCATTGTACCCAGCAAAGTATGATGAGTTATTATGACTCACCAACCTGATCCAGCCATGTGATTAATTGTAGAAAAAGCAGGTGGAGTAAAAAAGGGATAATCACGAAGCATCATGTAAGCGGTCTCTACATCTATTGAAAACTAGGGGAAAGTACCGAACTAAAATTAGTCTCGTTTAACCAACAATCAAGTTTATGGATCTATGACGAATCTATCCAGAAAAAGGCAGAAAGGTTTGGCTTTGTAACGAAAATTATTTTTTAATGTTAAATGTGAGAAATAAATCGGTTAAGAATAAATACAAAACGTTGGTTGATTCATGATATGCACCACCTTGCACTAAAATGAAATACAAAATAATAAAGGTGATACCGTTTATTATTCAATGTTTAAATGCATATTTCTGAACGTTGGTCTTAAAACTCAACATAGCGATGACATATGAAATGAAAATTCGCAGTGACCACTTTCGCCGCCGACACACCGGTTATATTTGGTTAATCCCTGGATTTCCAACCTATTAATTTATTTGAAATTGGAACGCATATATCACGAGCCATACCATGTCCACGGCATAATTTAAACCGTCAGATGAAAACTATAAAATTTCGTGCTAATTACTCGAATTTGATAATTCCTGTGCTAAACGACATGTCTGTGACCACGCCAAAATATCCAACCATTCTTTCGCTTTCAGAAATCGTTCCTATTTATAGTGCCAATTAGCACTCGATTAGTTCATGGTGCGAACGATCTGATAAGATACAAATCACGTTCACACGTGCTTTTGGAATCGCTTCAAGTAATCAAGCTTCCCTCCCGAAGGCCGGCCACTGTATCTGCCGTCCCGTTATCAGCGTTCATTCAGGTACCTAGGTGATTGAATATAGTGTGGTAGAGTTGTGACTGTCGCCGCAGACATCAGTGGGAAAAGTACTCAGAAGTCGTAAATTAGGCAAGTGGCACCCCCACTTGTCGTAGCTATTTACAATGGGTGGCCAATATTTACCGGGGAGCTTTCCAGAGCGATAGTTTATCACCATGTGAAACACAGTGCCGGTTGGTTTTATTGCCACTTCCGTAAGGACTTAAGCCACAAAGTACCAGCAATGCAGTAACAAACGAAGATTTGGGTTTGTTTGTGATAGCTGAATGTCGCTGCTGCGATGGGACACTCATCGCAGCCAGTTTGTTTTAGGGCTGCTGGATTCCGGAAAGAGCTTAGTTGGGATGTATGATGAGAAGAACATGATTGTGTTTATTTGAAAAACACAAATTTTACGTGAGAATGGAATATTTATTTTTGTTGTTATTGTTACTGAGTCAGCATTGATATAATCATCAACGAGTGTGCGCATTCAGTAAAAAAACACATTCCCTCCAAAACTCCCTTAACATGCTCATAAACAATTTTTTTTTCAAATCGATACTGTTCTGTATGGATGAAAAATGCAAAGTAATCGAAGGCCCTAATAGAATGAACAACGTGATTGAAGACTGCCGCTTGAAATCCAATGTTCGAATTATCAGTCGACAAACGGATAGTTTAAAATTGGTTCACCGCATTAATAAAGCCTGTAACAACGACTAAAATAAACATTCTACTCAAAACATTAGAAATTTTCCATACAAAATTGGAAATTGCCAGAGTAGGAGCAACAAATAAATATAAAGCTTTAAAATGTAAAAAATTACATAAAAAACCCAGATTAATCCACCTAGCAGTGATAGTGCCTTTCTCATGCATTATAAAATATATTGAAAAAATCACATTAGAAAGGTCAAAAAACCTCTTTAGGAGAATAGATCACATTTTTTCGACAATTTTGCATGTTTTTGCATTAGTTAAAATGCATTGCCACCATTTTCGAAAAAAACATTTTTTTTCGGTTTTGAATTTTTTTTTCCAAGGGGAGACTCTTGGGAAAAAACAATGATTTTTCAATAATTCCGAAATGCAATATCCGATCGAAACAATTTTCAATTGCAAACAATGTCGAATGCAACTTGTTGCGAGTAAATCGGATAATGCTAAGTTCCAAAAAGTGTGTCTACAAAATTTGTACACATACACACATACACACACACACATACATACACACATACAGACATCACCTCAGTTCGTCGAGCTGAGTTGATCGGTATATAACACTATGGGTCTCCGGGCCTTCTATCAAAAGTTCTTTTTTGAAGCAATCATATAGCCTTTCGGTACAACTTTGTTGTACGAGAAAGGCAAAAATATAAAAAGCAATAAAACTGTCCTGTTTTCGAGTAGATATGCAGATGTACAATACTAATCGATTGGACATTTTCGTTAGAATCGATTTTTAATCTATCGCTTATTAAAAAAGGCTCAATTGCCGTGAAGCGTTACTGAGCCGAAATCTTATTTTTTCATAAAATTTACAATTTACATACAAACGTTTGATTTTCTTGTCACACATTTGGATGATTCGGTCACACATTTTATAGAAGCTTCATATTCTTCGTCTACATTTCGTATAGCCAATTAAAGATCTGTCCCTTGTAGTTTTTCCCATAAATGAGCGTTCATTATTCATGAAATAAAATCAATTTTATTGCTTTTTTTCTGGAAATTTTGTTATTTGTTTTATTGTTCTTTATGGATTTTTTGTGGGAAGTTTTTTTTGTGGAAAAATATGTATTTTGTGGAAAAAATATATATTTTGTGTAAAGTTTTATAATTGCTTATTGCTAATATTGGTTTAGTTATGAAAATTTTGTATTTTTTCCAATGAAAATTTTTGATTTCGTTATGTAAAATTATTCTTTTTAGAAGTTGTAATATGTTTTTTTTCTTGTAAAATTTTTAATTGTTCATAAAAATTCTGCATTATTGAGGGCAATTTTGTATTTATTTATGGAGAAGGGCTGTTTGGCCGAATGCCACTAGGCCGAATATACCATTTGGCAAAGGATCGTTTGGCCGAAAGTGTCATTTGGCTGAAGGGTCATTAGGCCGAAAGGGTTATTTGGTCGAAAAGTTCATTAGGCTGGAAGGGTCATTAGGCCGAAAGTGTCATTAGGCCGAAAGGGTCATTTGGCCGAATAGGACATTTGAACGAATAAGATATTTAGCCGAATAAGACATTTGGCCGAATAAGACATTTGGCTGGATATGACATTTGGCCGAATAGGTTATTTGAAATGTGAGAAATTAGGAGTTAGAAAAGAGACGTTTCAATTCTCATTCCTCGTTTCTCACTTCTCACTAAAAAAAGTGAGAAGCGTGAAGTGAATAGTGAGACGTATCACTACCCACTTCACACTACTCACTTTTCCCGGTAAGAAGTGAGAAATGAGGAGTGAGAAGTGAGACCTCAGAGAGAGACGTCTTACTGTGAACGACCCTTTCGGCCAAACGACCCTTTCTGCCAAATAACCTTTTCGGCCAAATGGCCCTTTCGGGCAAATGACTTTCGGCCAAATGGGTTTCAGCCTTATGGTTTGTTCGGCCTAGTGTTATTCGACCAAATGGCTTTCGGCCGAATGGATTTCGGCCAAACGACCCTTCCCCTTTCGGCAGAAAGGGACATTTGGCCGAAAATGTCGTTGGACCAATAAAGTAACCAATAAAGGACCAGCCGCAAATATTATTTGGACGAATGGATCGTGTGACCGTAAGTCGATCGCCAAAAATGTCGTTTGGCCGAACAATAGTGAATGTGAAAATGGTAATTGAGAAGTTAGAAATGAGAAATAAAAAGTGGATTGTATAACATTTCGCCGAAAACTATTTCCCGGAATTCATTTTCGCGGAATAACATTTGGCGGTTTGTACCTTTTCACTGAATAACTTTTGGCGGTATGTACCATTTCGCGGAATGTTAATAATAATAATAGCTTAGTGTTCATTCTGTACTTTCATAATTATTACCTGCCTTGTTGTATTCTAAGCCAAGTTACCATTTTTTTTGCATTCGTATAACAAGAGATTAACACGTTAAAGCTTTTTTACCTAAACTTTTTTTTTCGATAAATTTCCTAGACCGGGCCAGAAGTTGAACACAGCCTCCTTCTGCATTGTTTTGCTTGGTAGCCACGCATCTTCTCGCACGGCTAATGAAGGCCTCCCAGAATGTGAAAAGTAGTTTTCAAAATTTCAATTGCCCCTTACAAATCCTTAGTTATATTTTCCAGACGGGCCAGATATAATTAACAGGTTTTCTCCTCTCTTTATTTTGTTACGGATAGGCGTTATTATGAATAATCCTTTATTTTTCCCTTTTGTCTTATAGCGAGAAAACGTATCCATTTAAATATGGCATTGTACTCCCTCCGCAGACGCTACCATTTAAAGAAGACATTACTTTTTCCTTCACATTATACCGGGCAGATTCGTTCTTTTAAAGAAGGTTTTATCAACTGCTTTCGGCTTATACCGGCCAGACGCATCTACTCAAAGAAGGCATTACCAACTCCGTTCGCCTTATACCAGGCAGATGCATCCTTTTTAAGAAGGCGTTATTTCTTCCTTCGCCTTATACCGGGCAGAAGTGTTCTTTCAAAGAAGGCATTATCAGCTCCTTTCGTCTTATACCGGGCAGATGCATACATTTAAAGAAGACGTTACTTCTCCCTTCGCCTTATACCGGGCAGACGCGTTCTTTAAAAAACATTATCAACTCCTTTCACCTTACACCGGGCAGACGCATCCATTTTAAAGAGGTGTTACCCCTCCCTTCGAATTATACCAGGCAGACGCGTTCTTTTAAAGAAGACATTTCAACTCCTTTCGCCTTATACCGGCAGAGGTGGTCGAACCCGAACCCAATGGGTTTGGTTCGGGTTTGATAAAAAAAATAATCCGGGTTCGGGTCGGGTCCGGGTTTGAAGGAAATTTACAAATCGGGTTCGGGTCGGGTTCGGATTTGCAAAATACGAAACCCGATTATCTCTAGGGCAGACGTAAATATTTCAATGATAATTATTCTAACTGAATTCCGCCAAATGGCATTCCACGGAATGATTTTCGGTGAAAAAGTACATTCCGCGAAATGTCTTTCGGAGATTTGGTACATTGCGCGGAATATCGTACCGCGAAAAAAAATTCCGCGAAATGTTTTTCGGCGAAATAGTATACAACCTAAAAGTGCGCAGTGAGAAGTTACAAACAAGGAATGAGAAGTTAGTTCGCTTAGTTCGCACTTCCTATTTTTTATTTTTTACTTATTTTCCACTGTGAAAAGTGCGAAGTGGAAAAATAGAGAGAAGTGAGAATTGAGAAGTCTCACTTCTCAGTGCGCCAAAAATGAAATGCAAAGAGAGAAGTGAGAAGTGCGAAATGAGGATTGAGAAGTTTGAACAGAGACATCTGGCTTCTCATTTTTGTATCTCACTTCCCATTTCTCACTTTTCATTTTTCAATCATAATTAATCACTTTGCACTTTTCACATTGACTTTTTTTTCGGCCAAACAAATTTTTTTATCAAATGACCCGTTTATTAAATGACATTTATGGGCATATGATCCGTTTGGACAAAATAAATTTTCGGCTAAATGCCCGTTTCTGTCAAGCGACCATTTGGCCCAAATAGCATTTTCGGCCAAATGACCTATTCATGCGAACGACTTTTTTGGACAAAAAGACCGTTTCGCCATATTCAGACATGTTAGGCCAATCGACATTTGCGACCGTGTCACCTATTCAGCAAAATGATCATTACTGCCGAACGGATTTTTCTTCCTACTCGGTAAAATGACCAGCTTGGCCGTATGTCTTTTTCTGCCAATTGATATCTTCGGCCAAACGGGAAATTCTGCTAGATGACTTTTGATCTAACGTGTTATTCGACCAAGTGGCGTTCGGCTAAAAAGCTTTCGGTTGAATGAGTTTTGCCAAACAATCCTTTCTCGCAGTTAGAACATATTTACTAAATTTCGCAGAGTCATCTAGTGGACCAAATCCAGGAGAACGGAGTGTCGTTGGTGTATGGGATAGATGCTTGACTAAGGACTGACATAGACTGACTAGGGACAGAGGCAACGGCTGCTGACAGCCAACGGTGGAAGGTCCTGGGATCTGCCTGGGATCTGCCGGGGATGTAAAATGGCCGAAAGGTATTATTAGTCGAAGGAAACAGCACAGACAAACAGACATAACAGATTGAACATTCACTCATAAAAATTCATCGTCATTTAAACACTAACGACATCTCTTGATTTCAGTTAGTTGTGCAAATCATCAACCAGATGGCGGTAGTGAGCAAATGTCAAACTAGAGCAAATCTAATTAGCGTGCCACTAGTGACCGATTGACCAACTAATAAATATTTGAATTGACAAGTAAATCAGTGAACGATGGAAATTTGGCGAGTGTTATGTATGTTTGTCTGTGGAAATAGTTAAGAAGAACTCAATATGATTCGAGCAGGCCTGTCTGGTAGCTTGTACCCTTAGTTGGCGCATTTGCAGTTTATTTTCTCTTTCTGCTCACTGACATTTATAGCTGATATAATCGATGACGATGCTGATTATGACGGTAATCAGCATGAAGTCCTTTGAGGTCGCTGAGCCTTATTCCAGGTGTATGAGCTTCCACTGATCACAGTAGCACCGGGTTTTGCCATGCCAGGTGATTTTGTGAAGTTGTATTGCTCTCATCTGCTGTCCTTCACAGATTTCTTCAGTACCTTACGCATTGTGTACGCATTGATAGATCATCAAGATCAAACTTTTTACTGTTGTTTCCGTATCCTAATAAACTTTTCGCATTCCTATGATTTTCTGTAGAATTCTTGTACGTTCCTCGCAAGTACAACTTTGACATTGTAATCTCAGAGATTCACTTGAAGCTTGATTTTAAAATTTAATAATTTTTCTGTTCCATTATAGATGTTACTCTTATCTCTAAATAAAAAGAGGATCTTTGTGTGATCCTACATGCCCCTTCCCAAAGTGCATTCTTCGGCCTTATTTTTATGCATGCATTGTTAGCACAAAATGTACAAAAATCAGGTACACCCGATTCTGTTTTTACACGGTTTTTTTTTACACGGCCGTGTAAGAATAAATCCCATACAAAATTTTTGCAAAGTTGCTCCATTTTGCATGATTCGTCGAGAAATCATAAAACTTTTTTTACACGGATTTTCAAATTTTGAACTGAAAACTTTTTTTACACGGAACGCATCCCCCGTGTAAAAAAAGAATCGGGTGTAATTAGGTTGAAGGGTCACTAATTAATGTATTTTAAATGTCTGCCATGTTCCCATGCTAGAGAAAATCAATTCAAAAAATTTATTCGAAGCTAGAAAATCCTCTTCAAGTTTTCAATGTTTTGGTATTTACGAATGTTTTTTGCGATATTTAACATTGTCCATGAAATTCCTTTAATGAATATCAGAATTCCCTAAAGTCTGAAAATTTTATCAAAATTAAATCGGAATCGAACTCCATGGTAATGTCACGCGCATTTTGAAATCCTTTGATTCATTGAATTACCATTCAAATTTTTTTTTACTAAAAAATTCCATCCTCTCAATTCATTGCATACTCCCCCGAAAATAAAACCAAATACAAAGAAACGAGAGCACTGCACCATCGCTGCCCCGCGTGTTCACTATCCTCTCATTATCGTTCAATTATACAACCCATCAAATGCTAAGTGTGATACGTGCCACAGCCACACCGCCATTGAGTGACGCTAGTTGTCCACATTATATCACCATCTATCATCGCAGCCGGTTGGTACCTATAGTGTGAACTGTGACTACAGCTGTTGCTGCTGCTGTACCCGCCAAACGACGGATCACTATCGCGTTCGCGGTCACACCACGAAGTCCACATTTCCCTTTGCTGGCGGGCAGACATTGCAATTTTCGCAGCTAGCAGCAGATCAACAGTCTGCGCGCGGTTACGATCGATTCAGTGCGTCGTTACACGGGGTGATCTATTTCCGATAGTTTTTGTACAGTGTTCGAACCGGGCGGGGATTCCCGGTATCCGAGTTGGATATCTACCGCTGAAGTTGGAGCTACACCATAAATAGTCTAGACTACGGATCCGCGACGGAAGGGCCTGGAAATATGCTGGTAATTGTGTTTAATGATGTGTTGCTCTGATTTGGCGAATCGTTACGTGCGTGGGTGGAAGTGGAAGTGCTCGAGTGCCTTGCATAGGTGCAGGTTTTGGTTGGCGTTAGAGAATTGCCGGCCGGGCAATTTCGGTTGGGTACTTGTAACCTTCGTCGGTGAACGAACAATAGCAGGAAGTTCGGTCAACTATCTCTACGGTCTGGCTATATGGACTATTTTATAACCGTGATTATGTATAATCGGTACTCGATAAAAGGTGCTCCTGAAATTCACCATGGTCAGCAGCAAGCTAAGCATTTGCTACATTGTTAGTCGAGAATTTTTCATGACCAGACCTGATAAACGACTATCTGGGGCCTGAGCCAGCTCAGTCGAAAAAGTTGCTGGAATTTACACAAAATACAATGCAAATAATGGAAAGTCGTAAATCTAAACGATATTTGCCTGAATGTGTGAAATTTCTTTTACATTAAATCATATAAGTTAATTAACTATAGTCTATAGACTAGGCTAGTGAAATGAGCAAGTCGCTTGAATTGAGCGCTCAAACACATCCGTTCAACTCACTTGAACGAAAAGAAAGTTGAACATGTTCAAGTTTTGGAAATATCAATTCAACTTAGTTAATCAGCGTGTACACTCAACCACGAAACCTGGTTTTATTAATCTTTATTAGCGAGATCTTCAGCCTTAGGCTGGTTTATCACCAATCGGAAATTTGATAGAATTAAAAAAAGCGGGAATTAATCAGAATCTTTTCAGCTTCTTTCAAACCGCTTGAAGAAGCTACAATTCTTGGCGTTTGTTAAACTATCACTTTTTTTTTGTTTAAATACTAGAGATCAAAACGATACCATTTCGATAGGTTACATTTTTATTATTATCAGTTAAGTCGTCTGCGGACAACTTGTTTTGTCTTTATTAAAGAGATTTTCAGCCCGAGGCTGGCGAGAAAAATGAAACGTCGTCCGATTGGGGTGCCGATAGCAAATTTGTTATTGTAATTATTGGAAGAACCTGAAGGGTACTGGGATTTTGTTATACACTGGATTCTGTTTTTACACGATTTACATTTTCTCAATTTTCCACTCATCCTAAATGTTTACCGTATATAAATTATCATGTGATTTTTCTTCGATTTATTCTGGATTTTTTGAAACATGTTGCGAAGAGTTTGGTGGCAAATCGAAGTCACACGATCAAAAATACGAGCGAAAAAAAATCGCGTAAAAACAAAATTCTGTGTACTTGAATTGTGTGCTCGGACCAATAATGAATTATGTTACTGTTATGTTATGTCTGTCTTCAGATTGGTACGGGTCGGGTTATTATTTCGGGGTCGTCAGATTTCGCAGGATTGATGAAAATTGTCGATGCCCAGGTTGTGGGACGCGTTGGTGTGCCCAGTGCGGAGGCGGGAGAGGACAACTTGCTCACGCCGGCTAAGAAGATCTTCGCCGGGCAGCGTGGAATTTTTAATCGTACGGCAAAAGTTCCTCTGTCGGTTCCATTCGGTGGCCCATGTAGTCTCCTGTTTCACCCATAGCTTTGCATCAGGAGCTGGGACTTTTCGGCTCAGGAAACTACTGTTGTGTCCAACGTAGGCCAGAGTGTCTACGAGTTTGTTGCCCCGAATACTGGAGCGTCCGGGTACCCACATGAGGGTGACGTCACTGTCGGTAATGGCCTCCACCACTTTGGATCCACGGATGTCTATTATTTGGGGACACTAGTGCTGCCAATGCGCTCGTAGAGTAGGACACGTAGGACAGCGGTGTATTGTTCTGGGGATTTCTATGGCTTGGAAAATTGCCGTAGTTTCATCTGAGGACTCTTCTATCAGGTCAAGGCAGATACCGATAGCTACCTATCCGTTGGCTTTGGACCCATTCGTGTATCGGATCTCGGATCCAAGATAATTTTCCTCGATTCGGCTTCGGAACAGGGCTTGTCCTTGGTCGGGGTACGGCTTCTTCTTCAGATGCTTTTTCATGTGGAAGTCGATCTTCGGTCCGCGTTCTTGCCAGCCTCTTGGCCCTAGACACCTATCTTGGGGAGGTTCTTACTTCGAATTTCACTTGCTAACTTTGGTAAAGTTCATCGATGTCAATTCCAGCCTGAAAAGGAGGCGACTGGTGGTGACTGCATCAGCTACTCGGATTCGCATTGACATGTTCGTCAAAGGAGAGGCGTCTGTTCTAGCAGTTTCACGCTCCCGAGCAGCGCAAGTCAGACGAAAATGGTTGCAGCAACTTGATTGTGACTGAATCCGGTCACGCATAAGTTGCAGTAACTTATGCGGAATTTGTGTGCTGCTAGGGCTGTTAAAAAAACTCAAAAAACATTTCGGCTAAAGTTTGGGCGGTGCTAAACTCATTAGAAGTTAATATGGATATTTATGGTCCGATTTACTCTCACTCTTTTCCTTTCTTATGTAAAATGTTAGGCACTGAAAAGGACCGATTCACTTGAAATCAAGCAACTATCCAATCACTAGCTCAATAGCACCCAACTAGAGATGTGCAAAACCGATCACTTCGTTGAATAGATCAGATCTTGATCATTCAGTTTGAATAGAATACAAAATGATGAAACGGTTGTTATTCAGGCTCACACTATTGACTCTGACATGCAATAACTTTACCCCTCTCTCCCTCAACCCAAGCATATTTAACATGTATGGTGAATCTACAAAAACCTTTTTCCTGTCATTTCTCTATAAATGATCCGATAAGTTGCTGAAATGATCATTCACTCACATCAAAGATCCTGATCATTTATATAACACAATTAAATAATTGAAAGTCAACATTACAGAAGATTCTACAGAATATTTGACTTTTCCTTGACTCGAAAAATTTAAAATACATCGGGGAATAGCTGAGATGTTAACGTTCAAAGTCTATCATATTTTCGTAACGCAGTAGCAAAATTGTAAAATGGGTATTATTCTTCCATATATTAAGCTTCGAAGCTTCATACCCAGTGGAAGAAGGACTAGTTTAAAAAATCATCAGAATCGGAAATGTTTATTGCGGTGGATCGCAGAGTCGAATGCGATTATAAAAGTTATTCTTAACTTTGAGAAGGTGTTCTGAATGAACAAACAAAATATCCCAAATTCTTATCACAACGTCTTTTATATTCCTGGAATATTTTTTAGAGCAAAATGTAATGCAAAGAAAACTAATAAATTTTAATTTTTGTTTGGTATGACTGACCGATCCCAAAAGTTTCTGGGTGACTGTAAGAGCGGTCAAAAATGGAATCATTCTAATCCAGGAAGAGTAACTATCAGAAATCATGATTTTCAAATTACTTATAGGTCTTATATCTCCTTGGTCAGCTTCTCCCTATTCAGCTTCTATAGCACGGGAATGGCGAACAAAAAGGAGACAGAGTTATTTGGAATTTTGATTTGGATGTGAAGAAATATTCTTTGTTCGTTCTGGGTTACTCAAATTATCTATGCCATGGCCCATTTTGTAGTCAGTTTGATATTTTTTGGAAGGCAGCCTTGGCAGAATTCAACCCGGCAAAATGAACGCTACTGTGCTGTTTTTAACATTTTTATGTGACGCAGCCGGTGAATTGTAATGGTAATATTCGTTGGAAAATGTCCTACAACAGATTATATGAGTGATTTTATGAGTAGTAGAGGCCTTTTCCCTTCCGTCGATGTTGGTCATTTGTGAAAATATTAGCTAACGGAAAACAAACGTAGACAATCTCTAGCGTCTATTCCGTACTTATTCATAATTTACGAATGAGTTAGGCATGAAAACTTATTCATTTTTAGTCGAAGAAAGAAGCGTGGCCGCCTAGTAAATCATTTTCATACTAGTTGTTATGCAACGGTTCTCCATGTACCCCTGGGAGTACCTTCGCTGGTCTCAGAAGATATCTAAGACAAAAATGCATAATGGCGGATGTTGTCTTCTTCTTCTTCTTCTCATTGTCATCACATCCCCCACTAGGATATTACTGCCTCGCAGTGCTCATCAACTTTCACATGTATTAACCGCAAAGTTTCTAATCCAATCCATTTTTGCATTCGTATATCATGAGACTACACGATGATAGTTTTATGCCCAAGGAAGTCGATACAATCTCCAACCCAAAAATTTCCTAGACCATAAATCAAACCCAACCACCTTCAACAGTGGCGTAGCCAGAAAATTGGTTGGGGGAGGGGGGTTGGTTTGGTTGTGGAGAAAGTTTGAAAAAAAAAATATTCTAAAAAATTTGTCTCTGGGGGGGGGATATGTCCAAAACCACTCCCGTGGCTACGCCACTGACCTTCAACATGGTCTTGCTTTGTTGCCGCATATCTTACCAAACGGCTAAGGAAGATGGATGTTGCATGGAACTTTTAAAAAAATATGATGAAAAAATCTATGATTTTCAATCTTAACTCATAATTGTGCCTTGCAATAAAATGACAAATTTTGTAATAATTTTCCAAGGCTCTCATAGATGTGTACATTTTTACCACAGAAAAAAAAAAGCACGTGCTACCACGTGCATTCATCGCCATAATACACCACGTGGCGGTCAAAAGTTCAAAAATATCGAAGTACATTTTTGCTTCTGATGTATGTTTTTTCTTAGGCAACTATCTGGCGCTCGTTGCTAATAAAAATAAGCGGAGGAGTAGATTTTTTCATGCGCGGTACAATATTTTTAGAGCTTAAGGTCACTCCTGACGGAACCCAAGTTTAAAAGTGCTCGCGTTTTCGGGGCACACCACTCGATACGGAAGCAACGTACAACTGTCATTTTTATTATTTCACGCATGCTGCGACGCAGCAAAGCTAAATAAACAAAAATGACAGTTGTGCGCCGCCTCTGAATCGAGTGGTGTGCCCCCGAAAACGCGAGCACTTTGGAACTTGGATTCCGTCAGGAGTGACCTTAATTGGAAGCGTTGGGGTGCAGTTTTCCATAAAAGTTTTTATAGCAACTTTCATACAAACTTCAAACTGCGAATACTCACTGCGTTCCGTTTCACGATGTTTCATTTTCCTTTTCTCGATTCCGCGTGCTAAATGACATTTGAACCATTTTTAATTTGAACGATGCTCAAACGAACGGGGTTCAAATTAAAAAGTGTTCAGATTAAAAACGGTCATATTACCGGGGGTCCACGATACAGACAACAAGGTAGACACGTAAGAAAAATGACACTTCAAAAGTGACGCAAATTTTATCGTCACATGCTAGAGTACAAAAGTAAGCATGCTGTGTGTGACCCAGAGGATTGAAGAGAAGGCTAATACACCTACCCACCATTCATACAATATGGCGTACAATGTTTTTGTTTTAATTTCGTTTAATGCATGATAACAAAGCTTCGGAAGTATCGACGGGCTGTTTTTCAACATAAAAAAGCCATACAAACACAAAAGGCTTAATATACCACAATCAACTAATTGTAAGTTTTCACCAGTAAAAGTTAATTGCCGATAATTAGCACTAACTGCGTACGAACCAATCACCCAAAATGAGCAGCTAAATTCGGGAATACCACCCAGAAGCTGGGTACCAAGAACAGAAGTACCAAAAACGATGTTGGGCAGAGTGCCATTGTATCGTGGATGACAGGCGTTTCACCCTCCTGGTGTGACCGTAGAGCGTCGTCTCGGTTCAGCTTGTCCGAAGATAGTAGTTATGTCAGGTTACGTCATATGTTTACATTTAAACTGAATGTTTACATGCGTACTGACCCTTCCTAGTTTTTTTTGTATGCCGTGCTGCCACTGTTAACAGTTCCACAATATACTGAAAAACGGACACTTTGATTTGTACTGCGTTGGTTAAATTTTATTTTACACTCAACCCTCTTTTTACGGCAGTTTTTTTACGTCACTTCGTTTTACGGCCTCCTTTTTACGGCACGTGACGTTAAAAGAATTTGAAACATTATTGACATCCAAAAGTAAGCCTATAAGAAGGCAGTCTAAGAAACCCAAAGCACAAAGTAGAGGCTTAGTATACACATCATTTGCCTTCAACAATTGTTCCGTTGCAGGTCATCCAAGAATTTCCTGGAGTCTACACGCGTAACCGAGGACCTAAGGTCTACAAGCGTAGCGAAAGAGCTGTTATCTCTTGAAAAAAAAAGGTTTATGCTCAATTTAATATATTGAACCAAATTCCGTTCCAAGAATTCCCTGGAATATAGGTCTTGAGGTGTACCCGCATAACCGAAGGGCTGTTATCTCTTTTATTAAATGGTTCATGCTCTATATGATCTATTAAACCAAACTCAATAATGCCTTAAGCAGCCGTTCCTTTCCTGGTCATCAAAGAATTCCCTAGACTCCTCAGGTGCGGATTCATCCCAAATCTCCGAATATTTGTCTTTAACTTGCATCTCAAATGTAGGCAATCACCCAAAATGAGCAGCTAAATTCGGATATACCACCCAGAAGTGATGTACCAAGAACAGAAGTACCAAAAACGATGTTGGGTAGAGTGCCATTGTATCGTGGATGACAGGCGTTTCACCCTCCTGGTGTGACCGTAGAGCGTCGTCTCGGTTCAGCTTGTCCGAAGATAGTAGTTATGTCAGGCTACGTCATATGTTTACATTTAAACTGAATGTTTACATGCGTACTGACCCTTCATAGTTTTTTTTTGTATGCCGTGCTGCCACTGTCAACAGTTCCACAATATACTGAAAAACGGACACTTTGATCTGTACTGCGTTGGTTAAATTTTATTTTACACTCAACCCTCTTTTTACGGCAGTTTTTTTACGTCACTTCGTTTTACGGCCTCCTTTTTACGGCACGTGACGTTAAAAGAATTTGAAACATTATTGACATCCAAAAGTAAGCCTATAAGAAGGCAGTCTAAGAAACCCAAAGCACAAAGTAGAGGCTTAGTATACACATCATTTGCCTTCAACAATTGTTCCGTTGCAGGTCATCCAAGAATTTCCTGGAGTCTACACGCGTAACCGAGGACCTAAGGTCTACAAGCGTAGCGAAAGAGCTGTTATCTCTTGAAAAAAAAAGGTTTATGCTCAATTTAATATATTGAACCAAATTCCGTTCCAAGAATTCCCTGGAATATAGGTCTTGAGGTGTACCCGCATAACCGAAGGGCTGTTATCTCTTTTATTAAATGGTTCATGCTCTATATGATCTATTAAACCAAACTCAATAATGCCTTAAGCAGCCGTTCCTTTCCTGGTCATCCAAGAATTCCCTAGACTCCTCAGGTGCGGATTCATCCCAAATCTCCGAATATTTGTCTTTAACTTGCATCTCAAATGTAGGCATATGAGTTATTCTAAGATCTCCAAATTGCCCTTGAGTTTGAATCAAATTGTCTGCCGAATCAACCAAGGCTTTCATGATGTCCCCAGGCGCGTTATCAACCCAATAATCTCCTCCGAGTATTTGTCTTTCACTTGGGTCTCAAATCCAGACATATGAGATGTAGTAAGATCTCCAAATCCTACTGGAGTTTGAATCAAATGGTCTGAAGAATCAACCAAGGCTTCCATAGCTGCGGTAATGACCCAATTACGTCCTCCGAGTATTTTACTTTCACTTGCATCTCAAATCCAGACATATGAGATGTAGTAAGATCTCCAAATCGTTCTGGAGTTTGAATCAAATGGTCTGCCGAATCATCCGAGGCTTCCATGATGTCCCCAGCCGCGGTATAAACCAAATTATGTCCTCCGAGTATTTGTCTTTCACTTGGGTCTCAAATCCAGACATATAAGATGTAGTAAGTTCTCCAAATCGTCCTGGAGTTTGAATCAAATAGTCTGCCGAATCCACCAAGGCTTCCATGATGTCCATAGCTTTGGTATCAACCCAATTATGTCCTCCGAGTAATTTTCTTTCACTTGCGTCTGAAATCTAGACATATGAGATGTAGTAAGATCTCCAAATTGTCCTGGAGTTTGAATCAAATGGTTTGCCGAATCAACCAAGGCCTTCTTGATGTCCCCAGCAACCCCAGTAACAACCTGAGCAGCACAAGTCAGACAATCATCCCAAGGAACATTTTTAGTTCTATAACAGTCATGAAAACCATTATTTGCTTTACATGACTTCGGTAAAATCAGCATAAAACTAAAATGTTTGTAGGGATGGTTCTAGCAACTAGATTGTGACTAAATTCGGCAATTCATATGCCCTTTTTGATCCATAGAACGAAAGTGAACACGGCTTCAACTATTTTTCCATTGCAGATCATCCATGAATATCATCCATCCCTAAAATATAAGCTTTACGGTCAACACGCGTAACCAAAAGGCTGTTATCTCTTTAAAAAAAACTTGATCATACCCGTTTTGATCCATAGGACTAAATTGGATACCTCTTCAACTATTCTTCCATTCCAAGTAATTTAAAAAAGTTATGGAGTACTGGTCTTTAGGTCTACAGGATTATTATTTTAAAATGGTTCATCCCATTTTGATCCATAGATCCATATTAGATACGCATTCAACAATTATTCCACTCCAGGTCATTGAAGAAATATCTGAAGTCTAGACTTCGTGGCCGGGGACATAATGGAAGCCTTGATTGATTCGGTAGACCATTTGATTCAATCTCTAGAACAATTGGAAGATCTTACAACATGTTACATGTCAGAATTTGAGACGCAATTCGCAAACCATCCAAATTCCAGGAAAAATTTGAGATCTTACAACACCTCATATGCCTTGATTTGAGACGAATGAAAGACAAACACTTTACTTACTTATGGATCCTGTACACCTCCGGTGGTGCAAAGGGCCGACTTGAAAGATCTCCATCCTGAGCGTTGCCCGGCTATCGCTTTAACCTGTTGCCAGGTTAGATTTCGGTCGACTTCTTTTATTTCTTTATTGAGGCTTCGCCGCCATGAGTCTCTGGGTCTGCCTCTGCTGCGATGTCCCGCTGGGTTCCAGTCTAATGCTTGTTTACAGATTTCGTTTCCGCCCCTACGTAGAGTGTGGCCGACCCAGCCCCACTTCCGATCCCGAATTTCTGTTGCTATCGGCCTCTGGTGACAACGACGATGGAGCTCGTTGTTTGAGATCCAGTTGTGAGGCCACCAGGCCCGAATTATATACCGCAGGCATCTGTTAATGAACACCTGCAGCCGTTGAGTGTTCTCCACTGATGCACACCATGTTTCGCTAGCGTATAAGACAAACACTCGAGATCTTAAAACGTATTATATGCCTGTTTTTGAGACGTAAGTGAAAGACAAATAATCGGAGGACATAATTGGTTTGATATCGCGGCTGGGAGCACCATGGAAGCCTTGGTTGATTCATTACACCAATTGATTCAAACTCCAGGACAATTTGGAGATCTTACAACACTTCATACATGTTGTTTTGAGACGCAACTAAAAAACAAATACTCAGAGAACATAATTGACTTGATACCACGGCTTAGGACATCGTGAAGGCTTTGGTTGATTCGATAGACCATTTGATTCAAACTCCAGGACAATTTGGAGATCTTACAATATCGAATATGCCTGTATTTGAGACGTTGGTAAGAGACCAATAATCAGAAGACAAAGTTGGGTTTCCATCGAGGCTGGAGACATCGTGGAAGCCTTGTTTGATTAAAACTCCAGGACAATTTGCAAATCTTAAAACATCTCATATACATTGACTTGAGACGTAAGTGCAAGACAAATACTCGGAGGGTATGAGTGGGATGATACCGCAGCTGAGGACATCGTGCAAGCCTCAGTAGATTCGGTAAACCATTTGATTCTTTCTCCAGAACAATTTGGAGATCTTACTACATCTCATATGCCTGGATTTGAGACGTAAGTGAAAGACAAATAATCGGAGGACATAATTGGGTTGATACCGCGGCTGGGAGCACCATGAAAGCCTTGGTTGATTCACTAGATTATTTGATTCAAACTCCAGGACAATTTGGAGATCTTAAAACACCTCATATACCTGGGTTTGAGACTTTAGTAAAAAAATAATACACAGAAGACAAAATTGGGTTGACATCGCGGCTCTGGACATCGTGGAAGCCTTGTTTGATTCTGTAGACCATCTGATTCAAACTCCAGGACAATATGCAGATCTTAGAACATCTCATATATCTGGTTCTGAGACTCAAGTGAAAGACAAATACTCGGAGTGCATGAGTGGGATGATACCGCAGCTTAGGACATCGTGCAAGCCTCAGTAGATTCGGTAGACCATATGATTCAAACTCCAGGACAATTTGGAGATCTTACAACTTCATACATGTAATAACTGAAGACGGGAGTGAAAGACAAATAATCGGAGGGCAAAATTGGGTTGACACCGAAACTGGGGACATCATGGAAGCCTTGGTTGATTCGGTGGACCATTTGATTCAAACTTCAGGACAATTTGGAGATCTTACAACACCTCATATGTCTTGTTTCGAGACGCAATTGAAAGACAAATCCTCAGAGGACATAATTGAGTTGATACCACGGTTTGGGACATCATGAAGGCTTTGGTTGATTCGGTAGACCATTTGATTCAAACTCCAGGACAATTTGGAGATCTTATAACATCTCCTGGATTTGGAGAGATCTTACAATACCTCATGTAAGACGCAAGTGAATGTATTTGAAAGTATCCTCACTATCAATAAATCAAGTGAAGTACTAGAAATTTTAGCCCAAATACTTTTTACGTCACATTCGGTTTACGTCCCCCCAATAAGTGACGTAAAAAGAGGGTTGAGTGTATGTAATTTTGAAACTAAACACAGTACATTTGGTACAACTTTGACATGCAAACAAAAGGCGTTCATCGCTTGTCGATTTATTATTAATTTTTGTTATTCGAATTTTATACCCTTGTTGTTTTTTAATTAATAAATTTTTTACATCAAATTCTTCTACTGAGGTGAATGGATTTTTCCATCCATGATATCGAAGCTCGGGAATCAGTGGCGTACCCAACCTCCCGTATGAAGAGGGAGGGGAGAGTATCAGTGTGGAAGCTGATATTTATCCACTTCCATATCATTGTAAATCGTTTAACCTCACGTAGAAGTAATACCCTCATACCATTTACATCGTTTGTTCTGTTTTTTTCAAAAATAAAAACTTAAATAATTCTAGAAACTTCAATTACCATTTTTTTTATTTGACTAGAAGAAAACAATCTAAATGTTATTTTTCAGCAATTCTCTGTGATATCGAAGGTCTATTTATTTTTGTATTGTTGTTTCCTCTGGAATTTTGAATTCACGTTCTTTATGATCATAAAACATAATTTGCAGCATTAGTTATCATTTTGACTCTAGCCTAACTTTTGACAAGGGCCAAGATGGTTGACTCTGAGGTTGTATTTTAAAAACAAACCATTTCAAACAAGCATTTTTTTTATCGTTAGCCTATACCATGAAAATAATCTATTACTGCATTTGAGTCAAGAATATCGTCGTAAAATTTATATTCTAGGTTAAATATATTCAGAAAACATACGGAAACGACTGATAATAAAATAAATTGGTGTATTTTATTTTAAAACCGTTGTATCTAAGAAACATTTTTAACTTTTTGTCCGTTATTTCTCCATGATGGCCCATGCTGCAACACAATTCTGTTTTCGAGGAAATGGATTTCCAAGTTTCATTTTCAATAACAGAGCATTTTATAAGTGTATTTTTTTTTCTCACAAATCCCCATTGATTATCCAAAACTTTGACGAAGACGATTGGACAAGCCGTTTTCGAGTTATATTTTTTTGCAAGTTTGCAAGGTGTTTTAGCCTTATGATGCAGATTATGTTTTGTGATCATAAGCAGTGTATATGCAAAATTCCAGAGAAATCAAAAAATACAAAATTGAAATCTTGAAAAAAAAAAAATTTTCCGGTAGAACTGCTCTTTTTTCTTGTCCAAATTGACTCAAAAAGATCGAAATACAAACCTTTTGAAGTTTTATTGGAGGTCTGAGAATAAAATTAAATAGAGGAGTATCTCTGAATACCGAACAGTTCAAATATATTCTTGGATTACTGCTAACTCATGTTATGTTAAAAGAAAATTATTATTACTTAAAATAAAACTAAATAGATATTTTTGGTTGAGTTTCATTTTATAAGAAAGATGATTGGTAGTGGTTTTATTATGGCCTTCCTTAGCCGTGCGGTAAGATGCGCGGCTACAAAGCAAGGCCACGCTGGAGGTGGCTGCCTAACAAACAATTTTGGCTGATTAAGCTAAATTTGTGGCTGAGGAAGACTATTTTTGGTTGAATAAACGCATTTTCCTTTTCCAATGTTTGTTGGGATGGGTTCGATACCCGGTCCGGTCTAGGAAATTTTATGTTGGAAATTTTCTCGATTCCTCTGGGCATAAAATATCATACCATCGTGTTAGCCCAGTGGTTCCCAGCATGTTTACTTTCACGGGCCGCACAGAATTTTCAAGCTGTCGAAGCCCGCAGTATATTTGCAACATTCAACTGAATATCTTATTTTTGTGAATCTATCCCAAATAAAATATGTGCTTGTAAGGACATTTCGTTCTACAGGCTTTATCGCCATAGCTGACTTTCAGTCTTTATTGTTATGGCTCCAGTTCAAAATCGAATTTCAAACTCGTGAAAACAGATTTTAATCGCTTCCAACTTATAGCGCGTCATTGCGCATCTAGTGCACATTGTTCGCAACTAGATGCGCTATACAGCGCACCAGATACCTACGCAATAATAAAATTTGCGACTAATTGGAGAAAAATTGATTTTCGTGAGTTCAAAAACTCGGTTTTGAGCTGCGCATATAATACCCTTTATGCAGTGCCAGGACTTGAAACTTCACTAAAGCATCATTTCGGATCAGTTGGAAGAAAATAGTTTTAAGCTTCTTTTCCAAATGATCATTTGTCGATCGATTCTGTCATTTCGATCCTATGTTTTTTATGGTTGACGTTTATTGTGCACTTTAACTTATCGTAGTAAATAATGGAAGGTTCTGGGAAAAAAATCTCAAATGGGATTCTTAGCAGCATCCGCTCGAGATTCTAAGAAGCATCCATTCAAGATTCTGATCCTAATTCGTTCGAGATTCTAAACAGAATCCGTCTGGAATTCTGAACATAATCTGTTTGAAATTATAATTCTGAAAAGAATTCGAATGGTATTTTGAACAAAATCCATAGGTCATAGTAAAAATCCAGCAAAATTTCAGTTCAGTTTCGCTAAAACCTAACCTATTTTGAAAAATAAATGCATTCTTATTAGGGAGCAGTGTATGACAACATTATTATTACCTGTAGTTCAACTTTTAGTTTGTTTTAAATCTGCGATTAAATACAATTGTGATACTATCACTACCGGGGGTGAAAACATCGAAGTATATTTGCCGTCGACCTACATAATATCTATGTATGAAATAATGAATCTCATGAATCATAATGATAAAACTTTTACCGATATAAATCATGCTTCAACATCATGATGTGAACTTGACAGGCTTCCAAGTACACCGAAGTATTAGGAATAATAAAAACCTTTCCTGTCATGTAATGCTTATAAATGGACCACATGTAGTGTATTCTCAGAAATCCTTTGCGGGCCGTAGGAAACAGCTTAAAGAGGCGCATGCAGCCCTTTTTGGGGATCACTGTGTTAGCCTCATCATTAGGATTCAAAAAATGGTAACTTGGATTACAAACCTCGCAGTTAATAACTGTGGAAGTGCTGAAAGAGCACTAAGCTGCAAATCGGCAATGTCACAGTGGGGGACGTAATTCCAATAAGAAGAAAAAGAATGGTTTTATTAGGTCGTTTGTATTTAAATGGGATTCTACAAACTCCGTTCGTATACAGCATGTGAACAATGTTTTGACTTCTAATTGGGGAAAGATAACAAACTTTTTCAACTCGTTTTACAGCCCAATAGAATCGCTAGTAACGTGTGTTCACTTGTTGTTTAAAGCCAATTATTTCGATAAATTTGTCCCGATTATTTTACTTGTTCCGTTGGTTTCCCTGTTGGTGTGTAAAAACGAATTATTGTGGCAGATAGCTAAAGCCGATTGTTTCAATGGAAAATATGAGTTGCGTTGTGAGGTTCGTTACCAACAGCTCCATCAATCAGAACCGTCTATCAGAATAGAAAAAAAAATGTTAGCTGCTACATTTGACAAAACATTCCGGAGCTCTAATTGCACCGCATTCGAATGAGATTCCAATCGTTTCAGCAGCTGATGTAGTGTGGGCATCTAATTAGCGCAAATCGCGGGTTGTGTACCTACCTTCCTATGTTGTGTGTGAACCTTTTTCTTGTGTCTCTATAGCCTGTGAATGGCGCTCGCGTCATCTGTTGCACCGGCAGCAGCGGTGATGATGCATTGTCACGGTCAAGTTTACCCGCGTTCGAAAATCTGTAAATAGGAGGGTAACCAACGTTAGTGAGTGTAATTTAGCTTCCTATCGGCGACAACGATCTGCATCTTCAACAAATTGAGTTTTCGGTAGCATCTTTTTAATGGGTGAAGTGCACCATTCAGTACGGTTTAGTCCGGAAGCAATTTGATCATCCGAGAAAAATCGATTATACACAACATTGTGGTAAGATGCGCGGCTACGATGCAAGATCATGCTGAGGGTGGCTGGGTTCGATTCCTGGTGCTGGTCTAGGCAATTTTTGGCTTGGAAATTATCTCGACTTCTCTGGGCACAAAAGTATCATCGTGTTAGCCGCATGATATACGAATGCAAAAAAGGTATATTGGCTTAGAAACCTCGCGGTTAATAACTGTGAAAGTGCTAAATGAACACTAAGCAGCGAGGCAGCAATGTCCCAGTGAGGGATGGAATGCCAATGAAGAAGAAGAAGATTAGTTGTCTTTGGTGACAATAACTTTTCATTGCTTGGTTTTTATGGGATGAACATAGGAACTATGAGATGAAGTCCGGAAGCAGTAACCCTATATAGTCATACTTAAAGAGAACTCCAAGCAGCATGTGATCAGATTCAAAAGAGGTTAATTATTTGTAAAGCTACTAACACAGACAACAAAAATGCCAAAAATTAGACAAGACTTCGTTGGGACCATTTCTTGTACTCATCTTCCCAAATGTAAAATTTAAAAACAGTCCAGTCTCTGTAGCTCTATTTTTATACAGTGTCGCTAGTTGTTAAATCAGATCATTGAAGCAATTTCGCGATTCCTGATCGAAATGCTAAAATATTGTCTCCATGTATTTATCCAAAAGGTCTTCCACGTTTGTTCAATCAAGCCGCTCTTTGAACCCAATCCAAACCAACGCTAATTATTGAAAAATCACCGACTAAGTGGCGTCCTTCCTGTTAAATATCTGTCATCAGCACGTGCCCTCGCCTCGTTGCTACTGGGTTCAGCTGCCGAATAATCTGAACGAACAAATCACATCGAATGATGACCGTCATTAGCAACTGGGCGTGTCACCGGATTGTGTACAAAAAAGAAATTAGCTCAATTAGGAAAAACTCGCAAAAACAAGCCCTTTTATCTGTTCTCCCTTCGTTCCTAAGTGGTGTGCACTGCGCATTATTCATTCCGTCGACTCTTCCAAACATTAAGTATGTCTCTGTAGATATGGGACCATCCGTGAGCCACGTAATTCATTGTTTTGCATTACAAATACCCATCACATTTTCAGTATAATTGGACAAAAATAGATTTTATTTGCCCACTTTTCACGTGGTTCATGGAAGATCCTGCAAGCGCAGATGGTTTTGTGGCTAGATGGCAGAAGACTACTAATCACCGTCACCTTGCAGTTGGCTGTGTTGTTTGGATAGCTATTAGTCTCCATCACGGCACGGTATTCACGTATCAAGACCACCCTGCAGGTACTACGATTCGTGAATCGCTGGGTCGTTAGAGCTCTAATTGGTGTATGTTAAGTTGGGAGAGAGCACGTACTGCTATAGTATACGGACGATGTATCCACATATGTGTTTCTAGCTAATCATCCCTTTCAGGGCGAGAGCTTAACTGGGAAGCTCCCAGTTTCAATTGATCATCGGTCGGATGAAGCGGAAAGGTCGCTTGCCAAAGCTGGCCAATAGTTACAGTGTCGGATCTGGTTATTTTCGCACAAATCAGGAGTGGATTGACGCATCATCGCTTTGCTCAACAAGTGGCTGTGAAAAGTTAGCCAAGCGCGACCCAAAAGTAGTCGGTTTAGAAATTGAACCAGAGCGAAATTCGCAACGTGGTGATACGGGATTTGATTTGTTTTGATTGGAAAGTTTCACCATTTTCGAGGACGAATTTGAGGTGATCTGCATCATATTGCGCGTGCCCGGATAGCAATGGCGCCTCCTCCGACAGCACCGTCCGAACGATTCGTAAGTAATAAGTGGTGCTAACGAGAAGTGCAAGCAAAATTTCGTCGCTGCAACTTCACGAATTTATCGTACCGCTAATCAATATTGAATTAATCGAGTGGAGTACGAGCGAAATCATTCATCGATTGAAATTGGGTCCTCAGCTGGGTGACGCAGTGCGTATGGAAGTGTGGATTTTTATATACGAAATGGCTTTAATCGATGCCGCTCGCGTCACAAATCATCACGTGCCAATGGCATTCATGAACGCATCTTTCATGTTTGCAATTTGATTTCGATTAACATGAGCACGCTAATTTTCGCACCGACGATGATTCATTTTTCACCAATAATGGAAGGATGCATAGATAATGGGATTCATTATTTTGTTTAGGTGTTACTTCGGGAGGTATACATCGATAACAGGAAATACAGCTGGGTTTTAATTAGGCTCAATCAGTCGTTTTACAAACTAAGAAGAAACAAGTTATATTTCTTTAGAAATATACGTATCTATGTTGTCGAAGAATTCCAACGAATCCTCAATAAACAAAAAATAACAGTCGACCAGTTGGGTTGGCACATCTCTGACTGGAATTATTTTTTATACACACCTAATGAGGACTCACTTATTTGAGATTTTCATTCGAATTTAAGCAAATCTATGATTTGATTGACGCAATTGACACCTTTGCATTAATCATGGGCGCAATGGCATTACTGCGTGTTAACGTTTATAGGCAGAGTTTAGATTTTCTTATCCGGTTTGGGCGTTTTTGTACGAACAGTGAGTGGAGGCGCGTAGTACATAGTAGGGTACTATACACTATATTAAAGCGTTTTGCCTCACCAAAATGTTAGATGTGCCATCCACATGTGTAATAATTCGGGTTTTCCTTCCTTCCTATCGATTATTATGCCACTTTTTTTGGCCAATCTACATAATTTTTGGTCTATTTTTGTTACATTTTTTTCAACCACGATAAATAGGGGAACTGTTCCGATCTCCATCTCACTATTCGTCTCATCGCAGAACAAAAATACGGCATCAATTTCGTAGCTTTTTTTGTCAACATGTGTGTCCACTGCTGAAAAAAATCACAAAAATGAGAAATAAATCAATAATCTTTTCATTACTTTGTTTTTGATGGGATTAAAAGAAGCCAAAGTTTTTGAAAAGAAGTCAAGTTTTTGAAATGTAAGAACAAATATTTTAATTTTTACTTAAATTTTTCTCACATTTTTTTAAAATTTGATTTTCCTAAAAGTGCTTTGAATTTAAATAAAATAAGCCGTTCTTTTCAAAATCCTGAATATATATTTTTTTAGATTATTCTTTTTCGGCTCATTTACCGTGAAGCGTTACAGAGCCGAAATCAAGTTTAACAATACTTTTCTTCAATTAATTGCATATTATTCGGCAACTCGGCCGTACGAAAACAAATTTTTTGTTAAATATCTTGGCTGTGCATATGCACAGCATATGTTTCGAAATGGACAAATTGATAGAAAATTTGCGAAAAAGAATCCACGTGTCTTGGAGGGACTCGAACCCTCAACCTCCTACTCTCTAGATAGGCGTGATAACCCCTACACAACAAGACCACTTAAAGGTCTCGTTTGCGGAAAAGCCATCAGAATCCGAGTACCAACCTCCACCGCGGTTAGCTCTCTTTTTTGAAAATTGAATATCTTTCGGATGCTTGATTTGTCCAATCTCCAATACCAATACTTTTCTTGATTCTTATACATCAGCGATTCTCAACCTGGGGTACATGTACCCCTGGGGGTACCTTCGCCACGTACCTCGAAGGGGGTACCTCGGACAAAAATGCATAATGGGAGATTTTGATCAGTTTTAATCAAAACTTATTGATAAAGCTTTGACATTTGTACATGATTTTTATTTTAAACTTTGTACATAATATGCATGGCGATCAGCAACTAGAGACTATTGAATCCTTCTCTCCACAACCACCAAAAATGAATGAAGGACTGGATAGGAGGACTGTAGGATAAAAAATCAGAAGGACAGAACAACGAATAAACAAATTTTAAAAATCTTCTATGCAATATACCTGATGGACACAACATGTTAAATGATATGTTAAGAATATGCTACTGAACTAAAATTTAGAGTCTACAATTCGAGAGACACGAAGATTTTATTTTCGAAAAGATCAGTTCCTTCGTTGCAAGAGGATTGGGAGCTTCCTTCTACACTTCTCGAAAGTCTCATTCTAAGCAGCTCGGAGGAAACCTACTCGAAAACCTACTTTAAAGACATTCAGAGGCCTCTTTTTAAGGGGCCCGGGAGCACCCTTTTTAGAAGCCCGGTAGGGAACTTCTTTCAAAGAGGTTGGGACGCCTACTTTCAATGAGCTCGGAAACCTCTTTTCGAGTGTTTCGGAAACCTCATTCCAAGTTGTTCGAAAACTTCCTTTCAAGAGGAGGCCCGGAAGCCTCCTTCCAAGAGGACCGGAAGCCTCCTTCCAAGAGGCCCGGAAGCCTCCTTCCAAGAGGCCCGGAAGCCTCCTTCCAAGAGGCCCGGAAGCCTCCTTCCAAGAGGCCCGGAAGCCTCCTTCCAAGAGGCCCGGAAGCCTCCTTCCAAGAGGCCCGGAAGCCTCCTTCCAAGAGGCCCGGAAGCCTCCTTCCAAGAGGCCCGGAAGCCTCCTTCCAAGAGGTCCGGAAGCCTCCTTCCAAGAGGCCCGGAAGCCTCCTTCCAAGAGGCCCGGAAGCCTCCTTTCAAAAGGCCCGGAAGCCTCCTTCCAAGAGGCTCGGAAGCCTCCTTCCAAGAGGCCCGGAAGCCTCCTTCCAAGAGGCCCGGAAGCCTCCTTCCAAGAGGCCCGGAAGCCTCCTTCCAAGAGGCCCGCAAGCCTCCTTCCAAGAGGCCCGCAAGCCTCCTTCCAAGAGGCCAGAAGCCTCCTTCCAAGAGGCCGGAAGCCTCCTTCCAAGAGGCCCGGAAGCCTCCTTCCAAGAGGCCCGGAAGCCTCCTTCCAAGAGGCCCGGAAGCCTCCTTCCAAGAGGCCCGGAAGCCTCCTTCCAAGAGGCCCGGAAGCCTCCTTCCAAGAGGCCCGGAAGCATCCTTCCAAGAGGCTTGAAAGCCTCCTTTCAAGAGGCTCGGGAGCCTCCTTTCAAGAGGCTCGGAAGCCTCCTTTCAAGAGGCTCGGAAGCCTCCTTTCAAGAGGCTCGGAAGCCTCCTTTCAAGAGGCTCGGAAGCCTCCTTTCAAGAGGCTCGGAAGCCTCCTTTCAAGAGGCTCGGAAGCCTCCTTTCAAGAGGCTCAGAAGCCTCCTTTCAAGAGGCTCAGAAGCCTCCTTTCAAGAGGCTCAGAGCCTCCTTTCAAGAGGCTCAGAAGCCTCCTTTCAAGAGGCTCAGGCCTCCTTTCAAGAGGCTCGGAAGCCTCCTTTCAAGAGGCTCAGAAGCCTCCTTTCAAGAGGCTCAGAAGCCTCCTTTCAAGAGGCTCAGGCCTCCTTTCAAGAGGCTCAGAAGCCTCCTTTCAAGAGGCTCAGAGCCTCCTTTCAAGAGGCTCAAGCCTCCTTTCAAGAGGCTCAGAAGCCTCCTTTCAAGAGGCTCAGAAGCCTCCTTTCAAGAGGCTCAGAGCCTCCTTTCAAGAGGCTCCAAGCCTCCTTTCAAGAGGCTCAGAAGCCTCCTTTCAAGAGGCTCAGAAGCCTCCTTTCAAGAGGCTCAGAGCCTCCTTTCAAGAGCTCAAGCCTCCTTTCAAGAGGCTCAAGCCTCCTTTCAAGAGGCTCAGAGCCTCCTTTCAAGAGGCTCAGAAGCCTCCTTTCAAGAGGCTCAGAAGCCTCCTTTCAAGAGGCTCAGAAGCCTCCTTTCAAGAGGCTCAGAGCCTCCTTTCAAGAGGCTCAGAAGCCTCCTTTCAAGAGGCCTCAGGCCTCCTTTCAAGAGGCTCAGAAGCCTCCTTTCAAGAGGCTCGGAAGCCTCCTTTCAAGAGGCTGGAAGCCTCCTTTCAAGAGCTCAGAGCCTCCTTTCAAGAGGCTCAGAAGCCTCCTATCAAGAGGCCTCAGAAGCCTCCTTTCAAGAGGGTCGGAAGCCTCCTATCAAGAGGCCAGGAAGCCTCCTTTCAAGAGGATCGGAAGACTCCTTTCAAGAGGATCGGAAGCCTCCTTTCAAGAGGCTCGGAAGCCTCCTTTCAAGAGGCTCGGAAGCCTCCTTTCAAGAGGCTCAGAAGCCTCCTTTCAAGAGGCTCAGAAGCCTCCTTTCAAGAGGCTCGGAAGCCTCCTTTCAAGAGGCTCGGAAGCCTCCTTTCAAGAGGCTCGGAAGCCTCCTTTCAAGAGGCTCGGAAGCCTCCTTTCAAGAGGCTCGGAAGCCTCCTTTCAAGGGGCCTGGAAGCCATCTTTCAAGAGGCCCGGAAGCCTTCTTTCAAGAGGCCCGGAAGCCTCCTTTCAAGAGGCCCGGAAGCCTACTTTCAAGAGGCCCGGAAGCCTCCTTTCAAGAGGCCCGGAAGCCTCCTTTCAAAAGGCCCGGAAGCCTCCTTTCAAAAGGCCCGGAAGCCTCCCTTCAAGAGGCCCGGAAGCCTCCTTTCAAGAGGCCCGGAAGCCTCCTTTCAAGAGGCCCGGTCCACCTGATCGATCCACCTTACCCGCTGCGCACCTCGCCTTCTTGTGCCCGTCGGATCGTTCTCGAGAACCATTTTCACCGGGTTACTGTCCGACATTCTGGCTACGTGCCCGGCCCACCGCAGTCGTCCGATTTTCGCGGTGTGAACGATGGATGGTTCTCCCAACAGCTGTTGCAACTCGTGGTTCATTCGCCTCCTCCACGTACCGTCCGCCATCTGCACTCCACCATAGATGGTACGCAGCACTTTCCTTTCGAAAACTCCAAGTGCGCGTTGGTCCTCCACGAGCATCGTCCAGGTCTCGTGTCCGTAGAGGACTACCAGTCTAATGAGCGTTTTGTAGATTGTCAGTTTGGTACGGCGGCGAACTCTATTCGATCGGAGCGTCTTGCGGAGTCCAAAGTACGTACGATTTCCAGCCACTATGCGTCTCCGAATTTCTCTGCTGGTGTCATTTTCGGCAGTCACCAGTGAGCCCAAGTACACAAATTTTTCTACCACCTCGGTTTCGTCACCACCGATGCCAACTCGCGGTGGGTGGCTCACATTGTCTTCTCTTGAACCTCTTCCTATCATGTACTTTATCTTCGACGTGTTGATGACTAGTCCGATCCGCTTAGCTTCCCTCTTCATTCTGATGTAGGCTTCCTCCATCTTCTCAAAGTTACGTGCCATAATATCTATGTCGTCGGCGAAGCCAAATAGCTGGACGGACTTATTGAAAATTGTACCACTCGTGTTAATCCCTGCTCTTCGTATTACCCCTTCCAAAGCGATGTTGAATAGCAGACACGAAAGACCATCACCTTGCCGTAACCCTCTGCGGGTTTCGAAGGGACTCGAGAATGCCCCTGAAACTCGAACTACGCACATCACCCGATCCATCGTCGCTTTGATCAACCGTGTCAGTTTATCCGGAAAACCGTGTTCGTGCATTAGCTGCCATAGCTGGTCCCGATCGATTGTATCATATGCGGCTTTGAAGTCGATGAATAGATGATGTGTGGGCACGTTGTATTCGCGGCATTCCTGCAGTACTTGGCGAATGGCGAACACCTGGTCCGTGGTGGAGCGTTCGCCCATAAAACCCGCCTGGTACTGCCCCACGAACTCCCTTGCAGTTGGTGCTAGTCGACGGCATAAAATTTGGGAGAGTACCAGCAATGTGATTGCGCGGTAGTTGCTACAATCCAGCTTATCGCCCTTTTTGTAGATGGGACATACGACACCTTCCATTCACTCCTGCGGCAAAACTTCCTCCTCCCAAATCTTGGTAATGACCCAGTGCAGCGCTCTAGCCAGTGCCTCACCACCGTGTTTAAATAGCTCTCCTGGTAGTTGGTCAACCCCAGGGGCTTTGTTGTTCTTCAGCCGGCCAATCTCCTCCTGTATTTCCTGGAGATCCGGAGCCGGTAAGATTAAGTCCTGCGCGCGTTCTCCCAGGTCCATCACCATACCGCCATCTTCGTCTGCCACATCGCCATTCAGATGTTCTTCGTAGTGCTGCCGCCACCTTTGGATCACCTTACTCTCGTTTGTAAGAAGGTTCCCGTTTATGTCCTTACACATATCAGGCTGTGGCACGTGGCCCTTATGTGAACGGTTTAACTTCTCACAGAACTTTCGTGTGTTATTAGCGCGGTACAGTTGCTCCGTCTCTTCACGGTCTCGATCTTCCTACTGGCGCTTTTTCCTTCGGAAAATCGAGTTTTGTCTGTTCCGCGCCTGTTTATATCGTGCCTCGTTCGCCCTCGTGCGGTGTTGGAGCAATCTCGCCCACGCTGCATTCTTCTCTTCCACTAACTGCTCACATTCGCCGTCATACCAGTCGTTCCTCTGATCCGGGGGCACCGTGCCAAGTGCAGCGGTTGCGGTGCTGCCAATGGCGGATCGAATATCTCTCCAGCCATCTTCAAGAGACGCTGCGCCTAGCTGCTCTTCCGTTGGGAGTGCCACTTCCAGCTGCTGCACGTATTCTTGGGCTAGTCTAGCGTCTTGTAGCCGCCCAATGTTAAGCCGCGGCGTCCGACTTCGACGCGTGTTGTACACCGTCGAGAGTTTTGAGCGCAGGCATACTGCAACGAGGTAGTGGTCGGATTCAATATTCGCACTGCGGTAAGTGCGGACGTTCGTGATGTCGGAGAAGAATTTACCGTCGATTAGAACGTGGTCGATTTGGTTTTCCGTTTCTTGGTTAGGTGATCTCCATGTGGCCTTGTGGATATTTTTGCGGGGAAAAAAGGTGCTTCGGACTACCATTCCGCGGGAGGCTGCGAAGTTTATGCATCGTTGGCCGTTGTCATTCGATACGGTGTGCAGACTATCCGGTCCGATGACCGGTTTATTCATTTCCTCCCTTCCTACCTGTGCGTTCATGTCACCGATGACGATTTTGACGTCCCGCAGTGGGCATCCATCGTATGTCTGCTCTAGCTGTGCGTAGTACGCTTCTTTCTCGTCGTCGGGTCTCCCTTCGTGTGGGCAGTGCACGTTGATGATGATATAGTTGAAGAAACGGCCTTTAATCCTCAGCTTGCACATCCTTGCGTTGATTGGCTGCCACTCAATCACGCGTTGGCGCATCTTACCCAGCACTATGAAGCCGGTTCCCAGCTCGTTGGTGGTGCCACAGCTTTGGTAGAAGGTAGCCGCTGGATGCCCGCTTTTCCACACTTTCTGTCCTGTCCAGCAAATCTCCTGCAGCGCCACGACGTCGAAGTTGCGGGGATGTAATTCATCGTAGATCATCCTGTCGCAACCTGCGAAACCTAGTCACTTGCAATTCCATGTTCCAAGCTTCCAATCGTGATCCTGTATTCGTCGCCTAGGTCTTTGCCGATTATATCGAGTCGCATTATCTCTTATATTGTTCGTAATGATTGGTTTTTTAGGCGGCTTATTGGGCCTGCGCAAACCTCCTGTCTCGTCGGAGGGCCGTCGTGTCAGGGCTGTTTAGCGTCTCACCTAACACCAGGAGTTGGGCTAGTGCGCTTTGAGCGGCGCACGTTCGCTTTGGTGGGGCCTACTTGCGGATACATGCAGCTTTTTATAGAGGTTCAACAGTCAAACCCCACCACATCCTAGGCAAGCCTAACAACTCGCAGATGGCCTAGGGAGGGATCGTCAAGCCCTTGGACATAGTCCCTGCTGTCCTCGAACGGAGTTCTTATGGGTTTCTGATTAACGCTCTTTTGGGGTTCCAAATGGGATTCTTTTAGGGTCCCGAACAGAGTTATGACGGGGTTTTAAAAAAAGTTTTTGGGGTTACGAACGGAGTTCTTTTTGGACTTCCAAACGGAGTTTTTTTTGGACTTTTGATTACAGTTCTTTTGGGCTTCCAAATGGAATTCTTTTAGGGTTCCTAAACTTCCTTATTATGGAGTTTAAAAGAAAAGTTTTTACGGTTCCGAACAGAGTTCTTTTTGGGCTTCGAATGGAATCCTTTAAAACTCAAATGAATGGAATAAAGTTCTTAAGAACAACCGACTTGTACATGATTACATTGCACAAAGCAAAGAAATCGATTTCTAATTGGAAAATTCTGAATCTATAATTTCCCTGTGCGCACCACGAAACTAACTTAGAAGAATGACAAGCTACTTAAGGCTGGAATAAATTTCGTAATCTGAGAAAGTGTCGTACCAAATTACAACATGCATGTTTTCCATTTTCCAGTTGAAAAGCTTGAAAAATACTACTCGTTAACACCATTTTTGGAAAATGAGGTATACGTCACTTTTTCAGATGACGGCAGTGTGGTGACTGAGTAAAATTGAATTGCCGTCTCTATTCTTCTCTCGGATATTTCACTCAGTTTTCGATATGAGTGGTCCCGCTTTTGACGGAAACTAAGTAATATTTCCGTGGGAAAAAAGAGACGGCCTTACAATTTTACTCAGCTACTGAGTAGTTGGAAGTTAGAGTGTTCAGTCACACCGGTCGTGTCAATCAATAGAGGCAATAAACTATATATAGAGGAAGATTGTTGCTGTTGTCAGTGGCGAAACATCTTTGGCTGGCGAAGATAGCGCACTAAATGTCAACGAAGGAAAATCAATACGTTTTTATAGATGTGTACCCGACATGTCTATTTGTCAATCCCTTACTTCTAAAACGAATCTAAATAGTGGTCACGAACGACTGAAATCTTCCCATATCCCTCTATGCATCTCAAAGGTACACATCGTCGGGTTTGTGCAAGTTTTCCTAATATTTGTCTCGATCTTCATTTAAGTCAGAAATGAGTTGGCTCACTGTATTCGTAAAATTTCTGTATTATTTCAATTTGTCTAAAATTGTTTGTTGATTTATGCAAACACACACACAAATCCAGCCCTTGAGTGTTGTGTTTCTGATAAAGCACGATCTTCAGTTAGCCTTGTGATCGAAAACGCTCAGGCATACTTAGTGCTGATATGAGAGAAGAAGACTACTGCTTGAAATCCCAGATATAATGTTTTCGTTGCTAAAGAGATCATGAATCGAAACAAATTATTTTTTGGTAACCAAAAAAACAAATGTTGCTTTAAGAAAAACAAAACCTGTACCAGACAAATCATTCGATAAGGAAATACGAGAAGAAACACACAATCATCGAAAATAGTAGAGCTTCGACTTCAAGGCTGTATCATGCGGACGAGTTCTCTACCATGCTCTCTTTGAGCGTTTTGCCCTCGGGCTAGGTTAGGCTTATTCATGCCAACCGAGTCACGTTTGACGCCACGTATGTATCTCCTTTGTTCCAAACAAAGTTTCTCCTAATAAGTATGCGCCCTTCCACTCCGACCGATAAAGTTGTTGTTTTTTTTTTCCACAAACAGTCGTCCAACCATTCGGAGCTAATCTCCATTAGGAGTCCGGCTTTGTTGCTGTTTCCAGTCGACTAGACTCGGTAGCAGTCTCCTTCCGTCTTGATAATGATTCTCCGCCAGTGCGACAGTGCGTTGATTAGACATTCATGCTGCAGCTACGCCGGAGAGTGTGCTAAGTTTACAGTTGCAGAAATGTGTAATTATTCATTCCTAAACAAACAATTAGAAGCTGCGATAATGGCTGTGTAATTATTATGTAATGATTGCACCCGTGTGTCGTCCGCATCGCCCTGGTAAGGGCGGGATAAGTGACAAGTCAACAAACGTGACTCTTTTTTCGCTGCCGCTTTCCAGGAGATAACGAACGATCCCAATCGCAGTTCCACAGCGAACGCTAAAGTTCTTAAAGTACCGAGCTGTAATGATTGAGCGAACGGGTCAATAGCTTGTGACTGGTTCAACTCCATTAGCATATTAAATATTCTGCATAAATGCAAATTTATAGTTGCTGCGTGTAAACGAATAGTGCTTGTCGCATCTGTCATCGTTTACATTTGATCTGTTTCCAAGCATTTTGTGCGTCAATCAGAATTATCTAGTTGCTCCTACGGTCAATAACTTTTGATTCTGAAGTAGTATGTTATCAGGGCGTATGTATCTCCATTTTGAAACAAACGCATGCAATTTCGACTCACGATGATTTGCCCCCCAACAGCTTTTATTACATCCAAACAAATCGTGCTGCTATTCGCAACCCCTCGCCATTGAGCCATTCAATCACATTTTATTGCTGTCAGAAGCGCCACCGATCACCGTGTCGCGGTTTGTTGATAAGAGCACGCTGCCGCCGCCGCCCGCCGCGCCGGTTGGACAGGTTTTCCGACAAATACACTTTCGACGCCTTGGCGACCGCGACAAGCGACGCAGTAGACCCACCAGCAGACGCGATGCAGCCAACACTGCGTCTGCGTGACTCACTTTTGTCTGTTGGACAAAACGAATTCTCGCTCAGGCTCGCTCCCGGCGTCATTAAAGAGAGCAAAGTAGAGAAAGTCTCTTTTGAATTTTTGCGCAGAAGTTTACTCTGATTACCACTAGGTGGTGCTATATCAATAGTGGAGTAACAAACCTTGCTCTAGTTGATCGATTTTATGTGCGCTTTTATTGACTGGGAATCTTTTGGAAATTTGAGGACCATTTAAGTGAAATGAAAAATTTCTTTCAGAAACTTTAGTTCTGTTGTTATAATTGATCCGATATTAGTATTTAATAAATTTTATGTCCTTGTGGTCTCCTATTGACCAAAGAGATTATTGGTATAGGGGCGATGAACTAAATATTAAAACAAATAAATTCATAAAACACCTCGGATTCGTTAATCATTAAAATTTATCTCTGCAATTTGTTAGCTATTTATTTTAAATGTACTTCAGTCAATCTTTGATTAAGGGTTTTCAAATAATTTCCATACTTTCAGCTCGACGAAAACCAAAACTTCCACTTCTAACTGCACTGGGTGGTTTATCAAATTCATTTCATTTAACTTATCATTTTTGTCTACAAGTACAAGTTAGAATTCAAATTCTTTCATAAAAGCGTTCATGGTGGTCAGAGTGATTAAAAATCTAGTTATTGGCTGAGTCTCATGAAGGTTACCACCGTCTAAGTTGGGGTACAAATGATCATACTTAGAAGATCATAATGGCTGTAATGTGGTTCACGAGGGAGGGCGTTGTCTATATTTGAGTGCAAATGATGAGACGTTCATACCGTTCGGAGTGATCAGTTGAGTCTCTTGACGGTGATCTCTGTTCCAATTTGAGTGCAAAATATTGTTCTACAGGGTTTAAATGGAAATTGTGATCAGATGAGTGGTATGAGGGCGACCACTGACTGTATTTGAGTGCAAATTATTGCACTGAGGCTAATTTGAGTACGCCGCGGAAAATTGCTCAAAATTTGGATTTCAACAATGAAATCTTCAGAATATCCACAGGATTTTAAGGAAATTTCAATGGAAGCTGTTCGGAACTTCATCGGAAAATGTTCCTGAATTTCTTTGTATTTTTTATGGTTGATTTTTTTGTAATTTCCATTAAAAAATCTTCGCAATTTCGACGGAAAATTGTTCAAAATGGGGAAAGCTATTCGACGGTAAGCTTTTGGGCACGTTAAGCCGAAAGTCGTCTAGCCGAATACCATGTGGTCGAATTTGATGTTTGGTTGAAATGGTTGTTAGTTTGAAAACATTTTGTCCGAAAACGACATACGGCCAAACTGGTGATTTGGCTGAAAAAACCGTTCGTCTTAACAGGTTCTACTTCTTCTTTTTTTTTTTAAATTTAAACAACGAATAACGATATTTCACGTATAGCAAAAGCGGACGCCAACCAAACCAAACCACGACATTTAAATGTAGGGCACTACACACACCAACAAAAATACATACTCCTGTAAGTAAGGGATAGTTGTTAAAAAACAATACTACTTTTTAGGGTGACTTGGCCAGAAAGGCCTCGCCACCTGGGGTACCCCTGACTTCTGGTCACGGCCACGGAAGTCGTCTGGGGTGGGTTACAACCACCTCTTTTCCCAGGGCCGGCTTTTCACTATTCTGCTGATCAGGGAACAAAGAAACACTACACCGCTATTTAACTTTTAGTAACTATTTTTCTCTCTCTCTCTCTCTTTCTCTCTCTGGGAGAGAGCCGCCTCGCAGCTTAGTGTTCATTAAGCACTTCCACAGTTATTAACTGCGAGGTTTCTAAACTATTTTTATTATGACTTACTGTGTGGCGTGTCTCGTGTAAGGTGTAGGGCTGGCCAGCGATAACGGGATGCTCGAGATAGAATGGGTTGGGCGGGCGGAGTACTCTGGAGGCACTGTAGACCAAACGACGTGGTCCTTTCGGTGCGATTTCTCACTAAGGGGCAAGCGTGATTGGCCGTACGGGGACCAAATCCGGCGCGGATGGATGAACCACATTTCTGCGATCAGTTACGATGGGTCCTAATAAAGGTTGGACAGGGCATTTAAGGAAGGGGTGATGCTATTGGGGTTTTCTTTGGTTTCATACCTGACTCCAATATATTAAGCAATGCTCAATGATTGCTCGAATGCTCTGAATGATTCCAAAAACACTAGATGTGGTATCTACCACTCTTAAAGCAGCAGAGATGCTGTCGTTTGTAGCTTAGGGAACTTTTTAACTTTTAACTATCTTTCGGTAGCCTTGATCCGATCACTATGACGGTTGGAGTTGAAAAGAGTGATCTTCTTACCCAGTAGCTACGACTGCTAAGACCCCTCCTTTCCTCATGCAATCTCATCCCATTCCCTTTTCCTATATCCATATCCTTTCCGCAACTCCAATGCTTTCCCAATCCTTTGACATCCCGTAGATTATTGTATCGTGTGTTTAATGTGTGAAGTGTGCTTAACTTAATGATTACATTATTTGATTTGGCAGTTGGTTTATTGGGAGTGGCTAATTTAAATATTAATTACAGCGGTTTATTCTCTTTGAGTTCATACTGAACAGCAGTATGCTCTTCTGCTCTCTGGGCTTTCTTGCTCTGGACTGGGGAAATAGGGTGAACGCACCAGAATGGTAACATAGTAGGGCAAAAGTGGGAAAACCTTTGTAAATCGGGAAAAATTGCTCACTTTCAAATACTTTTATGTTTATTTTAGAACCCCTTGTAGAAGGTTAAATAAATTAACCGAAACGTCGGATGTAGGAGCAACAAAGTATTTGCTACTTATTAGGACTCCTATCGCCGGAAGAAATTCAATCTTGATAGCAAAACTTCAGTCGTCAACTCCCAGACAATGATATGGAAATGCTAATATCATCTTCCAAACTTAGACGTACATGATCATGATAGAATTAGAGGTGAAAGTATAGAATTGATTGTTCCGTTAAGATATGCCAGGCATGAAGAATGTTTTTTCTATAGCAGTCATTTGAAATCGAGCGGAGGGCAATATTTGTTACGGAATATCAGCCAGTGGAGATATATCAGCTTCCACACTGTTATTCTTCCCTCCCCTTCATACGAGAGTTTGGCAGAAGGAAGGTCGTGCGATATATACCATCACAAATATTGCCCTCCGCCTGCTTTCAAATCGATTTCTATGAAAAAAAAAAACATCCGTCATGCCTGCCGTATCCTAACGGAACTATTAATTCTATACTTTCGCCTCTATTTCTATCATGAACATGTACGTCTAAGTTTGGAAGATGATGTTAGCATTCCCATATCTTAAAAATTGTCGTTTGGCCAAAATGATGGTTTGGCAGAAAAAGCCATTCGGCCGAACGGGTGCCATAGGAGAAAATTTCATTTCCTTAACGGGTTTTACTACCAAAAATGTGAACCAGTTCGCCAAACGGATTTTATGATTTTCTAAATTTATGATTTTTCAATTTTTGTATTCATCAATCGGTGATATTCTTTTGTTTTATGACCTTTGTTTTAAGATTCTCTAGATGTCTTAATGAATTTTTGATAATGAACTTCTGATTTTCAATTTCCAGATCCAGATGTCTTATTTCTGATTTTTCATTTCTGATTTTTCTGTTTTTTTTTATTTTACTGAATTTTCAGATTTTTCAGTTTTTTAATATTTTTCTGAATTTTTATTTTTCTCATTTTTTTGGTTTGTTTTTTATTTTTATAATTTTTCTGATTTTTATAATTTTTTAATTTTTCGGAATTTTTTTCTAATTTTTTATTTTTTTCTGTTTTTCTGATTTTTTGATTTCTTTTATATTTCTGATTTTTCTGTTTTTTTTATTTTTCCGATTTTTTCCATTTCTTAGACTTTTCAAATTTTTCAGATTTTTTGCAGTTTTTACATTTTTTAGATACCTATTTTCGATTTTTTTTTATTTTTCTGGTTTTCTACTTTTTCTAATTTATCTAACCTTTCTGGATTTTTGCCTGATTTTTTTTTGGTCTTTCTGTTTTTTTTTATTCTGATGTAATTGATTTTTCTATTTTTCTAGTATTTTTATTTTTTAGAAAAAAAATATTTTTTTGGTTTCTTATTTAAAAATTTTTTTTTTTCAGATTTTACACTTTTTTTAAGGTTTTTAGATTCTTCAGATTTTGATTTTTATGATTTCTGATTTCTGGTTTCTGGCCGAAAAGGTCATTTGCTAGAAATTATCGTTTGGCTGAAAGAGTATTTTGGCAGAAAAAGCCATTCGGCCGAACGGGTGTTTTGGCCGAAAATACCATTTGCTGAACGTAATGGATTTTCTGATTTTCATGTTTTAATATATTCCTGTTTCTACTTTTTCTTTTTCTGATTTTCGATTTCGTATTTCTGATTTCTGATTTTTGATTTCCGATTTCTGATTTTTTTTTAATTTCTGACTTCTGATTTTTCCAATTTTACAATTTTTTCGCATTTTTATGATTTTTCTAATTTTTCTGAATTTTCTGATTTTTCTATTTTTAAGATTTTTTACCTTTTTCAGATTTTATTTTTTTTTTCTCATTTTCATGATTTTTCCAATTTACCAAATTTTTCTGATTTTTCTGAATTTTCTGATTTTTCTATTTTTAAAATTTTTCATTTTTTTCAGATTTATAGATTTTACAATTTTTCAAATTTTTTCTGATTTTTCAGAGTTTAGATTAATTTCTTATTTCTGATTTATGGTTTCTAGAAGATTATTTTCTTACTTTTCATGAAAAAGAATCGAAAAATATTCAAATCAGCTTTTTTGCTCTTAATGCTATTTTTTTCAATTTTTCTGAAGTTTTTGTTTTTTCTAGTTTCTTTGGTTTTTCTTCGTTTTTTTTTGTTGTTTCTAATTTTTCTGATGTTTCTAATACTTTTTGATTTTGTTTGTTTTTCTGTTTTTTTTTTTAATTTTCTGGTTTTTCTGATTTTTAAATTTTTCTTATTTTTCTGATTTTTATAATTTTAATAATTTTTCTTATTTTTATGATTTTTTATTAAATTTTCTGATGTTTATGATTTTTTTTAGTATTTTTATTGTTTAGAGAAATTTCAGATTCTAAAGTTTTTTTTAGATTTTTTAGATTCTTCAGATTTTGATTTTTCTGTTTTCTGATCTCTGGTTTCTGGCCGAAATGGTCGTTCAATCGAAAAGGTCTTTTGCTACAAAATGCCGTTTCCCCGAAATGGTGGCCATGAAAAAGCCATTCGGCCGAAGGGTGTTAAGGCCGGAAATGTCATTTGCTGAACGGGCAATATGATTAAAAATGTTGAACAGTTCGGCAAATGGATTTTCTAAATTTATGATTTTTTAATTATGTACACCACAAACTTGACACTTACAATTTTATGTTCAACCAAAACCAAACGAAAAACGATAACACCGAGTTTCCCCTGAAGAAGACCCGAAAAGTGGTCGAAACGTTGGGATAAAATCAAAATTATCGTTTGATTACAGAGACTGCACAGCCGAAACGTAGCATCATTTATGATTTTTCATTTTTCATAATTTACCGGTCTTCTGATTTTCATGTTTTGATATTTTCTTAATTTCTTAATAAATTTCTGATTTTCAAGTTAATTTTTCTGATATTTTCTAATTTTTCTGGTTTTTCTGACTTTTCTGACTTTTCTGATTTACTGATTTTGAGAATTTTTTAGATTTTTAATTTTTGTAGATTTTTTAGATGTATCACATTATACAGATTTTTCTGAATTTTGATTTTTCTTATTTCTAAACTGTAGTTTCTGCTTCCTGATTTCTGATTTCTATTTTTTTTTATTTCTGATTTTTAACTTCTTGAGTAGCTTCTCAAGAAAAAAATAAAAGGTATTCAACTCAGCATTTTCTGCTCTTGATGAATTATTTTTTCGATTGTACTGATTTGTCTGTTTTTTATAATTTTCCTGACTTTTTTAATTATTTTAGTTCTTCAAATCTTACACTTTTTCAAGATTTTTTATTTTTTTTACAATTTTTGTGATTTTTGGGATTTTTTTGATTTTATAAATTTTTCTGATCTTCTGATTTTTCTGATTACTTGATGTTTCTGATTTTCCCGATGCTCCTGATTTTTGTAACTCTCCTAATTTTTTAATTCTTAAAATTTTTTCTAATTCTTTTGATTTTTTAGATTTTTTACATTTTTCTTATTTTTCTGATTTTTCTGATCTATTTTTGGTTTCTCATTTCTGATTTCTGATTACTGATTTCTGATTTCTAATTTCTGATTTCCAATTTATGATTTCTAATGTCTGATTTCGGATTTTCAACTTCTTGATTATTTCCAAACTTCCAAAGAAATAAATCAAAAGGTATTTCGCGCTTGATGCAAATTTTTTTGATCTAACTGATTTGTTCTAGTTTCTCTAATTTACCAGATTTTTCAGAATTTTTAGATTTCTTTTATATTTTTTTAATATTTTAAATTTTTTCTAATTTTCTGATTTATAAAATTTTTCTGATTTTTTTTGTTTTATTGATTTTTCTGATTTTTCTGACTTTTTTTTTCAGATTTTTAGATGTTTTAGAATTTTTGGGTTTAATTTTCTTTAATCAAAAAATCAGAAAAATCAGGAACAACAGAAAAATAAGGAAAATCAGAAAAATCAGATCTTTTTCTAGTTTTCATGATTTTTTAGATTTCTCTGATTTTTTTTTGATTTTCCTAATTCTTTTTCAGATTTTTCTGAATTTGATTTTCTTTTCAAGTTTTTTAAATGTTCCAGGTTTTTCAGATTTTTTAGATCTTTCTGATTTCTGATTTCTGATTTCTAATTTCAATTTTCTAATTTTTGATTTCTGATTTTTAACTTATTGATTATTTTCTTACTTATCTCTTTTGCAGTTTTGCAATTTTTTAAATGTTCCAGGTTTTTCAGATTTTTTAGATCTTTCTGATCTCTGATTTATGATTTCTAATTTCAATTTTCTAATTTTTGATTTCCGATTTTTAATTTATTGATTATTTTCTTACTTATCTCTTTATGCAATTTTTTTGATCAAACTGATTTTTCTGATTTTTCTAATGTTTTGATATTTCAGATTTTTTAGATTTATTTGAATTTTCAGTTTTTTTTTTCTAATTTGTCTGATTCTTCTAATTTGACTGACTTTTCTGTTTTTTTTTTTTTTCAAATTTTTCCTTTTTTTCCAATTTTTCAGATGTTTTTGATTTTTTCTGATTTTGATTTTCCAGATTTTATAGATGTTTTAGGTTTTTCTGATTTTTCGGATTTGTTAGAATTTTCAGAATTTTCTCTGACTTCCAAATTTTTAAAAAAAATCCGTTTTTTCTTATTTTTCTGATTTGACAAATTTTTCTGATTTTTCTGATCTTTCGGATTTATTTTCAATTTTCACATTTTGATTTTTGGTTTTTATTTCTTCTTTCTAATTTTTGTTTTTTAATTTTTAATTAATAATTTCTGATAGACGATTCATGATTTTTAATTTTCAACTTCTTGATAATTTTTTAGTTCTCACGGAAAAAATCAAATGGTATTCAACTCAGTTTTTCCGCTCTTGATGCAAATTTTTCTTTGATTTTACTGATTTTTTTTCTGATGTTTTGGTTTTACAGATTTTTTGGATTCTTTAGAATTTTTTTTCTTTTTTTCATATTTTCCAGACTTTTTTTTTATATTTTTCTGATTTTTCCGATTTTTTAATTTTCTTGATTTTTTCTTATTTTTCTGTTTTTTTTAATTTCTCTGATTTTTGCCTTTTCTGATGTTTCTGATTTTTTCTGATTTTTTTTCATTTTTCTGAATTTTTATGTTTAGGATTTTTTAGATTTTTTGTTTGATTTTTTACATTTTCCAGACTAACCAAATTTTTAGATTTCTCTGATTTTTAGAATTTTTCACATTTTTTATTTTATTTTTTATTTATCTGATTTTTTTGATTTCTGGTTTCTGATTTCTGAATTCTGATTTTTAATTTTTGCTTATTTCTAATTACTAGTTTTTGATTTTCAATTTCTGATTTCTGATTTTGAACTTCTTGATTATTTTCTTACTTCTCGAGAAAAATTATTATTTCGATTGAAATCTGGTTTTGATTGGAGCTATGACTATACTGCAAAGTGAATTTGAAATAAATAATCTTACCCTTTTTGCCTTTCTCGTATACTAAGTATACGGTAAAGGCTATATGATCGCTCCAAAAACAAACTTTTTATAGAAGGCCCGGAGACCCATAGTGTTATATACCAATCGACTCAGTTCGACGAATTGAGGTGATGTCTGTGTGTGTGTGTGTGTGTGTGTGTATGTATGTGTGTGTGTATGTGTGTGTGTGTGTGTGCGCAAAACTACTAAAAAAATGTCACTCATTTTTCGGGCATTTACCCTCAACCGATTTGCTCGCAACAAGTTGCATTCGACGCGGAATCCTGTCCCATTGTTTCCTATTTGAAATTGGCCAGATCGGACTATGGGATCGAAAGTTATGGCCAAAATACAAACTCATACGAAAAAATCGCGTAAAAAATGTCACTCATTTTTCGGGCACTTACCCTCAACCGATTTGCTCGCAACAAGTTGCATTCGACGCAGAATCCTGTCCCATTGTTTCCAATCTGGGATCCGATTGGAATTTCCCGTCATCAATTTTGCACGGGAATTCAAAACTTTTTTGCGTGAAGGGCATTCCCAGAAATTGGATTTATGATTGCCCCCACAGTTTGCGCACTTAAATTTATTGGAATCTTCTCTCACAGGACATGCGTCCTTGGCGTGAGAGGTTCCACCACAAATCATGCATTTAGCATCCATGTGACAATGTTTGGTTCCATGACCCCACTTTTGGCACTTACGGCACTGGGTAGGGTTTTGGAAATTTCCCCCAGGCCTGCGGAAATGTTCCCATGTAACACGGACATGAGACATAATACAGGCCTTTTCCAAACTTTTCATATTATTTAGTTCACTTTTGTTAAAATGAACTAAATAAAATTCTTGAGAAATGCCCCTCTGGGAAGTACCAGAATGGGATTTCTTTTTCATCTTAATTACTTGGACTGGTGAAAATCCAAGTAATTGCGAAATTTCAATTTTAATCTCATCCAGTGATTTATCATCACTGGGGAGACCTTTCAAGACGACTTTGAATAATCGCTCAGTTTTGTCGTCGTATGTGAAGAATTTATGGCGCTTCTCAGTTAAATAGTGAAGAAGACGTTTGCGATCGTCAAAGGATCCCGGCAAAACGCGGCAGTCACCCTTCCTAGCAATCTGAAATGAAACCTTGATCCCCTGAAGGTTACTCAAAATCTCATTCCGGAAGCCAGAAAACTCGGCAACAGATACCACAATTGGCGGAATCCTTTGCTTTTTCGCATGAATCGAATCACCTGGGCTAGAGGTAGATTCGATTTGCTCAAATTCATCATTAATCAAATCGAACTGATTGCTCAGTTCGATTGGGGAAGAATTATTTCCGATATTAGAGTTCGAAGGAATATCTGAATTCTCCAGCTTCCTTCTATTTTTTCCGCGCTTGGGCAGGATTTGAAATTGGCCAGATCGGACTATGGGATCAAAAGTTATGGCCAAAATACAAATTCATACGAAAAAATTGGGTAAAAAATATCACTCATTTTTCGGGCACTTATCCTCAACCGATTTGCTTGCAACAAGTTGGCTTCGACGCAAAATCCTGTCCCATTCTTTCCTATTTGAAATTGACCAGATCGGACTATGGAATCAGAAGTTATGACCAAAATACAAATTCATACGAAAAAATCGCGTAAAAAATGTCACTCATTTTTCGGGCACTTACCCTCAACCGATTTGCTCGCAACAAGTTGCATTCGACGCAGAATCTTGTCCCATTGTTTCCTATTTGAAATTGGCCAGATCGGACTATGGGATCAGAAGTTATGGCCAAAATACAAATTCATACGAAAAAATCGCGTAAAAAATGTCACTCATTTTTCGGGCACTTACCCTCAACCGATTTGCTCGCAACAAGTTGCATTCGACGCAGAATCCTGTCCCATTGTTTTCTATTTGAAATTGGCCAGATCGGACTATGGGATCAAAAGTTATGGCCAAAATACAAATTCATACGAAAAAATTGCGTAAAAAATGTCACTCATTTTTCGGGCACTTCTCCTCAACCGATTTGCTTGCAACAAGTTGGCTTCGACGCAGAATCCTGTCCCATTTTTCCCTATTTGAAATTGACCAGATCGGACTATGGAATCTGAAGTTATGACCAAAATACAAATTCATACGAAAAAATCGCGAAAAAAATGTCACTCATTTTTCGGGCACTTACCCTCAACCGATTTGCTCGCAACAAGTTGCATTCGACGCAGAATCTTGTCCCATTGTTTCCTATTTGAAATTGGCCAGATCGGACTATGGGATCAGAAGTTATGGCCGAAATACAAATTCATACGAAAAAATCGCGTAAAAAATGTCACTCATTTTTCGGGCACTTACCCTCAACCGATTTGCTCGCAACAAGTTGCATTCGACGCAGAATCCTGTCCCATTGTTTTCTATTTGAAATTGGCCAGATCGGACTATGGGATCAAAAGTTATGGCCAAAATACAAATTCATACGAAAAAATTGCGTAAAAAATGTCACTCATTTTTCGGGCACTTATCCTCAACCGATTTGCTTGCAACAAGTTGGCTTCGACGCAGAATCCTGTCCCATTCTTTCCTATTTGAAATTGACCAGATCGGACTATGGAATCTGAAGTTATGACCAAAATACAAATTCATACGAAAAAATCGCGAAAAAAAATGTCACTCATTTTTCGGGCACTTACCCTCAACCGATTTGCTCGCAACAAGTTGCATTCGACGCAGAATCTTGTCCCATTGTTTCCTATTTGAAATTGGCCAGATCGGACTATGGGATCAGAAGTTATGGCCAAAATACAAATTCATACGAAAAAATCGCGTAAAAAATGTCACTCATTTTTCGGGCACTTACCCTCAACCGATTTGCTCGCAACAAGTTGCATTCGACGCAGAATCCTGTCCCATTGTTTCCTATTTGAATTTGGCCAGATCGGACTATGGGATCGAAAGTTATGGCCAAAATACAAATTCATACGAAAAAATCGCGTAAAAAATGTCACTCATTTTTCGGGCACATATCCTTAACCGATTTGCTCACAACAAGTTGCATTCGACGCAGAATGTCTCATATTTTCTTATTGAAAATTGGCCAGATCGGACTATATGCTTAGATGTTATGGTCAAATTACTATTTATTGCGAAAAAGAGTTCGAAAAAGTCTAGCTCACTTTTTTAGCACTTAGACTTCATCTATTGACGCTCGCAACAGATTGCATTCGACGCAGAATCTTGTCCCATTGTTTTCTTTTGAAAATTGGCTAGATCGGGCTATGGGATCGGAAATTATGGCTGAAACACCATTTTTGCCTTTTTCTACAAAAAGGCTGTATGTTCGCTCCAAAACCAAACTTTTACAGAAGGCCTGTAGACTCATAGTGTTATATACGTATAAGCTCGATGAACTGCGATGATGTCTCTTTGTGTGTGTGTGCGCGCACCAAAAGTGCAAAAAGTTTAGCTCACTTTTTTGGAACTTATCCTCAACCGATTTAATTCCAACTATAGATAGTAGAATAGATAGATGAGCGAAAGCATGGCTGAGTCGATTTTTCTGCCCGTGCACACGCACATATGACGTCACAGCCCTTAACGTTTCCATTGAAATCGTGACGTCATGCTCGTTTGGAGACACGTTTGACAGTTCGTTTGGAGACAGAGGATTTATCTTCACTCATCTATATATTCCACTATCTATAATTCCAACAAGTTTCATTCGACGCGAAATCCTGTCGTATTGTTTTCTATTGAAAATTTGGACCATGGGCACAGAAATTATGACCAAAATATACTATGTGTTATAAAAAAGCGAGTAAAAAAGTCTAGCTGACTTTTAATGGACTTACCCTCAACCGATTTACTCACAACAAATTGCATTAGATGCGGAATCCTGTTCTATTTAGAAAGTTGGCCAGATTGGACTATTACCTTTGAAATTATGGCCAAAATACTTTTTGCCTTTCTTGTGCAACAAAGTTGTACCGAAAGGCTATAATTTCTTTCCGAAAACGAACTATCGGATGCTTCCACACTGATACACTTCCCTTCCTCTTCATACGGGAGTTTGGTAGAAAGACGGTCATGAGATTTATATCATAACAAATATTGCCCTCCGCTCGCTTGATGGGAATGACATTTTCGTTTTCTTTTTGTGTAGTCGGAGCTTCAGTTCAATTTACATCCAAAAGTGATATCCTTAAAATATATGACTGGGTAAAATAAAACAGGGGTATGTACGTCAAAAAGATTGGAAAAGGAAACAAAAATGTCGAAATTCTTATTAGCATATTGTACAGGGGATGTCCAAAATAACTGGGATAGGCAAGTTTTAGGCATAATTAGATGTGTTGTAACTATGTCAATTATTATCCGATTTGGACAATTCACGGATGCCTGAATTAGACATTTAATGTAGTTTCACCATATGCTCATGGAACCGACCAGTGCCATTGGATACCGGTGATATTCCGGGTTTTTCGAAGGTAGGTTCAGAACCGTAAATTTGTGGTGGGTATTAGAATAAGTTGTGGTTGAAAACAGAATAATATTAGTAACCACAAATAAAGTAGGGGTCTTTCTGATTGGAACCATATGTTGAAATTCGAAATCGGACCAGAATCAAGTGAGATATGGCCATTTGCTTAGAATCGGTGCCGATCGGGAGTTTTAAAAGGGACCAGGCCACACATTCATTTGAATCAAGCTTTTTGAGCGATCTTCGATTATGATTACATTCCAGAAGTCTTCTGTCACGTCAAGAATGAAAAACTAACCAAAAAGACGGATTCTGAAGTCGCTGGGGTGCCCCCGGGGAACCCGTAGAGGGGACATTTCAGTTTTGGCACCAAAGCTAGCCATGCGACGGTTCGTCTTTCATGGTTCTCAGGAAGCGAGGTATGAGTATAAAATGGACCATTGACGGCCTTGACCGCTTCCGAGACCTACGGATTGTCCCCGGGGAACCCGTAGAAGGGGAGATTTCTGTTTTAGCACCAAAACTGGACATTCGACGGTTCTTTTCTCACGGTTTTCTATCAGGGAGTGAGGTATGAGTATAAAATGAACAATTGACGGCTTTGGCCGCTTCCGGGACCTACGGATTTGTCCCCGGGGAACCTGTAGAAGGGGACATTTATGTTTTAGCGCCAAAACTGGTCATTCGACGGTTCGTTTTTCATGGTTCTCTATCCGGAAGTGAGGTATGAGTATAAAATGGATCATTGACGGCTTTGACCGCTTCCGGGACCTACGGATTATCCCCGGGGAACCCGTAGAAGGGGACATTCCAGTTTTAGCGCCAAAACTGGACGTTCGATGATTCTTTTCTCATGGTTTTCTATCAGGGAGCGAGGTATGAGTATAAAATGAACAATTGACGGCTTTGGCCGCTTCCGGGACCTACGGATTTGTCCCGGGGAACCTGTAGAAGGGGACATTAATGTTTTAGCGCCAAAACTGGTCAGTCGACGGTTCGTTTTCCATGGTTTTCTATCAGAAAGTGAGGTATGAGTATAAAATTGACGGCTTTGACCGCTTCCGGGACCTACGGATTGTCCCCGGGGAACCTGGAAAAGGGGATATTTCAGTTTAAGCACCAAAACTAGTCATTCAATGGCTCGTTCTTTATGGTTTTCGATCGGGAAGCGAGCTTTGAATATAAAATTGACCATTGATGACACTGACCGTTTCCGGGACCTACGGATTGTAGGGGAAAAGGACATTTCAGCTTAACCCTTGAAGGCGCAAGACGATTTTTTAGAATTCGTCGAAAATATTTTTAACGAAAATAACCATTGGAATTATTAACATTAAACGTATTTTCGGTTTGTTGTTTTAAAACAACATTGCGCATTTAAGGGTTGAGCACTAAAGCTAGTCATTCGGCGACTCGTTCCTCATGGTTTCGATCGGGAAGCGAGGTATGAACATAAACGACCATTGACGATTTTGACCGCTTCCGGGAGCTCTGGATTACTCCCAGAAGAACCTGTAAAAAGGGTCTTTTCGGATTTAGCGTCAAATTTAGTCACACGACGGATCTTTTGTCATAGTTTTCTATCAGGAAGCGAGGTATGATTACAAAATCTATTATTGACGACTTTGTCCGCTTTTGGGACCTACGGATTATTCCCGGGGAACCTGTAGAAGAGGGCATTCCACACACTGCGCCAGAATAAGTCATTCGAGGGTTCTGTTCTCAAAGTTATCGATTAAGAAGCAAGGAATGAATATTAGATTGATATTAGCGATTATAATCACTTCCGGAACCTATGCATTGCTCCAAGGAAATCTGATGATGGAGACATTTCAGTTTTAGCGCCAAAAAAAGTCATTGAACAGCTTTTTTTTCATGGTTTTCTATCAGGAAGCGCAGTATGAATATAAAATGGACCATTGAAGACTCTGACCACTTCTGGAACCTACCAACTGCCCCAGGGAAACCTATATAAGGAGCATTCCAGTGTTTGCGCCGAAACTAATCATTCGACGGTTGTTTTTCATAGTTTTTGATCCGAAAGCGAGGTTTGAATATAAGATGGACTATTGACGATTCTGATTCTGTAGTAGCCTGTAGTAGGGGATATTTCAGTTTTAGTGCAAAAAGAAGTCATTTGACGATCAGAAGTCTTTCGAAAACCATGAAAAAGAACCGTCGAATGACTAGATTTTGTGCCAAAACTTAAATGTCCCCTCTACGGGTTCCCCCGGGGACAATCCCCAGGTCCCGGAAGCGGTCAAAGCCGTCAATTGTCTACAGTCAAAACTCCATGAGTCGATGTTCTATAACTCGATATCGACTCATGGAAGCAAATTATGGCATATATGTAGAAAAATATTTTCTGGGTTACTGTGACGGTCCCTTCAAACAGCTTTCTGAGGATTTTCTATTCCACATCTCGATATTTCCATGAGTCGATGGTCCCTTCAATATCGACTCATGGAGGTTTGACTGTATTTTATACTCTACCTCACTTCCTGATAAAGAACCATGAAAAACGAACCGTCGAATGACTTGCTTTGGTGCCAAAACTGAAATGTCCCCTTCTACGGGTTCCCCGGGGATAATCCGTAGGTCCCGGAAGCGATCAAAGCCGTCAATGATCCATTTTATACTCATACCTCACTTCCGGATAGAGAACAATGAAAAACGAACCGTCGAATGACCAGTTTTGGCGCTAAAACATAAATGTCCCCTTCTACGGGTTCTCCGGGGACAAATCCGTAGGTCCCGGAAGCGGCCAAAGCCGTCAATTGTTCATTTTATACTCATGCCTCGCTTCCTGATAGAAAACCATGAGAAAAGAACCGTCGAATGTCCAGTTTTGGTGCTAAAACAGAAATCTAGACCAACATTTAAAAAGGGCGTAACAGCCAAAATTTATTCCTCCTGATTCTTTGTCCACATATATAGCTATATATGTAGACGAAGAATCAGAAGGAATAAATTTTGGCTGTTACGCCCTTTTCAAATGTTGGTCTAGAAATGTCCCCTTCTACGGGTTCCCCGGGGACAATCCGTAGGTCTCGGAAGCGGTCAAAGCCTTCAATGATCCATTTTATACTTATACCTCGCTTCCTGATAGAAAACCATGAAAAACGAATCGTCGGATGGCTAGCTTTGGTGCTAAAACATAAATGTCCCCTTCTACGGGTTCCCCGGGGACAATCCATAGGTCCCGGAAGCGGTCAAAGCCGTCAATGATCCATTTTGTACTCATACCTCACTTCCGGATAGAGAACCATGAAAAACGAACCGTCGAATGACCAGTTTTGGCGCTAAAACTGGAATGTCCCCTTCTACGGGTTCCCCGGGGACAATCCGTAGGTCTCGGAAGCGGTCAAGGCCGCCAATGGTCCATTTTATACTCATACCTCACTTCCTGATAGAAAACCATAAAAAACGAACCGTCGCATGGCTAGCTTTGGTGCCAAAACTGAAATGTCCCCTCTACGGGTTCCCCGGGGGCACCCCAGCGACTTCAGAATCCGTCTTTTTGGTTGGTTTTTCATTCCTAACGTGACAGAAGACTTCTGGACTGTAATCATAATCGAAGATCGCTCAAAAAGCTTGATTCAAATGAATGTGTGACCTGATCCCTTTTAAAACTCCCGATCGGCACCGATTCTAAGCAAATGGCCATATCTCACTTGATTCTGGTCCGATTTCGAATTTCAGCATATGGTTCCAATCAGAAAGAGCCCTACTTTACTTGTGGTTACTAATATTATTCTGTTTTCAACCACAACTTATCCTAATACCCACCACAAATTTACGGTTCTGAACCTACCTTCGAAAAACCCGGAATATCTCCTGTATCCGATGGCCATGGTCGGTTCCATGAGCATATGGTGAAACTACATTAAATTTCTAGTTCAGGCATCCGTGAATTGTCCAAATCGGATAATAATTGACATAGTTACAACACATCTAATTATGCCTAAAATGTGCCTATCCCAGTTATTTTGGACATCCCCTGTAGATCAAGCTGAAAACCGAACCGAGGTTTCGCGACAATCGCATTTTCTCGCATTTCCGGATGTTGCAACTGCATCGCGAGTAGTGCGCAACTGTGCCATAGTCGGGCACCACTCGCGATGCAGTCGCGACATCCGGGAATGGGACAAAATATTATTTTCGGTTTTCAACTGGATCTACAATATCTTTGCCATAAATAATCTGATTTTCATAGAACGGACAAAGAAATTTGTCTTTTTTACTCCTAGCTACTAGCTCATCTATTTTCAAGCAAACACATTTTACGAAGGTCGAGAAAGGCACCATCACCGCTAGGTGGATTAATCTGGGTTTTTTTGATATGTTTGACTTTTGGTATTTTAGTTTACTACATTCAGTTATCCACAGATTTTTATTGATGTTGACTCATTTTGACTAATTTCGCGTGTTCAATTCATAAAAGTCACATATAATTAATACTGCTTTAAATCTCTCTTCCAGTCATTTATTGAAAACCACGGCGTGAGTGGTTCCTGCGGATAAATCTTTCTACCGTGCATCAGTCCACTATTAGTAACTTGTCCGTCCTTTGTTGATCACATACCTTCGGTAGATACCACAAGCCTCCATTCACTGCAAGTACCTTTTCCGAGCCGGAGTCCATTTCTCGGATCATTTAACAACAGCCATCCCAGACAAGTTGCTCAGTCGAATATGGATGGTGCCAAATGCAATACCAACTGAAATGTTGACTGCATCCGGCTATTAAATTAGATATCATCAACTACGCGTTATACATCCTCCCACATTCCTATCCAAAAGACCATTTCCAAATGACATATTCTGCCGAACGACTTTTTTTGGCCAAAGAACTAGTTTTGCCATTTCGGCCAAATTACATTTTGAGCCAAATGGCCCTTTCACGAAATTGGAAAAAAATGGCCCTTTCTGTCGAACGACCATGTCGGTCAAACGGTATTTGCAGCATAACAACTTTTTCGGCCAAATAACCAGTTCGGTCATAACGAGTTCAGTGCGAGATTTCTCTTGTTTCGGACAGCAGAACGATGCACATAGGAGTACGTAGTATAAAAGCGTGGCCAAAACTTTGTCAATCATTTTGTCGTCTGTAAATGCATTGATTATAAACAGCAAAGTGTATTTTTTGTTTTTATGCTCTTGGCAATCATCTAGCAGAGAAGTATTACCATTGGCGGAGTCCGTTATTGCTTTTTGATAGAGTGCCACTTGGCGCAAGAACGCTGCCTTTGTGAACTACAGCGTGTTTGCGACGAGTGGTGTCTACCTCTGGTTCCTCCAGTGAGTATGCTCTTTCTTATGTTATCTTAATTATTTTATTGTTACTTACTATATTTATCGAAAAGGTGTACTATCTTTATTTACTTTGACTATATAAATTTGTCTTCGGAGAATATTTATGTTCCTGGATAAAGTGTTGTAACATTAAAAGGAGCAGATCCAATAAATACGGAATGCAAATCAGTTGCTTTATTTCTTAATAACCTTTTACATCCCAAAAATGCGTATGCTTCTTATGGATCTAAATCTTAACTCTTGTTAGGAATCGAAACACAATTTATGCGAGATTTATCGCTCAAAACCATGATTACTTAATTTTTTTGTCTAACTATTTATGCAAATTTCACTATTTTGAAATAAAAAATTATTCACGATTGCGTGAGGATGCGTGAAATGTTTTTCAAGGAGCTTATTAAGGAAACTCCAATCTTTCCAACGCTGACAATTTTGTTGCTTGGACGGGTTTGGAACCCAATCAAAAGTTTTATTTCGTAAAACATACTATTGTAAAAAAGGTGGAAAAAAGCTAGCAATTATAATTATGGTTATGGATCACCTGTAAATGTTTTCAGATTGAATCATGCTTAAAAACTTTTTACATACCCTCATTATTGATACCTATATTGACTTTCATCTTAAAAATCATTTAAAACCAAGAACAACAGGATTACACGTGAACATTTTATCATGCACACTTGCGATAAAACTACCATCAAAATTATGGCGAAGTTTTGACAGCCAGCATTGCTTACAAGTTGACAATATTGGTTCAAAAGTCCCATGGCCAATTAGTATAACTATGTGAGAGTTCAAAAATGAAAAATAATTTGGAAATTTCTGAAAAAATTGTTTTTGACTTTTGGCCAGGGTTTGGGCTGAAATACTCCTCAGTGCGATGGCGCTATCGGACGAAGTATTGTGTTCTGCTTTGCGCGGCCGGTAATAAAAATCAGTTCAGTGTGAGATTTCTCGCCTAACTTTTCAAAAGGTCCTAAGTAACATTTTTTTCATGAATTAATGTGAATAGCGCAATCAACAGACCAATATGAAAGCTTTTGATTGCAGTACTCAAATTAATTCATGAAAAAAATGTTACTTAGGTCCTTTTGAAAAGTTAAGCGAGATTTCTCCTGTTTCGGACAGCAGAACGATGGCGCGATCGGACGAAATATTGTGTTCTGCATTGCGCGGCCGGTGATAAAAATCAGTTCAGTGCATGATTTCTCTTGTTCGGACAGCAGAACGACGATCGCGCGATCGGTCGAAATATTGTGTTCTGCATTGCGCGCCCGGTAGGCCGGTAGTTAGTTTGTACTACTTTTCGCGCCCGATTCATGGCTAGGTAAAATCACTGTGTATAAAGAATGACACGGTCGTATCGCTTATCAGAGTGAATCCAGATCCAACGGTGCCTACCAATTAACTGATAATCCTTCCTGTGGTTTTTGTGGAGACGCAGAGGTAAACACGGTCTTCAAATAGCAAAAACCACCTACTAATATTCCTTCCTTCTTCCTAACTGACTACAAGGACGTGGCCGGCGCCGTTATTGATCATTTGAATTTTAGAGTCACTGAAACTTGCACAATGAGAATGCTTGAACAATCCCAGTCAATCATTCAGTTGATTCTTTGTGCAATTTCACTGATTCTGGTCAATCACGGAGTAGCAACCATAGATATGTGTAGTCAGTCAAAGCTAAGCTAAGCTAAGCCAAATAACCAGTTCGGTCATAACATTTTCCGCCTAATGGTTTGTTTAGCTTAAAGACATATTCGGCTAAAAATCATTTGCCGAATAACACGTAAAGCTGAAAGCCATCCAGTTGGCTGAATTAAACGTTTGACCGAATAAAACCTTCGGCAAAACGGTTATTAGGTCAAAAATAGTTTGTCAAGAAATGTCATTTATCTAAAAGCGACATAGGCCCATACGGCCTAAAATGTCGTTTTACGGGAATGATGATTTGCAGAGAAGGGTCGTTTGACCGAAAATGTTATTTACTGTACTGGTTTTGGCCAAAAAACGTCGATCAGTCCGCTTGTAAATTTTGGCCGGATGGTGACCATTTCGGCCAAATGACCTATTCAGCCAAACAACTTTACGGCTGAAGGACATTTTGTCCAAAAAACTTTGAATGACATATTCGGCCGAACAGTCTTATTCAGCCTTGTAGTCTTTGGTGAAATAACTTTTGTCAAAACGGCCCTTTCAAAACGTTAAGGTCACTCCTGACGGAATCCAATTTTCAAAGTACTCGCGTTTTCAAGGGCACACCATTCGATACGGAAGCAACGCACAACTATCATTTTTATTTTTTCACTCATGCTGCGACGCAGCAAAGCTAAAAAATTAAAATGACAGTTGTGCGTTGCTTCCGTATCGAATGGTGTGCCCTTGAAAACGCGAGTACTTTGAAAATTGGATTCCGTCAGGAGTGACCTTAAACAAACTTAATTCAACAAGAAAATCTTAGGATTTGAACAGGAAAATCTGCGGAGTTCCCACGAAAAATTTTGAACGGCGGCGTAGTCTAGTCTCGCGAAGGTCTAAGGTCTAAGTTCCACTGTCTAAATTTGAGTAAAAAACATTCCACTGAGGTGTTCGCAACGGCCACATTGATCAGTTGAGCCTCAAGAAAGCGGCCACTATCCAAATTTTAGTACAAGTAATTGCACTGAGGTATTCTTCATTTCTTCTTTATTCTTTTAACTCAACATTAAGATGTCTCAAATCTTATTACAAAAAAAAACAATATCATTATTACAAATAAATGTCTAAAATCAAAATTCATATACATTTGCATATCAAATTTAAATTTAAATGTTTTAGAAAACTATGTTTCTTTACAATTGAAGAACACATTAGAAATATTGAACCAAGACAGAGTGCGAGCTGGCCGCTATGTTGTGTACAAGAATGGCCAAAAATAATTGCACTAATACATTCACAGTGTCCATAGCAATTTAGGACGATTATTATGAGGACGATCACTGTTCAAATTTGAGTTTAAATGATTGGAATGAGGCCCTGACGCCAACCACTGTCTGAATTTTATTACAAATGAATGATGTGTAATGCATGCGGTTTCTTTAATTATGTAACAACTTCATTTTAGCAATATGAATTACTGAATTTTTTACTAACTGCCTCCGACATTCTCTATTTGAACCATTTGCAGATGGCACGCACCTTCTTGGACCTGCTGTGGGACTACGGCGTGTTCGTGGTGTTCATCATCTTCTCCACGCTGGTTCCCCTGTGGGGACGTTTCTTCGGCAAGAAGGAGAAAACCAAAGCGGACTATGTGTTCGGGTTGGGTACGATTTCGATGGGTGCCATGATGCTGTCGATCGCCCGCGGGACGCTGGGCGTTCGATCGTTCCTGGGATATCCGAGTGAACTGTTCTACCGTGGGTCGGCCATGTGGGAAACCCTGTACGGGATGGTGACCGCCTATCCGATCGTTTGCTTCGTATTCATCCCGGTGTACTTTAATCTGGGCGTTACCTCCGTTTACCAGTATTTGGATTTGAGGTGAGGTGCAGCAATGCTTTAAAAAGACAAATCGTCATTTTTAATCACTTTCTTCATTATGAACAGGTTCAACAGCCGCATAGTTCGTTGCCTGGCGTCCGGAACCTACGTGGTCCGATCTTTACTAAACCTTGGCGTTACGGTTTACACTCCAACGGTAGCTCTGAATACCGTCATCGGAATACCTTACTGGGTCTCCTTACTCGGAATATCCGTCATCAGTATCATATTTAACCTGCTAGGAGGACTGAAAGCAGCTATCATGGCCGATGTAATCCAGGGAGTCACCATGATCTTGATCTCGATCGGAATCATCATCCAGTCAATGGTCACAGTTGGAGGTTTCGGGAAGATTTTCACGATTCCCGCAGAAAATGGTATGTCTGGATATATATTTTTTCTATGGTCAAATGGTGGATTAACCCTGTTTAAAATTCCCAACAGGTCGCCTAAACTTCTTCAACTTTACGGGAGACTTCACGATACGAGTGGATACAACTTCGGCCTGGTTGGGACAGCTCTTCATGTCGCTGAGTATCTTCGGCTGCCAACAAAACTTTGTGCAACGTTATCTGAGCATGAGCACGTTTAAGGAGGTGCGTCGCACTCTGATGAGCAACATTCCTGTCGTGGTCACGTTGTTCTCTTTGGCGTGGATCGTCGGAATGGGAGTCTACTCGGTGTACGCTGATTGTGACCCGATGACCGAAGGCTACATCAACAAGATGGACGAAATTTTGCCATTTTTCGTGGAGGACAAATTCAGCTATCTGCCAGGAGTGTTGGGATTATTTATGGCATCGCTGTTCAACGGAGCGTTGAGCTTGAACGTGTCCAATCTCAACTCGCTGGCTACCGTTACCTGGGAGGACTTCCTGTCGCAGTTGCCACGTTTTAAGGGCATCAGCGACAAGCAACAGTTGACCATCATCAAATTCATCGGATCAGTCTACGGAGTTATGGTCATGGGTGTTGGCTTTGCTGTGGGCCTTTTGTCCGGAGTGATCGAAAGCAGTATGCTAATGACCTCCGCAACGTCGGGACCGCTGCTAGGAGTATTTCTTCTTGCCATGCTCGTACCAGTAGCCAACTGGAAAGGCGCAGCCTGCGGAATGATTGTTTCTCACATTATCACTCTATGGATTACGTTCGGAAGTCTTACCGTCAACAAAGAAACTGTACTGCTGCCTACTACTATTGAGGTAAGTCCGCGATTACTTCTTTCCGCCATCAAGTTTTCAATATCATTTTTTCTCGCAGGGTTGTACAAACGAGACATTCTCGGCTGGCATTATCAAACCATCCAAGTCGTGGCTTCTCTCCAACACTCCCCTCGAAGTTGAATCGGACTTCTCCTACCTGGACGGACCCTCGGAGGTGCACATCCCGGAAACCCGTCAGTTCCCGGAAAACCTGTACTCAATCTCGTACATGTACTACAGCTTAATCGGAACATTCCTAACCGTCACCATCGGAATCCTCGTCAGTTATCTGACACAAAACCGAGATGATGCTTACGACCACAAACTCCTTCATCCGGCAGTCTATCGTTTGAGCCGAATGCTGCCCGGTAAGCCCCGCCGCTATGTCAACAACCCCGACATTCGACCAAAACACGCCCCAGCGACATCCAAGAAAATCCCTCTGGACAACCCGGCCTTCGAGCCAGGCATGGAGTCGATACACGGGAAGAAGTCTCCCCTGGAGCCGTCGGTATTCGTCGTCAACACGCCGCCGGCTTCGTCCAGTGTTCCCAGTGCTGAGTCAGCTGCGTTTACCAACCGACAGTTAGACTGCGGCGAACTGACAGAAGTCCGAACGTGAGTCTCCGCTATCGCCACCTTGATTAGCTAGTAAGTGTGTGCCGCTGATCATTATTTAATGCGTTTGTTTGTTAAGTTGTAAGAGCTTAGAACACAAAAGACTGTGATAAGACATAATCAAGTTTAAGGATATTGAAATAACTACAAAAACCCAGATTAGAATCCGAGTTTCCATCGTTGTTGGAGCAACGATTATTTCATGGAATCGAAATACAAGTACTTGCTAGTATGAATATCTTTTTAGAATAAAATATGTTTTACAACTCTTGACATGCCCGTCTTGGGTTTCGTATGTGCCAGCGCTAGTTGTGAATATCACATTACCAGCTTCCGGTTCTGCACCACACACAGGAGCACAATGGACCGGCAACGCAACACTACGCTCGAGTAAGCCAGAATAACTTCATCCTGCTCAATTTATTACCATCTTTATAGCAGGATGGCGGCTGTCTACAAAATTCCCAACCCACCTTGATTGTGTTGAACGATGATGATGCTGTCGAAGTATGAAGGCTTGGTTTCATCCTCTCGGTTTCAAACTGACGATGATGTGGATGAGAAGTGGTAAATCGTATACAATTTCTTCCCTCATGCGATGGATGCGAGCTCTGTTCTTCGTAGCAACGTCAGCAGAGCTGATGTTGACTTATCAAGTGGAAAACACCATTTTGCTTCGTGCAATGGAGTGGAAGCTCTTTTCACCGGTTTATATTTTTGCACTGCACGAACGTAGGACTGGTACTAATATCTAATGTTTTAGGTCTATTGTGTTATAAGAAATATTTGCAAAGGCAGAATTTGTTTAAAGTTGCCAGAATTCTGCTAATAAGAACAACTAGGTACTAGATGGTTCAAAAAACGGTTTTCAAAATGATCAACCATTGCCATCACGTTGATTCTCGAATTTGTTTTGCTATGCAGCTTCTTGCTTTTTCAACTATATGCGAAATTTTATCTTATTTGTTTGAAGCATAATCTCATATCAAGCATACACTACACTATCAGCTTTTATTTATTCCACAGGGTGTCACAACAATTACTGATAACATCAGATAAATTGTACGAACTTTTAAAACATGTACGCGTATTGTGAGGAATTCCTTAAGATATGGTGCGGTTGTTTTCGTTTTGCCCTTAAATTGCTTGCAAATAAATAAATCACTGATAAACTATGATTGTGCAGAAGATGTTCACTTATCCGGGAGCTACTTATAAGGCTGGATGATTCAATAGTCATTTATTCGCTGGGAAACCTCGGTCCGAGAAATCTTCTAGCTAAAAAGAGTCGTCAGTGAAACTGTTTGTTCACATCGCACAATTATACACACATCGGGAGAACTTCGGTAATGTGGAAAAGGAGAACAATTTGGGAAGGCAGTGAAATTCAGAAAGTGCTATCGAAGGAAATTATTATCCTCAAAACGGAATCTGGTGAGGGTTGAATGGTACGAGAGATAACATTCGTGTGAAATCTGGGCTAAGCCTCTTCGTATCAGGTAAGTGTAAGAAATATAGTGAAACTGTTATGATTTTCATCTTACTGAACATAGAGTAAAGTGCCTAACAGTGGACCCCTAAAAAATAGTGGACCCTCCAGCCTTTTTTGCATCATTACAGAACAAAGTAAAATTTGTTTTTTTGTTTTTGCCTTTCTCGTATACTAAGTATACGTAAAGGCTATATGTTCACTCCAAAAACAAACTTTTTATAGAAGGCTCGGAGACCCATAGTGTTATATACCAATCGACTCAGCTCGACAAATTGAGGTGATGTCTGTGTGTGTGTGCGTGTGTGTGTGTGTGTGTATGTGTGTGTGTATGTGCGCACCAAAAGAGCAAAAAGTCTCGCTCACTTTTTTTGTACTTACCCTTGACCGATTTCTTCCCAACAGGTTGCATTTGACGCAGTATTCTGCCCCATTGTTTCCTATTGAAAATTGGCCGGATCGGACTATGGGCTTGGGAGTTATGGCCAAAATACTTTTTCTCATAAAAAAGCGCGTAAAAAAGTCTCGCTCACTTTTTTTGTACTTCCCCTTGACCGATTTCTTCGCAACAGGTTGCATTTGATGCAGTATTCTGCCCCATTGTTTTCTATTGAAAATTGCCCGGATCGGACTATGGGCTTGGGAGTTATGGCCAAAATACTTTTTCTCATAAAAAAGCGCGTAAAAAAGTCTTGCTCACTTTTTTTGTACTTCCCCTTGATCGATTTTAATGCACTTATCCTAAACAGATTCCTTCGCAACAGGTTACATTTGACGCAGTATTCTGCCCCATTGTTTCTCATTGAAAATTGGCCGGATCGGACTATGGGCTTGGGAGTTATGGCCAAAATACTTTTACTCATAAAAAACGCGTAAAAAAGTCTCGCTCACTTTTTTTGTACTTACCCTTGACCGATTTCTTCCCAACAGGTTGCATTTGACGCAGTATTCTGCCCTATTGTTTCCTATTGAAAATTGGCCGGATCGGACTATGGGCTTGGGAGTTATGGCCAAAATACTTTTTCTCATAAAAAAGCGCGTAAAAAAGTCTCGCTCACTTTTTTGTACTTACCCTTGACCGATTTCTTCCCAACAGGTTGCATTTGACGCAGTATTCTGCCCCATTGTTTCCTATTGAAAATTGGCCGGATCGGACTATGGGCTTGGGAGTTATGGCCAAAATACTTTTTCTCATAAAAAAGCGCGTAAAAAAGTCTCGCTCACTTTTTTTGTACTTACCCTTGACCGATTTCTTCCCAACAGGTTGCATTTGATGCAGTATTCTGCCCCATTGTTTTCTATTGAAAATTGCCCGGATCGGACTATGGGCTTGGGAGTTATGGCCAAAATACTTTTTCTCATAAAAAAGCGCGTAAAAAAGTCTTGCTCACTTTTTTTGTACTTCCCCTTGATCGATTTTAATGCACTTATCCTAAACAGATTCCTTCGCAACAGGTTACATTTGACGCAGTATTCTGCCCCATTGTTTCTCATTGAAAATTGGCCGGATCGGACTATGGGCTTGGGAGTTATGGCCAAAATACTTTTACTCATAAAAAACGCGTAAAAAAGTCTCGCTCACTTTTTTTGTACTTACCCTTGACCGATTTCTTCCCAACAGGTTGCATTTGACGCAGTATTCTGCCCCATTGTTTCCTATTGAAAATTGGCCGGATCGGACTATGGGCTTGGGAGTTATGGCCAAAATACTTTTTCTCATAAAAAAGCGCGTAAAAAAGTCTTGCTCACTTTTAATGCACTTATCCTAAACGGATTCCCTCACAACAGGTTGCATTCGACGCAGAATCTTGTATCATTATTTCCTATTGAAAACTGACCGGATCGGACGATGGACTCAGAAATAATGCCCAAAATCTCGCCCAAAATACTACTTTTTATTGCACGAGAAAGGCATCATCACTGCTAGGTGGATTATTCTGGGTTTTTTTTGTTTCTTTATTGGGGAGACTTTCAGCCCGAGGAATGTAAAATATGAAATTCCATTTGAAGAACCTACCTTACAGTCCTATGATTTGATTACATGCATTGGAAATGCTATGGAAAGTGAAATTTGATGTTTTTTTTTACAATTCAATAAAAAATAAACACGAGTGTCCATCATAGGAATATTTTGGGGGTTCAAAATAGTGAAGACGAACGTCCCGAAACGGTACATGAAAAGCAAATAAAGTGTTGACTATAGGAAAGCAATTGCCTATTTATTAGGGATGGTGGAAATACGCGGCAAAATTTTCCAAATTTCGCGGGCAGCCAATTCAGAAAATCTGAAAATTCGCCGCAATTTCGCGGTAAATTATATTTCGGTACAAAACAATAAAAAAGACAATAGAGATTCCATATTTCTTAAATTGTTGCGTTTATTAATTTCAAATTATTGTTTTTATCATTTTCTGCATTACTGGACAAAAGCACTTGGTTGGCCAAATTTTTTTCCGTCAACTTTTGGCGCTGGGAAGTGCTGATTAAATTGTACTGTCTGACACGTTCAGCATCTACCGAGTTTCCAGGAATAGACAGATATTTCACCGCTATTTTGAAGAGCTGAGGAAAGCGGTCTCGGTTTGCAAATCAAAACGTGAGTGGATCGGCATTTTCCTGCATTTCCGTAACGGCATGTTTGTATGCCGATAGCTCATCCTGTACTATAGACTTGTTGGTTGTACATTCTGAAATTCCATTGAACAGGTTATCAACCTTGTCATCAACAGACAAAAACTTCGCTTGCTGTGAATCCAGTAATCGGACCGATCGTAAAAACTTCAAACCCGGTTGGCAGAATCGCGAGGTAGGTGTCGAGTAGTATTGTTTCATCTTATTCTACAAAATTTAATTTTTGGCTCAACATTCGATCAGTTTCGGACTTTGCACTTAAAAAAATAATTTCGATACGTCGAAAAATACGTTGTTTGTCGAGTTGGTATTGACTACACTCCAAATAATCTAAACGTTGTTTCCACCTGAATTTTCAGTTACATTTTACGTGCACACGTAACTGAAAATGCTTCAGAAAATTCAGGTGAAACTTACGTGTCCGTGATCCAAAACTCAGGTTGAACTTACCTGATTTTCACGTAGAATGAAAATTCTATCAAAAAATCAGGTAAAAGTTACGTGAATTTCAGGTGGAAAAAATCTACGTACTTTTTCAGGGGGAAACAACGTGCAGATTTTTATGGGTGTAGGTCAAGAAATCGACAGAGGCAATAGAATGGAACAAAATTATTGATGGAAAAGGTTAATTTCGCGGTTTTTCGCAAAAATGTTTAAATTTCGCGGCTAACATCAAATTTCGCGAAATTTGCGGCTTCCGAGAAATGGCAAATTTCCACCACCCCTACCTATTATGGACCCCCAGGGGCAGGGCATAGTGGTTAAAATCCCGAAAAACGTGATCGTCAACTTGGTGTCAGGCCGTTTGGCCGAATGCCATTAAGTCGAATGCCGTTTGGGCGAATGGTTAAAAAATTTGACCTCAGTTTACGAGTGGTACTTTTTCCTACTTCCTTCTTCCTTCTTTTTTCTTCATTCCTTCTTCTCTCTTATTTTTTCAATTCTCTAACTTCTTTCTTCCTTCTTCTTTCTTCTTTCTTCCTTATTCCTTCTTTCTTTGTTTTTGTTCATTCTTCCTTATTCCTTCACCCTTCTTCCTACTTCCTACTTCCTTTCTCTTTCTTTCTTCTTGCGTCTTCCTTCTTCCTTGTTCTTTCTTCCTTTTCCTTTCTTCCTTCTTCCTTGTTCCTTCTTCCTTGTTCCTTCTTCTTTCTTCCTTCTTCATTTTTCCTTCTTCCTTCTTCCTTCTCCTTTTTCCTTTCTTACTCCTCTACCTTCTTCTTTCTTTCTTCTTCCTTCTTTCTTCTTCCTTTTTCCTTTATTACTTCTTTCTTCCACCTTCTTCCTTCTTTCTTCTTTCTTCTTCCTCCTTCCTTTTTCCTTAATCCTTCTTCCTTCTTCCATCTTTCTTCTTCCTTCTTGCTTCTTCCTTCTCTCTTCTTCCTTCTACCTTCTTGCTTCTCCCTTCTTCCTTCTTCATTTTTCTTTCTTCCTTCATTCTTCTTTCTTCTTCCTTCTTCCTTCTTCTTTTTCCTTCTTCCTTCTTCTTCTCCCATTTCCCTTTTTTTCCCCCTTCTTCCATCTTCCTTATACCTTCTTCTTTCTTCCTTCTCCCTTATTGCTCCTATCTTCTTCCTTCTTCTTTCTTTCTTCTTCCTTCTTTCTTCTTCCTTCTCCCCTCTTGCTTCTTCCTTCTCCCCTCTTCTTTCTTCCTTTTTACTTCTTGCTTCTTGCTTTTTCCTTCTCCCTTCTTCCTTATTCCTTCTTCCTTCTTCCTTCTTTCATCTTCCTTCTCCCTTCGTGTTTCTTCCTTCTTACTTCTTCCTTCTTTTTTATTTTAAAATTGTGTACATGATACATGCATGTCGATCAAAGACTTAAAGACTATTGAATCCTTCTCTCCACAACCACCACAGTGGATGAAGGGATGTGGGACAAAAGATCAAAAGGGCAAAACGAGAAATGAACAAATTTTAAAAACAGAGAGATATGAAGGTTTTATTTTCGTTGCAAGAGAATTGCAATCATCTTTCTACGCTTCTTGGAAGCCTCCTTCTAAGCAGCTCGGAGGACTTCTTTCAAGAGGCCCGGAAGCCTCCTTTCAAGAGGCCCGAAAGCCTCCTTTCAAGAGGCCCGAAAGCCTCCTTTCAAGAGGCCCGGAAGCCTCCTTTCAAGAGGCCCGGAAGCCTCCTTTCAAGAGGCCCGGAAGCCTCCTTTCAAGAGGCCCGGAAGCCTCCTTTCAAGAGGCCCGGAAGCCTCCTTTCAAGAGGCCCGGAAGCCTCCTTTCAAGAGGCCCGGAAGCCTCCTTTCAAGAGGCCCAGAAGCCTCTTTTCAAGAGGCCCGGACGCCTCCTTTCAAGAGGCCCGGAAGCCTCCTTTCAAGAGGCCCGGAAGCCTCCTTTCAAGAGGCCCGGAAGCCTCCTTTCAAGAGGCCCGGAAGCCTCCTTTCAAGAGGCCAGGAAGCCTCCTTTCAAGAGGCCCGGAAGCCTCCTTTCAAGAGGCCCGGAAGCCTCCTTTCAAGAGGCCCGGAAGCCCCCTTTCAAGAGGTTCGGAAGCCTCCTTTCAAGAGGTTCGGAAGCCTCTTTTCAAATGGCTTGGAAGCCTCTTTTCAAATGGCTTGGAAGCCCCCTTTCAAGAGGCCCGGAAGTCTCCTTTCAAGAGGCCCGGAAGCCTCCTTTCAAGAGGCCTGGAAGCCTCCTTTCAAGAGGCCTGGAAGTCTCCTTTCAAGAGGCCCGGAAGCCTCCTTTCAAGAGGCCTGGAAGCCTCCTTTCAAGAGGCCTGGAAGCCTACTTTCAAGAGGCCCGGAAGCCTCCTTTCAAGAGGCTCGGAAGCCTCCTTCCAAGAGGCTCGAAAGCCTCCTTTCAAGAGGCCCGGAAGCCTCCTTTCAAGAGGCCCGGAAGCCTCCTTTCAAGAGGCCCGGAAGCCTCCTTTCAAGAGGCCCGGAAGCCTCCTTTCAAGAGGCCCGGAAGCCCCCTTTCAAGAGGCCCGGAAGCCTCCTTTCAAGAGGCCCGGAAGCCTCCTTTCAAGAGGCACGGAAGCCTCCTTTCAAGAGGCCCGGAAGCCTCCTTTCAAGAGGCCCGGAAGCCTCTCTTCAAGGAGCGAAGCGTCCTCTCAAGCTGCTTAGAATCTTACCTTTAAATGGCTCAAAAGTCGCTTTCAAGAGGCTCGGATTTTTTTTTTTTTTTTTTTTTTTTCCCAAGTTTGTTTATTTGGTAGGCTCAGGCGTGTATAACACTTTACGGAGCCATATTTCTTTGTGATATATACAATTAATGTCATTTTTTTTCAGTTAGTAAGAGAGGGATAGGAGCCAGCGTACTCGTGGTGACTCGAGGTTAGTTTACAATATTAAAGGATGGACGAGGCTTAGGATTCGGAATCAAGGAATTTCGGCTGCTGATCCGGGCATTTGGCGTAAGGGACGATGTGGCGTGTCGTCGTGCTCGAGGATTGGTTCTACTGGGAGCGTCTTCCGGATGGCCTGAGTAATGGAGATCTACGGAACATAGAGACAGAGACAGCACAAAAAAAAAACTTTGACAGAAGAAAAAAAAATAGATTTTGATGTCAGAATCACAAATGAAACTATAAATGGCCTGCATGTAGACCGCATCACGATCCCCCAAAACACCTCGAATTTCCCTGAAGGGTTGTTTACCTCGGGCCACTAGGGTATCCAATAGTCGCTCTCTGGAGGCGTCATTTTCCGAGCAGAACCAAACTACGTGATCGATGTCATCATAACCGGCTCCGCACCTACATAAGTTGCTATCGACAAGGTTTATTCTGTACAGATGTGCGTTTAGTGAATAGTGATTGGACATAAGTCTCGACATCACGCGAATGAAGCCTCGACTTAAGTCCTCACCTCTGAACCACGCTCGCCCAGAAACTTTTGGAACTATGGAAAATAGCCACCGTCCGAGTTCATTGTGTGTCCAGTTCCTTTGCCAACTTTGAAGAGTACTCTGACGGACTAATGGGAAAAACTCGTTACTCGAGAGTTGTCTATCATAAACCTCACCTTCCTGTGCGCCCACCTTTGCCAGCGAGTCTGCCTTCTCATTGCCGTAGATTGAGCAGTGAGATGGGACCCAAACAAAGGTAATCTTGAATGATCTTTCGACCAAAACACGCATCTGCTCTCTTATGTTTGTAAGAAAGTAAGATGCGTGCTTAACAGGTTTCATCGACCGGAGTGCCTCGATAGAACTAAGACTATCCGAGAAGATGAAATAATGGTCTACGGGCTGATTGGAAATTATCCCCAAAGCGAAGTTAATTGCTGCCAGCTCAGCAACATAAACCGAACACGGTTCCTGAAGTTTTCGGAAGGTGGTTGAAGTTACATTGAAAACACCGAAGCCAGTGGATCCGTTGATGCGAGAACCATCAGTGAAATATCTGTTGTTGCTATTGACATGTTCATATTTTTCAGAAAAAAGTGAGGGAATAGATATTTGTCGAAGATGATCTGGTATTCCTTGAATAGCATGTTTCATGGACAGATCGTATACAATTGAGGAACTGTCGTTGGTGAAGTGAACTCGAGGGGGATTATAACACGGAAGACAAAGATCTGACGATATGTAGTTGAGATAGACTCTCAGGAATCTTGAACGACAAGTTAGTTCAAGCATATTATCGAAGTTATCTAGAACAAGTGTGTTACTTGTTCCACATTTGATGAGTATTCTAAGCGAGAGCTCCCAGTAACGGTGCTTTAAAGGAGTGACTCCAGCAAGCACCTCCAGGCTCATGTTATGCGTTGAATGCATGCAGCCAAGGGCAATACGCAAACAACGATACTGAATTCGTTCCAATTTGATCATCAGCTGCTGAGAGGAAGCAGAAGGAGCCATACTCTAAAACAAAGAGAATAGTCGTTCTATAGAGTTTGATGAGGTCTTCCGGGTGAGCACCCCACCATGTTCCGGAGATAGAACGTAGAAAATTGATCCTTTTCCGGCATTTTTGTATCAAATACTCAATGTGGAGTTTCCAGGTACATTTGGAATCAAACACGACCCCAAGGTATTTAGAAGATAAAGATTGGTTGATGTCATCATTCAACAGCTTGAGTTTCAGTTGAGCAGGATACCGCTTCTTAGTAAACACAACCAACTGAGTTTTTTGCGGTGAAAACTCGATCCCTAAATGTCTGGCCCAAGCAGTCAGATTATCCAGGGTACTTTGCAATGGTCCTTGCAAGACAGCTGCACATGGACCTCTTAGAGAGACCACGGCATCATCTGCAAGTTGTCTGAGCGTGCATTGTCCTTCCAAACAATTGTCAATATCTTTGACATAGAAATTATAAAGCAAGGGACTTAAACATGAACCTTGGGGAAGGCCCATGTAACTATTGTCAGAGTGCCGAGTGTGAAGTTCATTTGTTTTTCTGACAATAAATTGTACAAGAAATTATTCAAAATAACGGGTAATCCATTACTGTGCAGATTGTCTGACAGTACTTCTATGGAAACTGAATCAAAAGCGCCCTTAATGTCCAAGAATACTGAAGCCAATTGCTCCTTGTGCGCAAAGGCCAGTTGTATATCTGAAGAGAGCAACGCTAGACAATCGTTTGTTCCTTTCCCTTTTCTAAATCCAAACTGAGTATTTGAAAGCAATGCATTTTCTTCGACCCAATGGTCGACTCTTGAAAGGATCATTTTCTCCAATAATTTTCTCATGCATGATAGCATGGCAATCGGTCGGTATGAATTGTGATTAGACGCTGGTTTCCCAGGCTTTTGAATAGCTATTACTTTGACCTGTCGCCATTCAGGTGGCACAATGTTGTACTCCATGAAACAGTTGTACAGGTCAAGTAATCGTCTTTTTGCGATATCTGGGAGGTTTTTAAGAAGATTGAATTTGATGTTATCGCATCCCGGAGCAGAGTTATTCGATGAAAGAAGAGACATAGAAAGTTCCAGCATTGTGAATGGTCCACCCAAAGAACCGGGATCGATGACTGATTCTCGAAATAGCGGTTCTGCTGGTACGGAATCTGGGCAGACCTTTTTTGCGAAGTTGAATATCCATCGATTGGAGTATTCTTCACTCTCATTGGTGGAAATGCGGTTCCGCATGTTGCGAGCCGTTTTCCAAAGTGTTGTCATTGAGGTTTCTCGTGATAGTCCCTCGACAAAACGTCGCCAGTAGCTACGTTTTTGCCTTGAGAAGATTTTTGAGTTTTCTTTCGAGCCTCAAATACTCTTCAAAAGCTCGGACCTTCCGTGTTTACGGAAGGCCTTGAAGGCATCAGATTTCTCAGAATACAACTTAGTACATTCATCATCCCATCCAGGAGTGGCTGGTCTTCTGATGACAGATGTACTTGGAACGCGTCGTTTCTGAGCTTCTAGTGCGCTTTTTTGAATCAACTCAGTAAGGAATCGATATTCATCCAAAGGGGGGAGAGTATCAGTTGATTCAATACCAATTTTGACCGCCGATGCAAATTTTTGCCAGTCAATGTTCTTCGTGAGATCGAAAGGAACATTAACTGGCTCAGATTGTTGATAGCCACTCTTAATTGTGGTGACTATCGGCATATGGTCACTACCATGGGGATCTTGAATTACCTACCACGTGCAATCTAATGATAGTGAATTTGAACATAAAGACAGATCAATACGGCTTTGTTGACCATTTGGTCCTATTCGAGTTACTTCACCAGTGTTCAAAATATTCAAATTGAAATCGTCACACAAATCATAGAAAATAGGCGCTCTATAATCGTCATACGTTTCGCCCCATCAATACCATGTGCATTCATATCACCCAATATCAATACTGGAGATGATAGGAGGAGACTGCGCTCCAAAAATGTCGACGATTAATAGAGGCATTTGGAGGAATGTACACTGAAGCTATGCAAAGATCTTTATTCTTTACATTTATTTGGCAAGCGACGATCTCTAGGCCATTAACAGTCGGAATGGGAATTCTGTAGAAGGAGTAGCACTTTTTGATCCCCAAAAGAACGCCACCATAATGATCATCCCGATCTTGGCGAATAATATTAAAATCGTGGAAGTTGATTTCGTCTTCGGAAGAAAGCCATGTTTCACAGAGTGCAAATATATCGCAATCGGAATTGCGAATCAAAAACTTGAACACGTCTAATTTATTTTTCAGACTATGACAGTTCCACTGCAGCACAGTGATTGTATCTTGCATGGCCGTATTATCCATCGAAAGATACAATTTCTGCAAGAAGCGGCCATGAAACAGTCAATTGCTTCAGATAACTTTCTACTGTTGGTATAAAGAGGTCAATGAGTGGCCTCAATGAATTCGGAATATTGAACAAATTTAAAAAACGGTCCACGAGGTCCTTAAAGGAGATCAATCCTCGCTTGGACGGAATATTTTTTCTGGAAGTGCGAATCGCATTTTTTTCTTTCATTGATTCTCCTAACCGGATGTTTCTTGGAAACATCGGTTTTAGGCAATGGCGGGAATGTCTTGCTGCAACTAGGATCCAAAGGAGCAGTGAAGACAGATTGCTTCGGGATTTTAAATAATCCCCCATTACCTTCAGATTTTGGCAAGCTTTTATGGATGACTTTTGTTCTCTTACGGCGCGATCCCGGGGAAGACGGTTGCTTCCTCTTTTCGGGCACGTGTACCTCCGAAGAATCATCCATATCAGCTACGTCGGAGTCCAATTCATCAGTGGCAATAGAATCGTAGTAATCACTTACTCGAACGGCAGCTGAAATAGCAGCCGTGGCGGTGGTTGTGGCGGATGTGACTTGCGACTTAACCATTTCCGCATACGACTAAGCATATGCGGTATTTCGAAAAATTTCGTTTCAGGTGGTTCGAAACGAAATTCCGCGGAATGTCGCGGAATTTGAGCATGGCGAAATCTGATTTCTTGATTTCGTTTCGTTTCGTTAAATTACAAAAATTTCGCTAGAAAAAACTAGCTTCTAACGAAATTCAACGGAATTCCGCGGAATTTCGAAACAAATTTAAACTTAAACCATACTTTATATTATCAAAAATTTTGGCTGCGCCGCTGAACATAATCGTAAAGTTGTTTTCAAAACTTTATGTTATACAATATTCCTATTAACGCTTACTACATAACCTCATTCTTAGTCGACAACTTCGTATGTAGTTTTCTTCTATATGAATGCGGAAACGATCATGTGGATGCTGGTCATGGGACGGGAGCTAGTCCGGTAGAACGCGAAGTGAAAAAAAATCTACCTCGCGTAGCAGAAATTTGTTTAACCAGTGTGCAATCAATCGTGTTGATGTTGATCACGCCAACTAGTGTGGGAGAACGTGAAGTGATAAAACTAATGTCTGCATCGAAGAGCACAAAATTATTTAGTGCGGGATCGATCGTGTTGTAGAAGATTGTTAAACGAAACACATTGATCTTGCGTTGGATTGATTTGAAACACAGTTTTCGTCTTCTTGTTTTCAAAATAACTTCGTAATACATATTTTGTCGCTTACCAGGGGGTTTCACACGAATTACCTTCTCAACTAACCAACGATTCCTTCCCCGTAGCGCTCACGGAGATGCAGAGCATTCCTTGGTCTCTTATGAGTGTTAATCTAATTTTCCTCTCCTAATCCTAAATTGACTATAAGCACGTGACCAGCATCATTATTGGTCATGAATTGGAAACACCGAAGCAAGTATACAATAAGAATAACTTTATTGTATCCCAAGATTATTATTTAATTGGTGAGCTGTGCATATTTGCTGTTTCTCGGTCAATCATGATTAGCAACTACGATGTGTACAGTTAATCAAGCTAATACGCTCTTCTTTGACTATTTACACAATATGTAAGCAGAGCCGTAGCGTGGACTGCTAGCGCCCTTGGCGAAACCATGATTTAGCGCCCCTCTTTTGGTGATAAAAATGGGAAAATTTAACAACAATTTTACAATTTGAAATACATCAACAGTAAAATTAGAAGGTTTTGTGGTTTAAAGATGCTTTAAACATCATTCAATACTGTGAAGAGAACAAGAACTTTTGTTCCTGAAGTTCATTTGAATTGCAGAATGTCCATCTAAGATTTGTTTCCATTTGATGATACTTTTTTTGATTATTTCACAAGTTATTTAAGCGACCTTCCAAAGCCGTGCTGGAAGTTAATTAAAAATGTTAAGGCTTTTTTCAAAGCCTACGCACTACTGCGTCTAGTTGGGTCAATAAAATCCAGCTCTGAAATGCGTCGGTCGATTATCGGAATCGTTATCGGACCTATTCTCGCCAAGGAAAATCCAATTCTGGAGTGGGTCTGACGGTGTTTTGAAACCACTTCTGGACCTAACAGAGTTAATAAAATTTCACTTTGGGTGAGATGGTTGAAGGTCAGAGTTTCTAAAGGATCTAGTCGAATCAGGGAAAACCATTTTTTTGGAGTGGGTTTGTTGGTGGCCGGGAATTGCCATTGAACCTATTTGGATCAAGTAAAATGTAGATCCCTCCTTAGCCGTGCGGTAAGACGCGTGGCTACAAGGCAAGGACATGTTGATGATGGCTGGGTTCGATTCCCGGTGCCGGTCTAGGCAATTTTCGGATTGGAAATTGTCTCGACTTCCCTGGGCATAAAAGTATCATCGTGCTAGCCTCATGATATACGAATGCAAAAATGGTAACCTGGCTTAGAAACCTCGCAGTTAATAACTCTGGAAGTGCTTAATGAATACTGCTGCGAGGCGGCTCTGTCCCAGTGTGGGGATGTAATGCCAATAAGAAGAAGAAGAAGAAAATGTAGCTTTGGACCACTGAACCCAGTTAGGACAAATTAAATCAAAAATAACTGTATTGTGTGTAGATTGGTTGGTGGTCGAAATCGCCAACGGATCTGTTTGGATCAAGGAAAATTTAACTCAGGACTGTGTCTGTCGATAGTTTGAAGTCACTTCCTGTACATATTTGTGTTGATAAAATTCAACTATGCAGTGGGTTGTTCAATGGTCGGAATTGCCGTCCACCTCAGGACCAATATACATTTGATTATAATAAGAAGAAATGAAAAAAAAAACAAAAAACGGGAAATTTACCTGAACTATAAATTACACAAAAATCCATACCACTACTTCCGGATATAAGAACAAAAGGCACTTCTGAATTTTGTCAATCGGTTTATTATGAATGTAACCTTTTAAAGATGTCCACTTAAAAAAGCTGAATAAATTCAAACCAATGGGTTTGAGTGTGAATTGTCCTTTTTTAGTTAATTAAGTTATTTATTTATCTCATATATTATTCATTGTATAGTGTCCTACAGGGTTACCCAATAATCGGACCACAATACAATAAAGTTTTAAAGCTTAGCAAAGCTGCAAGTTTCGAATAATCCTTTTGAATTGCGAAAGCTCCATAAAATGTCCACTTAGTTGTAGCCCTCGTTGTAAGTCTGGCATAAACGAGAAAGAGGTGCAGCTTTTCCCAGGTTTGTCCTTGATCTAGGGATGTAGAACAGATCCAACTGACGTAGATCATGCGTGGGAAACCAAAACTGGAGGTCACTAGTAATGCTGCAGTGAATTGAACCATGTACAAGTCAATGAAGCGTAGACACATCAAGGACGCGCCGACGATCAGTTAATGATGTGATCTGCATGCGACTTATTCTTCTCTGATATGGTTCATAAGGGTAAAAGAATTTTCTATACAAAAAACGCTTGAATGTATGCTGCACTGCTTCAATAAGTTCTACATTTCGCGAATAGTCACTGCTATCAAACATTATGGCTCCGGAAATTCCTCGTTTGCCCTAATATGTAATAGCTAAAATTTTAAATAATCCGATTCACACAATGTTGATAATCAAAATCCATGATTGTCAAATAACTTGTTAAATATTATATTTTTGTTTTTCTCTTTTTTCTACTGACCTCTTGTAATCGGTTTCGGAAGTCCTTGAGAAATCAGATTAGCAGTCAAAACTAAAACAAATCCATATAATATGTTGATGTGGAAAAAAGGCAATATGTTTGGCTTGCTCTAGATTCTCTAGAGTTCTAGAATCCCACAATTTCTTTATTGTTATATACTTACTGATGTAAAACTGATATAAAATTGATCAGATTCGGGAGCACACGCTCCACGATAAATTTCTTTGAAAGCGCACAATAGAAAAAAAAGAGGTATTTATGGCCAAAATTATGAAACCTGCGATAAACAATGGTATTCATCATAAAAATATAGACAGAAAATAACAATATTTTTTCTGAGCCTTCAATGGGGTATGGGGCCAATTTTCGGCATAGTATCGATTTTTGTCATCTATATAATAAAAATGAAATGGTCTGTGTTCGTATCCGCATAACGTGAAAACGGCTGGATGGATTTTCTTCATTCCTTCAGCAGATATGTTCGTTATCGTTTCCGACGGGTTTATATGATATTTCTTTTTATGAAAATAACGACTAAAGTTGATTAAATCGTAAAAAACTAAAATAAAGATTCGTATGGAAATTTCTCATTGGCAGTTCACAACGCGCATTTTCGCCTACTACGCAGGACAACGTCTGCCGGGTCGACTAGTATTCTATAAAAACAATGGAATTTGGTTACTTTTTGGCTACCAATAAGCCTGTTTGATGCTGGATAAAAAACTAATGGTCATATAAACTGTATATTCGTGTCACAGGGAAATGGACGCAACACAGATTTCCTAAAATGATCAAAAAGCACAATCAGACTCTGGTGTTGAAAATTAACCGAGTAGAACTTATTAAACCAACAAAGGAGGGTAGAACAGATTCAATTAGCGTCATATTATGACATCAACAGATTTTCATTTATGTAATATTTCATTAAGATTTCTTTCATAATTACAAAAAGGTATTGTGGCAAGGAGTTATTCAACACATTACTCATCCAACACGTTATGACACGTTATGGTTACATTTATAATTCGCTCCTATAATGTAGAAATGTCAAAATTGGAACAACTTCCCTTCTCACTGCGTAACGCTTTTTATATGCTAAATGTTTTTTTCTTGAATTATGCGCAACGTTCAGGTGCGTTCGTCACCAAATTCAATTAAAGTGGCATTATTTAGTAACTCAGATTAAAATTGAAAAATAAGAAGTTTACCAAAACACCTGATTAATCCCCCTAGCGGTAATATTGTCTTTCTCGTACATTATAAGAAAATGTATTTTGCCCATAACTTTTGAGCCCATAGTCCGATCCAGTCTATTTTTAGAAAGGAACAATGGACCAACGTTCTCTGACGAAGGAAACTTGTTGCGAGTAAGTCGGTTTAGAGTAAGTGCTTAAAAAAGAGTTAAGACCATTTTTGCTCACACACATATAGACATTCACACACACGTACACACAGAAATTACCTCAATTCTTCGAACTGAGTCGATCGGTAAACAACACTATGAGTGTTTGGGCTTTTTTTTTAATGCTTTTAGAGCGATCATTCAGCTTCTACGTATACTTAGTACACGAGAAAGGCAAAAATGGGCATTTTTTAAAATTCATGTATCTTACAAAATGGTGAATTTGGGCAGAATTTTATTCATAGTCCTCAAAGCTTATGAGTTCAATAGTGTAGTGCATGATGTTTTACTGCGTGGTATTTGTGGGTACCAAACTGTTTTGTTCGCTAAATATTGCGTAAAATATGCTTTTACAAAACTACTAAAAACCAAATTCTGGACGGAGCTTTCATAACATTATTAAGTCTATAAATATGTTACTTTTGAGACGAAAACATGGCAAAGCTGTCCGTTTTCCCAAAAAAAAGTAAAAACATCATTTCTAGAAGGGGCTAGTTTGAACGCCCCCCACTCCTTCCTAAAAAATCTAAAAAATAAAAACCGTCCTGATTATAGAAATATAGGTTATAAGCTGTGTAGTGTATTCATCACATTTTACTCGCCAAAATCGAAAATTGGCGTTTTGGTAGTTTTATATGGGGCTGTCCTATTGTGAAGCGGCACAAATGCTGGGGTATTGTCTTATTGCCAATAGTATATGCGGTGAGAATGTAGCGATTTATTACAGATTGCCTTTTCTGTTATTGTAACTCTTTTGGTCGCAAAACAGTTATTCGACTTCGAAAAAATGAAATCAGAATTGCGTACATAATGTAAAAACAATTTGATAAAAATTCCGCGGAAAAAAAAAATTAAAATTTTGTTTCGTTTCGAAAAATTTCGAATTAAATGAACCTTGATTTCGTATCGTTTCGAAGTATCGAAAGAAATCTTTATTTCGTTTCGTTTCGATCCGAATCAACATAGACATTTCAAATTTCGTTTCGTTTCGTTTCGTTAGGAAAAAGTGTGTTATCGCATACCCTTACATACGACTGCTTGGAGCGCTGTACCAACGAGCGCTTCACTTTTTGGGTGCGCTTTTTGTACACCGGGCATTCTTGCAATGTGGATCCATGCCACAATAAGCGCACTTTGTAGCTTGTTGTTGACAGGACTCCTCCCTATGCTTTTCAAAACATTTGCCACAACGGGGCTTATTGTCGCAAAACTCGGCAGTGTGCCCCAACTGTTTGCAGTTGGTACAATTGAACACCCTCGGCACAAAAGGACGCACCGGAAATAACACATTTTCAATATCTACATATTTTGGGAGAATCGAACCGGCGAACGTCACCCGAAGCGAACCTGACTTAGAATACACTCTTTTACCATCTACCATGGTAGCTGAATGCAACTCCTTGCAATCCAGAATATCCACAGTAGACTCCATTGCATTCTTTAAGCGGCCTTTTCCGCAAGTACATCCTTGCAAGTCAGGCTCGCTGCGTTGATCACACCTTCGATTTCGACCTCCCGCGTGGGAACATAAACCAAATATTCAACATTGTAGGCCTTGTCTTTAGCGATTTCGTTTGCATCCTTGTATGTAGGTGCGGTTATGCGTAGTTTGTTCCGATTTACCTGATGGAAATCAGTTTTCGGAAAACGACGCGTCAAATCTCGCTTAATGCCGAGAAAATCTAGGCTTTTCACTTTCTGCCGAAAGTAAACAACCCAAGGCCCAGGAGAAGATGCATGGTAGAATCGTGTGCGACCACCATCTTTGGGAGGCCCACTGCCCTCCGCAGTCTCCGCCTCCATTATCACCTCGCAAGGTGTTGGAAGTATAGTTATTACAAGCTAAGAACTAATAACTATTAACTAATTAGAAAAAAAAACTAATAAAAAAACTAATTCAAACTATTCTAATCAGACCCACCCTGTGGGAGAACAATACAACAATCTTTGCCACTTATCTGCGGCTGCTGCTGTAGGTAGCAGCAGTAACAATAGCCTGCTTTACTGGCGTCGCCAGAAGCAGCTACTTCCACTCGCCGACAGTGATCGCCTTGGATCCGTAGGTAGGCGTAGGATACGCACCACACAATAGCACTCGCACTACCGAACACAATCCGCGATGAGACACAGCACACACGTCTGGCTCGTTCGAACTATCGGCACGGAATGAGGCTCGGAATTTTCTCTTCAAGAACTCGATATAATGAAAATTTCAGCCAAATTCATCGAGAAACATGTATCCTGTTAATTTTCCGTAACATTTATCATATATCTTATGAGTTACACTTATTTTCATTTACAGCAAAAAATAGGGGGTACCTCAAGTGATGCAAAAGTCCGAAGAGGTACCTCTCAAGAAAAAGGTTGAGGACTTAGTAGGGAAAGCACCTGTCTAGCGTACTGGTTTCGTGGAATGAAACCCCACTGAAGGAAGTGGTTTGGAACTGAATCTATCACATGTTGTGCGTATGCATGACTCGTGTTTCATACATAGCAATTAAGATCAGTTGATTTTTCAACCATAAACATTCATTTTATACCAAACACTGACTCGAACATGCATCTAGAAAAATAGTTATTTTTCAATAACAAATATCTAACGAGGATACAACGAGATACAATTAAAAGCCCTTAGAAAGAAAGAAAGAAAGCTTTGAAGCTTAATTTTCTTAATGTACATTGATTTGGCTGCCATTTTTTTCAACCTTGTGAGATATTTTGGCGCGAAAAATTTGTAATAATTGTAATGCCGTAACCCTCTGCGTGTTTCGAAGGGACTCGAGAATGTCCCTGAAACACGAACTAAGCACAACACCCGATCCATCGTCGGCTTGATCAACCGTATCAGTTTATCCGGAAATCCGTTTTCGTGCATTAGCTGTCATAGCTGGTCCCGATCGATATATGCGGCTTTGAAGTCGATAAATAGATGTGGTAGAGCGTTCACCCATAAATCCCGCCTAGTACTGCCTCACGAACTCTCTTGCAATTGGTGTTAGTCGGCGTCATAAAATTTGGGAGAGTACCTTGTAGGCGGCGTTCAGCAAAGTGATTGCGTGGTAGATTGCGCAATCCAGCTCATCGCCCTTTTTGTTGATGGGGCACACGGCAACTTCCATCCACTCCTGTTTCAGTATTCCATCCTCCCAAACCTTGGTCATTATCAAGTGCATCGCTCTAGCCAGTGCCTCACCACCGTGTTTAAACAGTTCTCCTGGTAGTTGGTCAACTCCAGGGGCTTTGTTGTTTTTTTTTTCAGCCAGCTGATCTCCTCCTGGATTTCCTGGAGATTTGGAGCCGGAAGTCGCATGTCCTGCGCGCGTTCTCCCAGTTACATCACCATACCACCATCTTCGTCTGCCACATCGCCATTCAGGTGTTCTTCGTAGTGCTGCCGCCACATTTGGATCACCTCACGCTCGTTCGTAAGAAGGTTTCCGTTTATGTCCTTACACATATCGGGCTGTGGCACGTGGCCCTTATGTGAACGGTTTAACTTCTTATAGAACTTTCGTGCGTTATTAGCGCGGTACAGTTCTTCCGTCTCTTCACGGTCTCGATCTCCCTTCTGGCGCTTTTCGCTCCGGAAAATCGAGTTTTGTCTGTTCCGCGCCTGTTTATATCGTGCCTCGTTCGCCCTCGTGCGGTGTTGCAGCAATCTCGCCCATGCTGCATTCTTCTCTTCTACTAACTGCTCACATTCGCCGTCATACCAGTCGTTTCTCTGATCCGGGGGCACCGTGCCAAGTGCAGCGGTTGCGGTGCTACCAATGGCGGATCGAATTTCTCTCCAGCCATCTTCAAGAGACGCTGCGCCTAGCTGCACTTCCGTTGGAAGTGCCACTTCCAGCTGCTGCGCGTTTTCTTGGGCTAGTCTACCGTCTTGTAGCCGCTGAATGTTAAGCCGCGGCGTCCGACTTCGACGCGTGTTGTATACCGTCGAGAGTTTTGAGCGCAGGCATACTGCAACGAGGTAGTGGTCGGATTCAATATTCGCACTGCGGTAAGTGCGGACGTTCGTGATGTCGGAGAAGAATTTACCGTCGATTAGAACGTGGTCGATTTGGTTTTCCGTTTCTTGGTTAGGTGATCTCCATGTGGCCTTGTGGATATTTTTGCGGGGAAAGAAGGTGCTTCGGACTACCATTCCGCGGGAGGCTGCGAAGTTTATGCATCGTTGGCCGTTGTCATTCGATACGGTGTGCAGACTATCCGGTCCGATGACCGGTCTATACATTTCCTCCCTTCCTACCTGTGCGTTCATGTCACCGATGACGATTTTAACGTCCCGCAGTGGGCATCCATCGTATGTCTGCTCCAGCTGTGCGTAGAACGCTTCTTTCTCGTCGTCGGTTCTCCCTTCGTGTGGGCAGTGCATGTTGATGATGCTATAGTTGAAGAAACGGCCTTTTATCCTCAGCTTGCACATCCTTGCGTTGATTCACTGCCACCCAATCACGCGTTGGCGCATCTTACCCAGCACTATGAAGCCGGTTCCCAGCTTGTTGGTGGTGCCACAGCTTTGGTAGAAGGTAGCCGCTCGATGCCCGCTTTTCCACACTGTCTGTCCTGTCCAGCAAATCTCCTGCAGCGCCACGACGTCGAAGTTGCGGGGATGTAATTCATCGTAGATCATCCTGTCGCAACCTGCGAAACTTAGCGACTTGCAGCGCCATGTTCCAAGCTTCCAATCGTGATCCTTTATTCGCCGCCTAGGCCTAGGTCTTTGCCGTTTATATCGAGTCGCAAGATCTCTTATATTGTTCGTAATAGTTGTTTTTAAAGGCGGCTTATTGGGCCTGCGCAAACTTCCTGTCTCGTCGGAGGGCCGTCGTGTCAGGTCTGTTTTGTGTCCCACCTGACACCAGGACTTGGGCTTGTGCGCTTTGAGCGGCACACGGTCGCTTTGGCGGGGCCTACTTGCGGATACATGCTGCTTTTCATAGCAACTTAACAGGGCCCCTTGGACATAGTCCCTGCTTCCCCCCATTTCAATTATCAATGTAATTAATAATGTAATTAATGTAATTAAATTTTAATTATCAAAGTAATCAATTATATAACAAAGACAGTGTAACATTATTGTAACAAATCTTCCAATAGAATAATTTACAATTTACGTTTTCAATTGCTACGAATAGTTGATAGTACCATCAGTGTTAGTTATAATTAGGTTATGTTTAGTTATGTTGTAATCAATGCATATTTGAAATAATTGTCAGGGGGATTTAATGCCAGCAAGTGGAGATGAAGAATGATTTAATTTTATTTTTCTCATGATCCATTTACAGAATGGAGCAATCCGACCGCCACGGTATGATCGGAGAATACGTCACATTCGTTGTATTCGTGGTCACAACGGTTTTGATCCCGTTGTGGGGTCGTTTTTTCGGCAGCAAGGAAAAAACTAAAGCCGAGTACGTGTTTGGAATGGGAACGATTTCAGTCGGAGCAATGATGCTGTCGATTGCGAGAGGAACCCTGGGCGTCCGGTCACTGATCGGTTACCCAAGCGAGCTGTTCTACCGAGGATCAGCCATGTGGGAAACTTTGTACGGCATGGTAACCGCCTATCCGATCGTTTGCTATGTATTCATTCCGGTGTACTTCAACTTGGGCGTTACTTCGGTTTATCAGTATCTGGATTTGAGGTAAATTATTTTTGTTTTTTTTTCATTTTTATATTTTAAACAAACGATCGTTCTTCTCCTGTAGATTCAACAATCGCTTGGTTCGCTGCCTTGCGTCGGGAACATACGTTGTCCGTGCGCTGCTAAATCTGGGTGTCACTCTTTATACTCCAGCCGTTGCTTTGAACACAGTCGCTGGTGTGCCGCACTGGGCTTCACTGCTTTTAATCACGGTTATCACCATCTCGTTTATCCTGCTGGGAGGTCTCAAAGCAGCAATCACAGCGGATGTGATCCAAGGTATCACCATGATTGTGATAATGATTGCAATTATTGCACAGTCCATGTTTAGTGCCTGGAGTGTGGAGAAGATCCTCACCGTTCCAATTCAGCAAGGTAACAGAGGTTCAATATTAATTATAATTAAAACTAACCGGATTTGTTTTTCATAGATCGATTAACATTTTTCAACTTCACGGGGGATTTCACCGTTCGGGTGGACACCACATCGGCTTGGCTAGGACAGCTGTTCATGTCACTGAGCATATTTGGGTGTCAGCAGAGCTTTGTTCAGCGTTACCTCAGCATGGGTTCATTCCAGGAAATCCAACACACATTAATGATCAACATTCCAATCATCATTATCTTGTTCACGTTGGTTTGGACCGTTGGGATGGGGATTTTCTCAGTGTACGCGGACTGTGATCCCTTGATGGCGGGATTGATCAATAAAATTGATGAAGTTGTTGGATTTTTTGTACAGGATAAATTTAGCTATCTTCCGGGGTTCCTGGGGCTTTTCATGGGATCACTTCTGAATGGGGCTTTGACATTGAACGTGTCGAATATCAACGCAGCAGCGATCGTCACTTGGGAAGACTTCCTGGCTCCACTTCCATATTTCAAGGATACTCGCGACAAGAAACAACTTCACATGATCAGACTGATCGGTGCGGTGTATGGAGTAATTGTTTTGGGAATCGCTTTCAGCGTTGGATTTTTATCCGGTGTGATTGAGGGTAGTATGTTGATGACCTCGGCTACATCCGGTCCATTGCTAGGAGTTTTCTTGTTGGCAATGTTAGTTCCAGTCGCTAATTGGAAAGGAGCTGCCAGCGGAATGATTATTTCTCACATGGTAACTCTGTGGATCACATTCGGTGGGTTGACGATCGATAAAGAGACGCCGTTGCTTCCTACGTCGGTTGAGGTTAGTCATGCATGGAAACATTTGAAAATTAAATATTAAAAACCCAATATCTTAACTTTTTTCAGGGTTGCTCTAATGAATCTTTCTCCAATAGAATTGGTCAGTTATCCGATACGTGGTTTGCATCTTCTGTTGGTACAACGGATGGCTTCCAAGACGTTTTCAATCACAATGGCACCAATCAATCGCGACAATTTCCGGAAAATATATACGCCATATCCTACATGTATTACAGCTTAATTGGAACGTTCATTACCATGATGGTTGGTACCATGGTCAGTGTTCTAACCGATAATCCAGAAGAAGATGCCTATGATCAGCGGTTACTCTTTTCGCCGGTTTACGAACTTAGTCGAGCTTGGCCAGGCGAAGAGCGGCATTATGTCTACAATCCAAAAATCAAAGCCAAATCTATTGAAAAATCAGGAACAGAGTTCAATGGAGCATATAGTGAGAAGCCTGAGAGGAAAGTTTAATGTTATTGATAAAAGTCGAAATAAAATTCTTTGAATATGAATAATTAAATGTAGAGCATTGTGGACCATAAAAGACAATCAGCTGTTCCAAAGTATCACAACACAGTATTGAAAAACAGCAACAAAGAAACCTTTTTTTCAACCCTCAGTAAAGGGACAGTTGGTGGAAGGAATTTATATCAATTCTGGTAACGTTTATTTCAGTATCTTATTAAGACTGAGTGTACTACATTCAGAAAATATTTTATTGACTTTCTCAGACGTGTACTGAAACCTTTTAAATTGAAAACTGTTCTTTAATGTCATTGCTTCTCCTCAAATCACTTCATCACTAGTTTATTTGCAACTCAAGTTCATACCTCCCGCATCACCTCGTCCAAAACCTTAACAAACCATCAATTCAAATGCACGGTGCTTGAAAAGCCATTGAAAAATTCTCCCCGAGGGGGTGACCCAATTTTTCGATCCAAAGAAAACAGAGAAAATTCACTCTTATTAAATGAGAAAAGTGCTCAGCTACAGTGGAAAACCTTGTAATAACAGATCCACTTAGCTACCCATTAAAATGCAACAAACTCATTTCCATCATTCCTCCTGAGTCCGCCATTCCTTCGCCACCGCCATCTTCTGGTCCACTTCCACGTCTGATCTATACCTGGCAGCGCTAGAAGTTGGCAGAGTACCTCTTCTGTGCCATTACATCATTCAATTCAGGCGGACTGAATCAACATACCAACCTGTTCGTTCCGTTCCATTCTAACTAATTGGGAAAACAAAATCCCGCTCGCGTGCACCACCTCCGTGCACCGGAGGTGAAGCCAGCGACGACGTAATGCACATTGAAGGATTCACAGATGATATTTTTCAAATTAAGAACCAACCGGGGACGAGATGGTTCATTTCTTTTCATCAGAGCATGATGAATAGCCAACAGTCATAGGTTGTGTGTTCTGCCTGTGCGAAAGGTACAGCAATTTGGATACCTGGACACGGTCGAATGGCGGATGATGTTAATGCATGGACCGCATACCTACTTTCAATTTGCGTGTGAATAGTTTCGGTTGTGGCCACTTACTGAATTTGGTTGGCAATGATGGAGAAAGAACGTTTTCTCTATTTCGTTTAATTAGTTTAGGTTGTCATAAACGACTGAAAGTATATCTGCCCGGCCGAAGCAGGTTATGCCATGATAGTTTCCGTCTTAGTCAGGCGTAGGCGAAGCACATTAAATTTTCGCGGATGTTTAGGTTTCTCTGTTTCATGATTATTAGTCACATATGGTCGGGGTTCAGCCAAACCGCACCAAGCGGCTTTTCTACTGACTTGAGATAGTTTGTTCGTAAAAGGACAATCGAAATAGTTTCATATCAATTCAAGTGTGGATATACAGTAGGATATCCTCAGTTATGGGGTTGAGGGATATCCTATACGATTTGCGATCAACTAAATCTGCTAAACGAAAATTTGGGCAGAAAAATCGGTAATTTTTCGTTGGCGCTTGGTGTGTTTTGGCTGAACCCCGACCATATGAGCGTGGTAATATTCACCCACTTTCGTAGCCATCAACATGTATGAAACATTTTACCACCACAGAATCAACACGGTATAAAAGATCTTTTCTAATATCTACGATACTCCAAACAGTTCTTAAACTCAGATCTTAATATTCAAATCGGTCAACAAAAAGATCTACGATGTCCCCACTATTTTTATGAGTTGGAATTGTTCCACGGTTCCTCATTACACCATTACAGACACACTACAGAATTCGCTCGACATCTACGACACTCCAAACTCTCCTTGAGATCAGATCTTAAAATTCAAATCGAGCAATATGAAGATCTTCGATGTCCCTACTAGTTTTATGAGGTGGAATAGCTCAACGATACCTCGTAACTCCATTACAGACACACCACAGAGTTCGTTCGACATCTACGGCACTCTAAACTATCCTTGAGCTTAGATCTTAATATAAAAATCAACATGTCAACATGAAGATCTTCAATGTCCACACTAGTTTTATGAGTTGGAATTGTTCCACGGGATTTCGTTACACAATTATAGACACATCACAGAACTCGTTTGACATCTACGACACTCCAAACTGTCTTTGACCGCAGATCCTAATATTCAAAACAATCAACATGAAGATCTTCGATGTCTGAACTATTTTTATGAGATGAAATAGCTCCACGGAACTTCGGTACATAATTAGAGATACACCACAGAATTCGTTGAACATGTACGACACTCCAAACTGTCCTTGAGCTCAGATCCTTATTTTCAAATCGATCAACAAGAAGATCTTTGATGTTCCCCTATTCTTATGAGTTGGAATAGCTTCATGAGACTTCATTACACCATTATAAATACATAACAGAATTCGTTGAACATCTATTATTATACTCCAAACTGTCCATGAGTACCGATCTTAATATTCAAATCGATCAACATGAAGGTCTACGTCATCGCATCTATTTTTATGAGTTGGAATAGCTCCATGGGGCTTCGTTACACTTTTATAGACACAGAATTCTATTGTTGAACATGTACGACAATTCAAATTGTCCATGAGTTCAATTCTTTATAATCAAATCGATCAACAAGAAGACGAACGATGGTCTAGAATGAATTTACCGCCAAAAATTTTTATGGTAAAGGACATCTAGTGAAAATCGATATATTACGTCATGCGGAACAATTACCATAACACCCCTTTACCCTTCGCCACTTACTTCTTGTAATGAACCTCCATTTGTTTTTATTATTCGTTACGCTGCCCAGACCCCCCCCGTCCCAGTAAGTCCCAGTAAGGATGTAACGCACTTTGTGAATAACCACCTTACACAAATTTCATCAACAATGAGAGCATTTCTCGAAAAAAAAACAATGACCTGTTACTGTAAAATCTCGGATACTTATTCAAAAGGACGTATGTGATTTTGTAAACAAAGATCCAAAAGTTGAACCAACAACAAACCAACAATACCAACAGGTAGCCGAAGGCTTCCCCTACCTGGATGTGGTGATGGTTTGCGTGGGAGTGCAATCAGATTGGACTAATTGACATTTGAATCTTTGTTTACAAAATCACATACGTCCTTTTGAATAAGTACCTCCTAACTACCTCACTCCTAACATTGAGTTCAGAATCAAAAAGGCGTGTATGGCTTTCGGTCAATGCCGACGAACCATTGGTAAAACTTGGGGTCTTAAACCCAAATATAATAATAGTTGTACGACCAATTTTGGTTTATGGATGTCTTGTGTGGTGGCAAAATTGGGAAGTGAGGACAATTCAGTCTAAATTAGGTCATCTCCAAAGGATGTGCCTAATGGCAATGACTGGTGCGTTCCCTTCAACTCCCACGGCTGCTCTCGAAGTTCTCTTCGACGTGGCCCCACTACACATACATCTCAAACAAGAAGCATTTTCTTGTACTTACCGATTATGGGTACTCGGTGTTATGGAAGAGAATCTTGTAACCCGCAGTTCTACACACACTTCGTTGTTACCGCGTATGGTTGATTGGGACAAAATTTTTCTTGCTCCAAATGATCTCACATGCGTTAGTAGTTTTCCTTATAGGACATTTTCAACACAATTTCCCTCGCGGGATGAGTGGACATCTGGCTATTTGGAGAGAAGTATGTCGGACAGCATTGTTTGTTATACTGACGGCTCCCTCCTCGAAGGTAGAGCAGATGCAGGCGTCTATTCGCGTGAGCTGAGATTGGAACAGTCACACTCACTGGGTACACACTGCACTGTCTTTCAAGCGGAAATATTTGCCATAATGTGTGGAGTGCACTGCAGCAACGCATTATGGGCAAAGTAATATACTTCTGTTCAGATAGCCAAGCAGCTATTAAAGCTCTCGCCTCGGCCAACTCAAGGTCGAAGTTAGTAATCGCATGTCGAACTCAAATTGAGGAACTGAATTCAGTAAATACTTTACACCTTATATGGGTACCTGGTCATTCTTCCATAGCTGGAAACGAATTGGCTGATGAGTTAGCTCGTGATGGAGTATCGCATGACTTTATTGGTCCTGAGCCAGCTATTCCAATATCCAAGTGTTGGGTGAAGCTTTTGATCAACTCTTGGGCTGTCACTCAGCACAAATGGCATTGGAGTAGTCTGGATTCATGTCATCAAACAAAATTGTTCATCCGGGAGCCATCTCCGGTAGTAGCAAGCTATTTAGCTAATCTGTCTAAACAGAATTGCAGTGTCTTAGTCAAGGCCTTGACAGGTCACTGCCGACTGAACTATCACATGGCAAATATTCAACGCGTTGAATAATCTGTTTGTGATAGTTGTGAATCCGATTACGGAACTTCTTATCATCTAATATGTAACTGCCCAGTCTATGCACAATTGCGCTTCTAAATATTTGGTAAACACTTACTTAGTGAAATTGACTTCAGAAACCTGAACCTTCAGAGTATTTTGTTGTTCATAACCCGTTGTGGTAAGGAGCTATAAGCTCTTGTACGCTTATGCGTTGTATGCCCTCTTCAAGGGCCCTTTTCCAAACATTCCCTTTGTTCTCCCATCCACATTCCTTTCCTTTTGTTCACTTCCTTTTCCGTCAGGTGTGTGATGAAAAAGGCTGTGAAGGCGATGGCACAAATCTCCCAAATTGAGGTGAACGTGCCCCTGGAGCCGACGTTCTGATACCTGGTACTGTCGCCCAGCACACACAGCCTGTTCGCTCGACAGTACATACACGAAAGAGAACGATTTTTTGTCGCTGGAAGCGATGCCTGCGCATGAAGCAGGAACGTATTTGTAGGATAGAGATGAACTAAATGAAAATTGAATTAAATTTAATATGCGATTAATAATCTTCTTCTTATTGGCATTACATCCCCACATTGGGACAGAGCCGCCTCGCAGCTTAGTGTTCATTAAGCACTTCCACAGTTATTAACTGCGAGGTTTCTAAGCCAGGTTACCATTTTTGCATTTGTATATCATGAGGCTAGCACGATGATACTTTTATGCCCAGGGAAATCGAGACAATTTCCAATCCGAAAATTGCCTAGACCGGCACCGGGAATCGAACCCAGCCACCCTCAGCATGGTCTTGCTTTGTAGCCGTGCGTCTTACCGCACGGCTAAGGAGGGCCCCTGCAATTAATAATAATCTACTAAAATCTGTTGGAATAGTCGTCACAGTGCAATCTCTATGTGCATATAGACTCTAAGCTAAGACAGCAGAAAAGCATGGCCTTCAAAAGGCATCGCGACAATCGTTCATTGGAGAGACAGAGAGCGGTTGAATGTTAGCAGTAAAGAGCTGAGCAGAATGGATACGTTTGCTTGCGTTTTGACAGTTTTGCCATGGGAAAACTGTCAAAACGCACGCAAACGTATCCATTCTGCTTCGCTCGCATAACGCGAATAAAAATTGATTTGATTGTTTTTTTTTTAATCACTGATTGGAGTATGACTGAAATTTGTATTTTTTTTAATTCTAAAAGACAGCCAGTTTTGTTCGAAAACTAAATTTCAAGACATTTTTGTCTCACGTAATTTATGATTAGATCTAACAAACCAAGCTAAAGTTAATAGATGCAAGAGAGTTTTCATTGTAAGCAATTGCATTTTAGCTGGCTGAGCTAATCGTATATTAGTCATTATCGAAATCAAGCAAATAGCGGGACTGATATGCGTTAAAATACCAGGCAAATATTGTATTTCTCGACAGTACAGTTCCGCTAAACTATTTAAATGGCCATGGTCGCAAATTCTATTTTCGTTTCTACAAGCTGCATTCTTGATATCCTTGGTTTTTCATCATGTGCCGTCCCTATTTTAATAGTGTTAAAAAATACCAAAACCCACATGCTTCAGATGCTCCAGAGATAAGGTGACCAGACGTCCCGCGTTTCGCGGGACAGTCCCGCATTTTCGCCATTTGTCCCGCGCTGAAAAGAGTCCCGCGAAATGTCCCGCGTTTCACTTATTTTAAGACAATGTCCCGCGAAATAAAGAAACATTTAATAAATAGCAGTAATTTAGTAAACGTTCTTCAAGAACAAAGATTTTGAAAATGTATTGTATTGATTATTGATTTTCGATTTTCTTCACATACAAACCATGGCTCCGGAGGCTTGATGAGTGGTCTTTCACCCAACGCCACGGCCACACTCGCATGTTGTTTAAACCTTTTTTCTGCGTCCAAATTATATTTCTTACATCTTAAATAAAATTATCATCAGTAACAAACAGAGTAAGGAAGAGCTAAATAAATCTATTTGTTACTAATGATAATTTTATTTAAGATGTAAGAAATATAATTTGGACGCAGAAAAGAGGTTTCTCCAAGGGTTTCTCATATTGCCATAAATGTCATTTGAATCTTTCCGTCTCCCACAAAAGTAAAACTGTGGTAGTGCAATGCCGAGCGGCAGCACAAGCACTCACTTAAAACACGTGTTTGTTGGTTACTAATTTTATTTGGTCGGGGTTCAGCCAAACCGCACCAAGCGGCTTTTCGACTGACTTGTGATATTATGCTCGTAAAAGGACAACGGAAATAGTTTCATATCAGTTTAAACGTACTTTTGCAGTAGGATATTCTCAGTTATGGGGTTGAAGGATATCCGATACGATTTACGATCAATTAAATCTGCTAAACGAAAGTTTGATCAGAAAAATCGGTAATTTTTCGTTGGCGCTTGGTGCGTTTTGGCTGAACCCCGACCATTTCGTCCTAAACTCTAGCGAGTTTGAGGATTTTTGACAAACCTGCTTTGATGTATTCTAGTGATCCTAGTCAAATCCTCATGGATACGAGAACGAGGAAAGATGTTTAATTGGATACCTACTAAAAGAGCTATAATAAGTGAAATGGAAGATTTGAACGTGCTATTGAGAAATATTTTACTCAATTTGCAACAATAATAATGGTTTTAGTGAAGAATTGAAATCATTTCAAAATTCACAGAAATAATAAATTTTCGAGATTTTTCGGCTATACAGTATAATCTTTGAGCTCTTTGTAATGGAACGCCTATCGCCAAAAAGCGATCATTTTTTTTTTCTTCTGGAAGAAGACATCGAACCCGATGACGAAACGCTGGACAAAATTTAAAAATATCTATATAACAAAAATGAGTTGAGATTTCCTTCCTGACGATTTAACTCGCGAACGGGTTGGCCGATTTGCAAGATTTTTTCCCTAATCGATTCGTTTTGAGATTCGCATGGTTTGTATATACAAGAAGTTGGTGAATTTAACGGAGAAAGATGAAAAATTATTGAAATGCAATTTTTAGTCAGCTATTGAGGAAAACAAAATAAAGGCACGGAAATGGATCTAGAATGCGGTGCTGCATATAGTTCAGTATGTGACATTTGCCATCTACCTCGGTCACATTGTCAGCTACAGGCAAATCCTGACCCAACGAATACCTTCCCCAATATCCAACTCCGTGGTACTTATGAGGGTGTCGCTGAGTCGGGGGCCTCTCGTTAAGTAAGTACTACATCAACACTTCCTTCCCCTCCCAAGTTACGGTGAAGATGGGCGTGGCCAGGAGTAGTAATCCTCATGCTTTTGTGATTTTTATCCTAGATTGAAATCAAGGACCACACCCACCTTGATTTCTGATAGCAATCTGAATAAGGATTTCAAAAGAAAAACATGAGTATCACTAGTATCCAATCTACGAAGTACACCGTAACTATGCTATGCTATGCTATGCAGATATCTATTCAGTCTCACCTGTTTGGAAATTAATTGGAACAATAACCGTGGAACTTTAAAATTATACGAAACTCCATGGCAGCTACATTGAGCTGCAAAATCAACGTTTGAAGAAAGCTTTGACTTCTAAAATGAGTAGCCGTTTATCAAACAGTTGGCAAACTAAGCCTTGTCCTGTCTTGTCTGAGCACACGCACAGCCAGTATAAAACAGTTAGCAAACTAAGCCTTGCTAACAAACAAAAAATTGAAAGATTTGGCTGAAGCGTATTACTAAAACGTATTAAACTATGAACTTTTTTTGTCCCGCGCTCATACAAAATTTATCTGGTCACATTACGTTATGTGTTTGTTTAAATATATTTCGCATTTATATGGCTATTGGAAGCTTTCCTAATGACGACGGCATCACAGGACTGTGGACGGATTGTTTTTATAATCAATTGAACTTTTTTCGCATAAACTTCCTAGACTAAATGAATGATTTGTTGTAGTAGTGTCATCTTCTAAATGTGTGATATTCTAGCAAAGTTGTTCGAAATGTCGAAATTATTAGGGTGAAGAATTCAGCCACTTGGCGGTGCTTTTGCACATGCAACATTTGATTAGAACTAAAATTATGAGTACAGTAGGTACCAAACATTTGTATCGACGTCACGGATTCAAATTAAGTAAAACTTAAACTTAAACTTAATAGCTGTCATAAGGTGAAAGAGGACTAATTAGTGTACGACCCCATAGTGGCTGTAAAGGAGTTAGGTACAACTGTTTAAAAATCGAATTGACCTTCGAAAATCGGTTTAACCGAGTCATCACTTAGAAGCAAATCCAATCTTCGAGCAGGTTGGTGCGTCTCTGAGAGGACGTTTGATCCGGGTGGGTCACATAGAAAGAAATCCAATCTTTGAGTGGATTGGTGCGTCTCTGAGAGGATGTTAGATCTGCCTAGATGGCATCTGCCTAGATGGCAAGCAAACTTAGATTAGCGTGGACTGGGTGACTTTGAAAACTCAGCAGTAGATGGAGTTAGAACATGTGACTATCAGCGAGCGAAATATTTTGTTGAATATTTTCTGATTTTGATGCTTGATTTGTTTCATGGAGCCTGGTAAGCTTTTCCAATGATAGCATGGACGAGAGCAGTAATTGCTTTTATTGAAAGTTAGAACATGTAAGATACAGCGAGCGGAGTATTTTGTTGAATATTTTCTGATTTTGATGCTTGATTTACGAATTATTTATGCAGGACGGTTCATCCTAGTCGATCACTTAGAAGCAAATCCAATCTTCGAGCAGGTTGGTGCGTCTCTGAAAGGACGTTTGATCCGGGTGGGTCACATAGAAAGAAATCCAATCTTTGAGTGGATTGGTGCGTCTCCGAGAGGACGTTTGATCCGGGTGGATCGCATAGAAAGAAATCCAAGCTTCGAACGGATTGGTGCGTCTCTGAGAGGATGTTAGATCTGCCTAGATGACATAGAAGCAAACTTAGATTATGCGTGGACTGGGTGACTCTGAGAACTCAGCAGTAGATGGAGTTAGAACATGTGACTATCAGCGAGCGAAATATTTTGTTGAATATTTTCTGATTTTGATGCTTGATTTGTTTTGTGAAGCCTGGTAAGCTCTTCCAATGAAAGCATGGACGAGATCAGTAGTTGCTTTTGTTGAAAGTTAGAACATGTAAGATACAGCGAGCGGCGTATTTTGTTGAATATTTTCTGATTTGATGTTTGATTTGTTTCATGGAGCCTGGTAAGCTCTTACAATGAAGGCATGGACTAGATCAGTAGTTGCTTTTGAGAATAGTTAGAACATGTAAGTTACAGCGAGCGAAGGGTGCATAAATACTATGCGTTACGTAAACATGATGGGGTTATGAAGCACCCTCTCACATCCCCCTACTTCTCCGGAAAAGTTTGATTCAGTTGAAAACGAATTAACCCCAAATATCGGAATCAATAGATAGTGAGAGCCCAGTGCATTTACCGGTTCGAACCAGTGAGCCAACTTCAATGCTCCCGGAACTCTCCCACGTGCAAAACACAAACAGTAGCCCTGGGTCGCTCGGGTTTTCTCCAACTGTGAGAAACCAGCACCAGTGGCTCCGTACCATTTACCGAATCGAACCAGTGAGCAAACATGCTCCCGGAAAACTCCCCCGTGCAAATCAAAAACAGTAGCCCTGGGTCTGTACTCTTTTGCCGGCTCGACACTAGTGAGCAAAGTTGCTCCCGGAAAACTTCCCCCGTGCATATCAAAACAGTAGCACCAGTGGCTCCGTTGCATTTGCCGGATCAACCCAGTGAGCAAACTTCATTGCTCCTGGAAACTCCCCCGTGCAAATCAAAACAGTAGCCCTGGATCGCTCGGGTTTTCTCCAATAATGAGAAACCAGCACCAGTGGCTCTGCAACTTTTGTGGGGGTTTTCATGCAAATTTGGGAGCTTCAACTATTTCAAGTCCGTCCGTCACTATCTAACATTCCTTGACATTATAACATTGGGCTCTGCCACTTACCTTTTGTCGGATTTCTGGAACCATCCACACTGTGCATCATGGTTTACAAATTAAAGCTACCTGCGGACAAAAAGGCGTATTCTGTTTACGTTAATTTAACAGAATTCTTGTGTGTGATGGGCGACAGTGAAACCAATAATGAAGCCCGGAAAAGGAAAATGCCATCTAAGAAAGGCGGATCCTGGCAGGATCGCCATTTGTAAAATATAGATTATGCACGCACTGTTGCCCTGTTCGCTCGGCTGTACAAACTCGAAAGAGGACGATTCTTCGTCGCTGAAAGCGATGCCTGCTACGATGCGCATAAAGCAGGGACGTATTGAAGGGTGCATAAATACCTAGGATAGGATGTGCCAATTAGTCATTAAAAATCGTACCGATTTTCTGTCAAAATCGTACCGGTTGCTGATTGGGTGAAAATGACAATCGATTACTTCGATCGGCGGTATCACATTTGTAAAAGGGTAGTTTGTTGTTAACTTGGCCATGTTGCTAAATTCAAATTTATGACAAAATTCAAAAGTTTGTTTTTGTTTTTTTAAGTGAAATGAATTAATGCTAGACTGCAAATGATGTATGTATGATTCTCAAGGATTATGCTTATTCAAAACTCTCGATTAGAAGCATTATTAACCAACTTTTTACCCATTTCACGGTAAAACTCATATAATTCAACGTAAAAACTTTTTTTTGATAGTACGTAACATCTTTTATTACGAATAATGAAAGAAATGAACGAGAAAAGAATATTTTTTCAAGTATTATTTGGCGGATTTTGCCAAAAAAAAAATCGGAAGCACTGGCCACCACCTCGTCGAAGCAATCGACTGAGGAAACAACAAGGCAGTCGCAATTCAATTGTCACATCCTATCCTAGATAAATACTATGCGTTACGTAAACATGATGGGGTTATAAAGCACCCTCTCACAGTTACCAGTCTACTAAATATTTTTTCGATGAAGAAGATTATTATTGAGAAACTTAACTATTGATTCCTTTTGGCACACTGCTTTCAAAAAGTTTATTCCTAGTGTGCTTGTGCACCAGAGCTTAACGTGTCGATTCGGAAGTAGAGATGTCGTAAAATCCCGATTAATCGATTAGTTATTAATCGATTACTCTTGATTCTTGTCGCTTATTGAATCGATTAATCATTGTATAGTAATCGATTCAAAATTAATCGATTATCACAACGATGAATCGATTAATCGAAATAATCAATTAATTTTCGACATCCTTATGATGTCGTAAAATTCTGATTAATCGATTAGTAACTAATCGATTACTCACGATTCCTCTCGATTATTGAATCGATTAATATTTGGGTAATAATCGATTCAAAATTAATCGATTATCACAACGATGAATCGATTAATCGAAGTAATCGATTAATTTGCGACATCTCTATTCGGAAGTTTTACTGAAGCGCCTTCTGTTTACTTCATTTACAAATTTACTTTACTCCTACATATAAACGTTAGTCTCAGTAACGTCCACTTCCGTGCAATACTGAAACCAATTATATTGTCGATTGAATGTGTTGCGAGCTTTAATCAGTTCTAGAAACGCAATCCTTATTTATTGATAAGACTGTCATCTAATGATAGCCCTTGGTGGTTTCAATACTTATAGAAATGGTAAACATATCGTAGGAATTCATATCATATCGGTAAACATATCGTTGGAATGGTAAACATATCGTAGTTCCTCCGGAAGTTCGTTCAGGAATTCCTCCGGAAGTTCGTTCAGGAATTCCTCCGGAAGTTCGTTCAGGAATTCCTCCGGAAGTTCGTTCAGGAATTCCTCCGGAAGTTCGTTAAGGAATTCCTCCGGATGTTCCTTCAGGAATTCCTCCGGAAGTTCCTTCAGGAATTCCTTCGGAAGTTCCTCCAGGAATTCCTACGGAAGTTCCTTCAGGAATTCCTCCGGAAGTTCCTTCAGGAATTCCTCTGGAAGTTCCTTCAGGAATTCCTCTGGAAGTTCCTTCAGGAATTCCTTCGGAAGTTCCTCCAGGAATTCCTACGGAAGTTCCTTCAGGAATTCCTACGGAAGTTCCTTCAGGAATTCCTCCGGAAGTTCCTCCAGGAATTCCTCTGGAAGTTCCTCCAGGAATTCCTACGGAAGTTCCTCCAGGAATTCCTACGGAAGTTCCTCCAGGAATTCCTACGGAAGTTCCTCCAGGAATTCCCACGGAAGTTCCTCCAGCAATTCCTCCGGAAGTTCCTCCAGGAATTCCTCCGGAAGTTCCTCCAGGAATTCCTCCGGAAGTTCCTCCAGGAATTCCTCCCGTAGTTTCTTCAGCATTTGTGTGTCACAGAAGATTTTAAATATTGACCGATGCGCTATCACTTTTTAATATTTTTCAAGTTTTAAAAAAGGTAATATACAAATAAAAGTAACTGTAGGAAGTGAGAAATTCCTTAGTATTGAAGAAAGTACTTCCGATGCTGATCAACGTCACTGCCAAAATTAGGTAGCATTGAGGATATTTATAAGAAGCTTTTAGTCAAGAGAGTGCATCAAATGTCGAGTCCCGCTGGAGCTGGACTAAGGTTGACCAATAATTGCAAGCTGGTCCAGGTTTGGATGTCACCGCCCAGTACACAACATGTCTGTTCTTTCAAGATACCCTCCCAGTTGAAGAAGGTTCTAGGGAGCCATTTAAAACACATCGTAGAGAACAAACTCAAATGCCTGAATGTTTCGAGAAGCACCTTGAGAATGCTCGGCTAGAGAAGCACATTGCAAATTGCAAGATAGTGTCCAAATTGCTGCTGGACTGAAAAACATGACGGCGATGGCGGTGGGATATAAGATATTATTGTGGACTGCGAAACTGGTGGCTACAAGAAGAAGAGCGGTAAATTACGGAAGCCTATTTTACTTTTCGGTGGTTTTCTATTCAAAATCAGAACAGAGCAAACGGTGGGAGCATCGCGAGCATTACCCCACGGTGGTAGTACAAATAAATAATCATCACTCCAGTAATCAGTGGCGGGGATGAGAGGGAGTGGCATTGGAGGTTTTGCGGCATATCCTCACGTTGAACAACAAACCGATGCGATAATTATCCATATTTTTTTCCGGAATTCAAATAGAAAAAATTGTACTTGTAAGTCCAATCTGAATTAGGTAAGTACATTTACATCCATTACCATCGTTATTATCATCATATTTTGCCTTATATATCTCGTTCGATTCTCCATTATTCGATATTCCGTATTTTTGCATCGGAGACACTCAACAAGAAAAATTGTGTCTGTGTGTGTGTGTGTGTCATCCTCTATCCCTCACCCAGCTGGGAGTGTTGGTCAAGTAGTACTACGAATAATTTGATCATATCTCATGCTCCGTAATGGTGCCCTTTATGTTACGAAGACTAGTACTACAAAAAGGATTTACCCCTGAAGCAAGTTAAGTTGCTTCAGGAAGTGTAGGGAACGGGATGTACTAGTTGTTCATAACAGGTACAGCAAAACTTCACAAGGACGCCCTTATTCGTATTAACTACTCAGGGAATAGAAGGTCAAGAAGAGCCACCGTTGCTAACTAAAGCGTGAACCGGATACCTGGGACTCCCACAATATCCGCGGCGATAGTAACAAACGATGCCCTGTACGTATTTAGTGTTCAATTTTAATTTTTTAAATTTATAAGGAAATGATAGAAAGAAAGCAAATATTTGGAACGTGCTCACCAGTTTCCGAGACGATGACTTGATAACAAAGCGTTTAATTTCGAGAAATCAGACCCTAGATGCCTTTCGCTATTCTGATTTCTGTGAGTTAGCTTCTAGTGTGCCGTTGTAAGCGCGTTCAAAGTGGGTGTTTCATGATATGATCCTCTCCTAGTCGATTTAGAGAACACTTATTAAAGTAAAATTATAAAATGAAAAAGGGAAAAGAATTCGAAGAAATCAAACGATTTGGAGCATGATTGGAAATGTTGAAATGTAAAATAAGGAATGAAGAGGAACAGAATATCAAATTATAACAAAACGAAAAGCTTCTCTGTTAGCTTCCTTAGAAAATCTTGATATCTTCGTCTACAGCGGGTTGAAGTTCACCGATTTGTAGCTTCAGTGTCCTTTTTTTTCTTTGCATAACAAAAATGCTGGAGGCAAAAAAATGACGCACAGAAAACCAAACACCTCAACAAGAAAAATTGTGTCTGTCATTTAAAATTATATTTCTTTGTTACCGCGATAGTATCTTTTAAGAACTCTCTGAGCTCTTGTGAAGAGTTCTTTTCACCATTTGCAGAGATTTAATTAATTTTAAGGCAATGTATGGCTTGTTCATCTGTTAAACTTGTCTCCAGCTTAAAGGAAGTGTCATTTGCTAATATTTTGTCGTTAACCGATTTTTTTTACACCTGGTGTATTTCAGAAATAAATCTTCATGCGTAATCAAAGATCTTTTGCCCATTTTTTAAGATGTTATTAGCCCATTGCGGTACATACAATAGAATATGTGTATGGAAGACGTACGCGGTTATCCAAGAAATATCTGAAGTGAAGGCCTTCAGATCTACATGCCATGCCAATGATCTACAGGCCTGTTTTGAATATGCTACACCCAACCAGCGGTTGTTGGATTTTCTAACAGATCTGTATAAGAACCAGCCAAAGCCTGTATAGGAACTGGTCAAGTGCGGGGGTTTTGGATTCTTATACAAACAAAAACAATGTAAGCTCATTGGATCGAAGTAAGCTATGTCGTCTAGTGGACGTGGTTTTGCGTCATGAAAAGTTTTCTTCCGCTAAGAGTTTTTTTTAGTTTTTTTTTACAGGCGGTATTTTATGTGAATCGGCTGGTGACTTTTTATTTTTCAATAATAGTGCTACATTCCTATGTGAATGTGACTCCCGTTCGTTTTCTTTTGATTTCGTGCGTAACTTTACGATGCACTATTTAGTGAAAACTTTCCAACATTGTAGCGTTCAGTGCCGTTTTTTGCTTCAAGCAGTGGTTTGAAGTTGAATCAAGAAATAAGGGACGTATAGGACGTTAAAATACCAACAAGAGTCTTGTAAGTTCGTTCCTTTTGTACAATTTGATAAACATTTGAGTTCCATGGAAGTAATATCCGTATAAGCTTCATATGTAGGAATAGTTTGATAATTTTTCAACTACTTTCACGAGGGATAATTTCATAGCAATATAGCACCATCTTCTTCTATCCTTATAGGGGAACTGCCCCGATCTCCATCTCACTAAACATATATCCATCTCATCGCGAAGCAGGGAAGTGTGACACAAGTTTCGTCGCTTTTTTATGTCAACATGCGCGCTTACTGCTGAGAGGGATCACGGGAATTGCGTTGCGTTGCGTTGCGTTGTAACAGAGTATTTCGTAGATTGCATACTGATAGCTGTCATGTATTTTCTTTAACTTTCTTACCCCAACTGCCTATGGATTACTATTTGGGATTTAATAGCAACCCAATTGGGGGTCAAAAATGATAAAGCATGAAAGCTACCATTGCCGGCCACGCCCATCTTCTTTGTTACTAAGGAAGGGAAGGAAATGATGATATGACATCTACTTAACGAGAGGCCAGCGACTCACCGACGCCCTCATAGATGTCAAGGAGTTGGATGGTTTTTAGGGAATATAGTTTAGGAATATCATCATAAGCAAATGATATAATGCGTTTAAACAGACGTTGGGAGTGACCATGCTAAGAAATTTTTGTCACTCCATTGTTAATTGTCCTGGGATGGGGCGAAGCTATTAAACTTGCCCTGGCTACCCAAGTAGGACACATGTCCCACATAGATTACTGCAACAGATATGCGACTAGATTTGGTCACTATCAAGTTGCTGCAACAAATTTTAGTCTGACTTGTGCTGCTCGGGTAATTAGCCTAGGTTTAAGCGCCATTGTTCGCTCTCTGAAACGAGAGGGATCACGGGAATGAGTAATAACTCAAAATATCTTTCCATTGCTTTGTTTATGATGGAAAACTGCCCAAATACAGGGCAGTGAAAGGGAGTTTGGTTTGTATCTTATTTTTGTGATTTTTTTTTTCAGCAGTGAGCAACATGCGGCAGGGAGAAGCTGAGAGATTGGTGTTATATTTCTTTGTTTTGCGATGAGATTAATATATGTTCAGTGAGATTGAAAACAAAACAGTTCCCCTATAATCAATATTACTATTCACTTGCAATGAGTAGTAGACACTCTGGTCACTCTTCAAAAGTCGAATGAGTAGTAGACGTTAAAATGTATAAGTAAATATTATTTTCCTGATAATTTGTATTTACATAATCCACATGAAAATCCAACTCTTTTTCCTACGCAATACTATTCATATTATATTATATATTATATTATATACATTCAGATATTTCTATGTAGTTTATATTTGAAAACCGACCTATTATATTTGATTTATTTAAATCGTTGAATTCATACATAAACTCGCGTTGAAGAAAGTACGTCAATTGAACCTTAGATAAATTTAAATGAACAATCGCTCATTTTAAACGGTAGATTATTTATACACATTTGAGAACTGCTGAAACGTGCACTTCGAGAATAGATGGTAAACCCCAATCACTATTCACGTGGATCCAAGTGCAATTTGCACCAGCTCTGATCAATCACCGAGTAGCAACCATTGATATGTACAGTCAGTCTAAACTAAGCTTAATGAAATTTTAAAATTGCTGGAGAGTAGTCGATTGATAAATAAATCTACAAAATCCAATCAAAGATAAACACGATAGTAATTAACTGTGTGAATTTAGTGCGCGTGTAATTTTGTGACTTTTAGTATGCAGAACGATCGCGCGATCATTAACATTTGTTTCTGCTTTGTGCGGGTTAACAAATTTATAGACAAGTGGAAGTTCAGTGAGCGTTCGATCGTGTTTCCTTCAGCAAGCAGAACGATCGCGCGATCATCAAAATATTTTGTTCTGCTTTGTGCGGTCGAAAAGTCAATTAATTAGTGCGCGTTCGATTGTGTTTTAGTGTAATCTCGATAAAACTACACGCTACACACGGCATACCGTTTACCAAAATGAACCCTGCTACACTCCTTACCCCATATATCCAACATTCCAGCGATTTCTCGTGGAAGTGCAGATGACTCATCGGCTTCTATCAAAGCGAGTTTCACGTCAGCATTATCCTACCCCTAATTGACCTGCATTCGGACACGGCCGACGCTGGTATTGTCTAATTTTGGGACACCAGTTTTTACACATTGAGGATGATGTTAGTCCCAAACACCATCTGTTGGTTCTCTATGTAATTACAGCTGACCCGGCAATATCGGAGTAGCAACCGTGGGCGGTCAATAATGCTCATGCTCATGCTCTTATACAAACAATGTAAGCTCACTAACAAATATTGTAAAAATAGCTTGCAAAATTGTAAGGTCTCATACAATATTTGTATACGAATCTGGCATTTACGGATATGCCCAGTTCTTGTACAGGGCCGCCGATTGGGTGTAGAACTGTAAAAAGGATTCTTGCTGGAGATTCTGAAGGAAAGCGAAGAAGCAACCAATCGGGCCCAAATTCTGCAAAGTTGTTTGGGGCCTGAATGGTTTTGAAAAACCTTTGATTTGAAAAAAAACGACCATTATGCCCCTAAAATACAATATATGTACTATTGTGATTTAATTGAAACTTGAAATGTCCTACATCTAAGCCTTACATTTATTATATCCGCAAGTATTCCTATTTTAGATCAGAAGATTCATTATATTTTATGAATTTAGTAAAAAGTTTCCTACAAGTTGTGTTTTGACGGAGATAACAATTTTTGATACAGGTTCCGGGGACTAGAAATTAATTTGGATTAATAGGGGAGGGAAATGGGCGCACGAAGTGACATTACAATTGATCACGCACCTCACGCTCACTAATTAATAGTTTGCTCTTTAAAGCAAATCTTTTATTCACTACCCGGTCAACACGACTTACTGACCAATAACACGATATGTCAGGCACTCCATAGGTAAACGAAGTTTCCCTAGTAGTAGATAGACAGGCATGCGGATCCAGAAAAAGTCACCAAAAATAAATTTGATGTTTTTTGGACCATCTCCTGATTCATAATTTATTTCTATGACATATGTGCTTAATATCATCGCTTGTCAGATACAGTTCGGTGACCACTCATGCAACCTCAATTTCTCGAATTCCTCCCAAAACAACACAGTAGTAGGTCAAAAAATAAAAACATGAACTTTTTTTTTTTGAATATGCCACATGCAAATTGACTCAACTCAGTGGATAGTAGTGTTTAAATTAGATTTAATAAAAAGAAAGCAGCAGCCACGACGAGAGTTGAGTTTCTACCCTGCGTCGTGAATTAAATTGACGACAAAAAATGGCCGATTAAATTGAGGTTGCAAGCTGACAGTATCCAAGCCGCCAGCTTCACTTGACCTTCTCATTCTTTACGTTGTTGGCCGTCGTCGGTTGGATATGTTGCTAGATTAATTAATACGAGTTTAATTAGTGTAACGAAGGAAGTAAAGCTATGCTTCTATCCCACCCAGTTTTCAGTTGCCTCGCATCCTGTTCCGTGATGAGCAAATGACCATCCAACGCACAGTCAGTCAGTCAAACTATTCCGCAAACGATTCTATAGTATTAGCACTGATCTCCATAAGGATGCTTAGGTAGATGAGAACATGATGATGGTGGATGCACTAAACATGCATGTTAGTTGAAACATCCGTATAAGAACGGTTCAGGTGCATTTTCACCATACAGTAATGTGACATGAGGTAATAATGACATTGTGACATTCCTGCAACAGTTGGTCACCGTGATGAAAAAAACAAACAAACAAAGCGTTTTGCATGGACTATGAGGATACTGCTTTCAGAACCTTGTTTCTATCCAACGTTCGAATTCCTTTCTACCGTGCAACCAACAAATATCAATGATCCGCGGTCAAAAGTCCTTAATTTAAAACAGTTCTCACGTCCCTAATCAACGCTACGCCAGATTTTCCCGAATGAAGAAAAAAGGAAGGAAAATAGCACGAGCAGAAAATTAGTTTCCCGCATGTCTGGTGATTCTACCCGTAATCTACAAAGTTGCAGCGAAAAGGTGAGTGAATGTGATGGTGTTTGGAGACATAGAACAAGATACAGATCGAGCTCATCACCACGCTGCTGACCGAAACGATGCGATGAGGATGGTGTCATGGTCACGGCATTTGTTGGATGTTATTTCTGCTTCGATGAAACACAACGGAGCAGCGAGCGTGTGTGATTCGGATGCTTATTCAACTAGCAACCGGGCTCGGATGTTTGGCGCTTGTGATTAGAACCGTTTTATGAAATTTATGACATCCTGAGAGGTCTAATGTTGAAGTTTTCTGAATTCATATGAATAAGGAATGTTGGATTTCATGAAGTCACATGATGTGAACTAACGAAATACATGTGGACTTACTAAATAGAGTCCACGTTGACCAGAACTTTGAAGAATAATAATAAGTAAATAAGTTGGTTCTCATATTTCAAAAGCAATCAATAATCAACAATAAACTATTTTTGAAAAAAAAAACAGTAATTATTGTAACATAGTTTGATATGAATATCAAAATCAATGTCAAACAGAAAGTATATGGAGATTACGGATCTACATAAACTTTCTGTACTATGTTAATATTTATAACAAACCAAGTAGACAAATTATGTTAAAAAGTAAAGATGAATTTGTCAATGCATGATACGATATCAAACGATTCTTTCTTGTTTGCTATTTCAAATAAAGTCATATATTAAACTTACGTCTGGTAGTTTTTCTACAATGATTCTCGAACAATTTAGTTCAAACCGTTCTTTTGTAATGTAAATTATTAGAATATTTTTTTAAAACTTTTTTTAGATATATTTACCGTTTCTAAAAATTGTCTCTGGTAGTTTTGGTAATTTTGACTAACGGAATCAATAAAAGCGTTGAGGTTTGAAAACATTTGAAAAACATTTCATATTTCATGGACAATTCGTTTAAATTTCAACGAGTTTTTTTTATTTCTACGAGAAACTCTTCTGATTCTCCATTGACCTCAAATTCTTTCGAATTCAAAACAGTTCGTTTGAATTCTAACGGGAGATTCTAAAGAACTTCATTTTCGTAATACATACATTTATTTTCCACGGAAAAATGCTTTCAATTCCAATTTCTTCTCAAAATTCGTATTCAAAATTCCAAGTGGAAACTAGTAAAATACCTACTTCTCATGACATGCTTGCAGTTTCACGTTTCGAGTTTTCAATCGTTAGTACGATTGTAGTTTTGTACCTTATTTTGCTCGAGATAGTACTTTCGTACTTATCCTTGTATTTCAATCCTTATTAAGTCGTTCTTAAACGTGTGTTACATTATACTCTGGCATATGATGATCATACAAGTTCACATGACAAAAGACGATAACACGAGGCTGACAAACATTTTGTCAGCCTCGTGCTATCATCATACCCTCTGAGTGTTACCGCAAATTGAATGCTTTTGCTTTTTCATTCAACCGTTTTTATCCAATTATAGCAGACTATAAACAAACAATGAGTCAATTCTTCGCTATTTTAGAACATGCATCATTTATTTTTTTTCTCAAATGCATTGAAAATGTATATTCAAAAACAGCCAACAGTCATTAGCATGTGATTGAATCGTACTCGACCAAAAACAATAATGGGTGACACCGGCCAGCCGTGACAGCCAAAGTGAACAAAGGATCCCGCGAAAAACCATTTATCTTGAGTCATTTTAATCCGGTACCCATAGGGTACGGATCTATTCCGGTAGCAGTGGGCGATTCTGACATCATTCAGCAAAATACATTCAGGTAAATGACACCGTTTGAAATTTACCATATGGTTGTATCCGCTACACGCAGCTTCGATGCAAAATATGTTTGATTTTGTGTTGTGGTCCAACGTGATGGATGTCATCAAAAGTAGAAAGCATATCGGAAGAATATTATTACTCGATAATCAATGAAGAATTTTATCGAAAAGCATGGTATTCAAATAACAAAATTGAGGATAACATACGAAAGATTATCTTTTTTGAATTGTAACAGAAACAGGATACAGACCCTTGTGATTCGAGCGGATCAGCGCGCCCACACATTTTTCACACGCTAAGAATCACTTTACAAACGTTGTAACTATTCCATCTGTAAAATGATAATATTACTTCTTAAATAGTGGAACTTTTAAAAATTTCAATAAGTTGCTACTGATTGATAGAATTTTAGATTTCAAATTGACAATCGTTCGACCACTAGAATGCGTTGCTGTTATCGAACGGATAGTGAAGGTTTCTAATGTTCAATATGTGAATATAGTTTACGTATAACAATTCCACTTCAATCCTTCAACACGTTCAAATGCTTGAACTTCTTTCTTTCATGAACTCATATGGTTTTGTGCAAGACCTGAATGACATTTTTCTGCTTTCAACCATTCTCGAAAATAAGATTAATTCGCTTTATTGCCAGAGCAGATTATTTGACTTAATTAAGGTCATCCTGCTCAAAGCACCTATATTTATTTACATCACTAACCATTTTTAGAATTGAAAACAAAAAATAAAAATAGCGCTGCCGTTTGTACCGACTTGAGAAATAAGCTAGTTTTGGTTCAATTCTGGCGATTGTCGGCCAAAAATTTAATTATAGCACTTATGAATCAGATATAGATATAGATAGATATAGATATAGATGCCAACATTAGAAGACTGAAATAAGTAAAATAAGTAATCGATAATGTTAACATTAGATGTTATTGGCCAATAAAAACTGTAGACGGGAAAGGTAATTTCAACATTTAGTGTTCCGTAATGACAAATCGGGCTACGAAACGGTGACATACGGGAACGAGCACATAACATAGCTCTGGTCCTCAAAAGTTCGAACCAGGGTTCTTATATCAGGGTTCACTCACTTCGACAGTAGATGCGAGAGACTAGCGCGGGGATGAAAAATTCATTTTCAGTAAATTAATGATTTCGTGTGTGTTACTTCTACGTGAAGTTAAACGATTTACAATGATATGGAAATGCTAATATCATCTTCCAAACTTGGACGTACATGTTCATGATAGCATTAGAGGCGAAAGTATAGAATTGATAGTTCCGTTAGGATACGGCAGGCATGAAGAATGTTTTTATAGAAGTCGATTTGAAAGCGAGCGGAGGGCAATATTTGTGATGGCACATATCGCACGACCTTCCTTCTGCCAAGCTCCCGTATGAAGATGGAGGAAAGAATATCAGTGTGGAAGCTGATATATCTCCACTGGCAAAAGGAAGGTGGTTTGACTTGCTCATATGCCATCGCGTGCGGAAGGATTTGCTATCGACGAGTACTGTCTCCAAATTTCTAATATGACATCAGCATTTAGTCGAATAGGATTTTTATTGCACAGTTTTGTTTTCTCATTGCGTCCGTCTCGTCGCAACCAACTTGGTTGCCTCGGAGAGAACAAAGCAGAGAAAGGCACTGCTGCTGTACCGTCGACCAATAACAGCTGAATTGATGGATGCCCCCACCAAGGGTAGTACACTAAATTAATGATTTCGTGTGTGTTACTTCTACGTGAAGTTATTGGTCGACGGTACAGCAGCAGTGCCTTTCTCTGCTTTGTTCTCTCCGAGGCAGCCAAGTTGGTTGCGACGAGACGGACGCAATGAGAAAACAGAACTGTGCAATAAAAATCCTATTCGACTAAATGCTGATGTCATATTAGAAATTTGGAGACAGTACTCGTCGATAGCAAATCCTTCCGCACGCGATGGCATATGAGCAAGTCAAACCACCTTCCTTTTGCCAGTGGAGATATATCAGCTTCCACACTGATATTCTTCCCTCCCCCTTCATACGGGAGCTTGGCAGAAGGAAGGTCGTGCGATATGTGCCATCACAAATATCTTGCCCTCCGCTCGCTTTCAAATTGACTTCTATAAAAACATTCTTCATGCCTGCCGTATCCTAACGGAACTATCAATTCTATACGTTCGCCTCTAATGCTATCATGAACATGTACGTCCAAGTTTGGAAGATGATATTAGCATTTCCATATCATTGTAAATCATTTTCAGTGCAAAACATAAACAAACTCGGTGGCTGTCCCATATAAAATCCAAGATGGCTGAATCATGAAATTGGCATACTGCTACACCTGTTTGTATTCACCTTGGTTCCAACATTCACGCTTCCACGGGTCTTCTGATGACAAATAGCCGCGAGTTAAGGGTTTCGTACTTAGCTCGTAGTGTAGCCTGCACAGATAAAAATATGTTGTGATTTTAAATGTATTTTCATGCACATATTTGGAGCATGCAAATAAACGTAACATTCAATCGATCTCACTATACTTTCAAATCGAAATAAATTCAAACGGTGCTTGCTTGTAAAATTCAATCAAATTTAATTGAATATCGAATGTTAATTCGTTTGATGGGATGAGCTGCAGTTTTACACGTCGTTGAATTTTCAAAATTATTTGCTGTGTGGGTACTGTTGTCCTTCTGTCATCAGCTAGAGTGAGAGGGTGCGAACGTTCTAACCCTAGCCTATGAAGAACATGCCAATGAGGCTCGCTGCATAAAGCTTGAGATCTTGGGATTGAGAGAAGTCCGTTGTCAACTTTGGAGAACATAGAATGCCGTCGGCACAAACTCTGCAATACTCTGGTTTACGAGATAGCGTGTTCCCCGGCATCGTGGAATTGGCTTCCTACTAAGCGCCCATACAAGGTGAAATCCTGTAAATGAAAGGATAATCATTGCCAGATTTATTACGCGGTTCCGAAACCTTACTTTAGTTCAATGTTATGCGCCAACTGATGCTGCCGATTAGTAAGACAAGCAAAACTTCTTCAGCAAAACCAATGCTGTCGTGGATGGAATTCCGAAGGGTGTTAGCAAGATCTATATTTGGCGACTTCAATAAGAAGATCAAATCCGACAAATCGAGCCATGAGTGTATCATAGGACGCCTTGGTCTCGGAGAATCGAGCAAAAACTGAAAGCTATTCGCAGAAGTCTGTGGTAACAGTGACGTGGTAATTGTGAGACCGGTTTTCCCACATCGACCAGTTCACAAGGTCACCTAGGTCCTACACGACGGTTTTACAGAAAATCCAATGAAAAATGAATATACGGATCCTTCTTGATGTACGGAATAAACGTAATACCGATATCGTGTCAGATCATCATCTCCTCATTGGCGGAATACGCCTTCACATTGCGCGAATTCGTTGGCATGAGGAAAGAATTGGACGACGAGTCAACATACGCCAACTAGAAGATGCCACGTTGAAAAGACCCTTCGTGGAAGAAATGGAGGATCGTGCTGAAGATATTGTGGAAGATGGCAACGTGGAAGACCAATGCACCGCCATCAAGAACGTCTTCGTCACCACCAATGAGAATAATCTGGGCGAACGGCGCACTCAGAGGAAACAATGGATACGCTCACGATAGAGCGAACAAAAACCAGAGGAGCCAATGTTTTAGCTTGTCAACGATATTCGGCTCTAAATAAGGAAGTGAAACGCTCAAGTCGACGGGACAAGCCACCATGAGTGGACTCTATACCGATGCTCCATCACTCCTAAAGATTTAAACAGTTAATTATTAAGATTATTGACTAAATTAATGATTTCGTGTGTGTTACTTCTACGTGAAGTAAAACGATTTACAATGATATGGAAATGCTAATATCATCTTCCAAACTTGGACATACATGTTCATGATAGAATTAGAGGCGAAAGTATAGAATTGATAGTTCCGTTAGGATACGGCAGGCATGAAGAATGTTTTTATAGAAGTCGATTTGAAAGCGAGCGGAGGGCAATATTTGTGATGGCACATATCACACGACCACGTGCTTGCTTGTAAAATTCAATCAAATTTAATTGAATATCGAATGTTAATTCGTTTGATGGGATGAGCTGCAGTTTTACACGTCGTTGAATTTTCAAAATTATTTGCTGTGTACATCTTTGGGCAATGTGTCGAAGATGTTTCGACCGAAGGGAGGTTGCAATTCAGAGGACCAATTACCCCAGGGCTATGGTCGTAACGTAACAAAGACTAATTAAGTCATAACTCTAAGGCCTTGTGATGAAGTAGAGTCACTAGTAGCCTATGGCAACCATATCTCGTTTGAAATAAAACTTTTGGTTTTTTTTTTACTATTATGATTATTTAAAAAAAAAATCCAATTATTTAGAACTGGTGTCGTTCGATGTTGGCTTGGTTGACGTGAAGGAGGAGCATATGTATTCTTCTATTCTGGGTTAGACAAGAAATATTCATGGAGCGCTTCTAGTATTCTCCGTGTATAGCCAGCGGTGAGAACTTTTCCTGGTATTCCTCGACGCGTTGCTTGGTTGTCGTGAAACAATATGTAGTGAGGGCTCTTCGAACCTTTTTTTAATACTTTATTAATTTGATTTTTAATACATTATTAGATAAGTCTTCAACAATAAAGGAAGAATCTTTAAAATTTCACCTGAAAATCTAAATTCTTTGTAATTTGAAATTCTCGCGTAAAAAATCGCGAAAAATCGCGTAAAAAATGTCACTCATTTTTCGTGCACTTTTCCTCAACCGATTTGCTCGCATTAAATTGCATTCGACGCAGAATGTCTCATTGTTTCTTATTGAAAATTGGCCAGATCGCACTATGGGCTTAGAAGTTATGGTCAAATTACTATTTATTGTGAAACAGAGTTCACAAAAGTCTAACTCACTTTTTTAGCACTTAGACTTCATCTATTCCCCAAGCAACACAAGTTTAACAAATCTGGTTGCAGTAACCATAATATGACTGTATCCGGTCATATATAAGTTACTGTGATTGGTGTGCAATATGTGTGCTTCTCAGATTGCTCGCAACAGGTTGCATTCGACGCAGAATCTTGTCCCATTGTTTCCTATAGAAACTTGGCCGGATCGTACAATTGGGTCAGAAATTATGGCGATAACACTACAACAATAAAACAACTACAAAATAAAATGCCATTTTTTGCTTCTATGCTCATCCACATATTGGTGTTATTTTAGATTTTTCCAAACCTTTTGAACGAACGAGAAAGGCACCATCACCGCTAGGTGGATTAATCTGGGTTTTTTAGTAGAGGGCCAGTTGTGAGAACAGCAGGGAGTTGTGCAGTTGTGAGAACAGCGATTTAATCGCTGTTATTTTGCCTAACGTCCACCCAGGATCGGCTTGGGTAGTACCAAGACAGTCAAAATAACAGCGATTTTAGCCTACTATTATGCTGTTCGGCGCATGAGCTCCCTCTTTACATTGAGCTTTAGATGTCGTACTCACCGATAAATGCCAATAAAATCAATAATGATTGAGTAGTAGTAGTAGTAAAATTCTTCTTTATTTAAAACATTTTTTGTTCTACAATCATTTTATACATGTACAGTGATCGGCCGGCTTGGCCCTCCAACTTCAATTTCAATTATTGTTATTATTATTATTATTATGCTATTACTTAATTTTTAAAATATAATGTATCATGACGGCCTTTAGGAGGCGCTGGTGTGTTTTTTAAAATTTGATAACCTAACTACTATGTACACTAATATTTACAATAAAAATTTGATAACCTAGATTGGAACTAGCGCCCTAATTGGAGCCTGATCCGAATGCAAGCAACGGACCCTAAACTTTTCTTTACACTCACCAAAGCGTTCATGTAAGGTTTTTATTCCGGCCAGACGGTGGACCTCGGATGTTCTTGTCCTGGGAGGGGTGTTGAGGATCATCCTCAGGAATTTGTTTTGGACCCGTTGAAGATTGAGGTGGTGGGTTTTAGCGCAGCTCTCCCAGACCGGCATGCCATATTCGATCACAGGGAGGATTGAGTCATGTACGGTGATCAAAAAAACTTTCCCAGTTAGACTAGTGTATTGTCCATATAAAATTCTTGGGAAATTGCATTGGCTAAAAGAAAAACACGGCCGAGCTGCTCGTTTGGCCCGAAATGTCGTTTCGCCGAAATGGTTGTTTGACAGAAAAGGCCATTTGGCCGAAAATGTTCTTTGGCCCAACGGGTCATACAGCCAAATGCCAATTACTGAAAGGATAATATTGGTATGGCACAGCAAATGCTGGGTAAAGCGTACCATTGGTACTTCGCGTACCTGAAGGAATAAAATATACCCCATTTTGCGGTCCTTAGCCTCTTACCCAGCAACTCCTATTTTTACCTCCTCGTGGCGCTGGCCGGGTTACGAGCAACTTTAGGGAAGATCGGGTAACCAACCTTGGTGGGAACTATGGACATATGCTGACAGGGAAGGGGGTATTTGCTCCTCTTCGAAGGTGCAAATCTGATCGAGCGTCTGTTCCCCATGCTGGGAGCAGTTCACAACAGTGTCTGTTCCCAATGTTAGGGGCGGCTGATCATCGTCCGAGTGCCAGCAAGCGACTCTAAACTAAACTGTGCACATCATGCTGCATCGTGTCAGCATCGAGAAGGCAGCCCCTTCAACGCGATGTAGGTAGCGCAACCCTGGTAAAGTAGCCTACCGAAGATTCTACAGTTACCAAGAAAGGCAAAAGTAGAGCAAACGGATTGATTCAACGGCAACAGACCCGGCAACGAATAAAGGACAACGATTGGAAAGTTGGATCTTGGAACGTGAGAACTTTGAACGAATCCACACGCGTTGGGCTCCTGGCTTTCGAGCTGCAGAAGGTCGGCGTGAGTGTGGCAGCAATCCAGGAAATACGGTGGCCCAGACCTGGAGAACGTGAATTCCAGGCGGTGGATCCCATAGCGAACACTTTATTCAAGTACCACATCTACTATAGCGGCGGTGACAGAGCAGAACGAGGAGTCGCCTTCATGGTGATCGGGGAGCAGATGAAGCGTGTTATCCGGTGGAAGCCGATAAGCGATCGCATTTGCGTGTTCAGAATGAAGGGTAAATTCTTCAACTACAGCCTGATCAGCATCTATGCTCCAACAAACGATAAGCCTGATGACGTGAAAGATGAGTTCTATTAGAGCCTTGATAAGTTCTACGGAGAGTGCCCAATACACGCCCTGTCATTATTGGTGCGGAAAGCCTTCATTCTGCTACCAACGATAATGGTCTAGCAATAAGCAGTAACTACTTCCCGAGTAGCACACTTGTCACATACTAGTTACTGTGACTCATATGCGACCAAATGCAGTCACATTGGAGTTGCTGCAACTAAATCGATCCGAACTGTGCTACTAGGATTCGCACGTAAGAATAGCCGCAAACACACCTGGCATCATCCGAGTGGAGACACTTGCTCACAGATAGACCACGTGCTGGTCGACGGACGAAATTTCTCGGATGTTTTAGATGTGAGGTCCTCCAGAGGTCCGAACATCGACTCGGATCACTATCTTGTAGTTGCAAAAAATCGGGCGCGACTTTCCAGCGCCACGAATTCACGAAACAACAGAACGATGCGTTTAAATATCCAACGCAAAGTCAATTGAAGGAGTTGCTGAACATTACCACCAGAAGCTGGACGAGCGGATAGGAGATGCCACCGGATCTGATGACGTCAACAGATTGTGGGAAAATATCCACGAAGCTGTGACTACAACAGCGCAGGAAGTTTTAGGCACTGCACAGCGCGTGACGGACGAGAAAAATGTTGCTAGAAGTCGAATGCTAGTGGCCCGTACCCGTTCCAACAGAGAGCTGTATAGTGTAGCAAGGGCAGAAGAGAAACGAATCCACCGCAGAAAAAAAGGCAACACGAAGAAAGTGTGATAGCTGAAGCGCAAGAGAATATAGATAGAAATGATATGTGGAGGTTTTATGCAACTGTCAATGGCACGCGGCATAAGACTGCGCCAGTGCCCGCCATGTGCAATGATCGAGAGGGGGATTTGCTGACAGACAAGACTATGGTGGCAGTCAGGGGGAAGGAGCACTTCGAAGATTTGTTGAACGGTGAAAATGAAGGTGTATTAATGAGCAGGATGGACATAGACGGCGACGGTCAAGCTGTGGAACCACCAACGCTGGACGAGGTTAAGAAGGCTCAAAACGAGCTGAAAAACAGTAAAGCTGCTGGGCAGGACGAGATCCCGGTCGAGCTTCTCAAACACGGAAGTGAGCAGCTGCATCAATCAATCCACCACATATCCAGAAAATATGGGAGGATGAAGAATTGCCTGCCGGCTGGTTGGATTGCCTCATATGCCCAATCTATAAGAAAGGGCACAGACTAGAGTGTGCCAATTACAGAGGGATCACCCTTCTGAACTCGGCTTACAAAATCCTGTCGCGTATCCTGTTTAACAGACTGAGACCGCTTGAGGAGTCCTTCGTAGGCGAATGCCAGGCAGGTTTTCGTGAGGGCCGATCAACGACGGGCGGATCAGATGTTTAGCCTACGGATGATCCTTGATAAATTCCGGGAGTACAACTTGCAGACTCACCATCTGTTCATTGATTTCAAAGCAGCGTACGATTCAGTATAAAGAAATGAGCTGTGGCAGATAATGTTCGAACATGGTTTTCCGGCGAAACTGATTAGACTAATACTTGCAACGCTGGGTGGCTCAAAATGCGGAGTATTTAATATATATGCGGATTGCAGACGAAGTGTCAGCTTCGTTTGTGACCTTAGACGGATTGAAGCAGAATGATGCACTTTCGATGCACTGATAGAGATAGGGGAAGACCTAGTGGTGTTGGTGCAGATGTAGTGCTTGATGGGGATGTGTTTGAAGTTGTTGAAGAATTTGTTTACCTTGGAACGCTTGTGACATGTGACAATGAAGTTTCCCGTGAAGTGAAAAGACGTATTGCTGCTACGAATAGGGCCTTTAACAGAATACATAACCAGCTTAGGTCCCGCAACATGCAGACGGAAACGAAATTTGCTCTATATAAAACTCTGATTCTACCAGTGGCCCTTTATGGACATGAAGCATGGACATTAAAAGAGGCCGACCGAAGAGCTTTCGGGGTTTTCGAGCGAAAAGTGCTGCGTACAATACTCGGAGGGAAACTAGAAAATGGAGTGTGGCGCAGACGCATGAATCATGAGCTGTATCAAGTATACAAAGAAGAAAATATTGTGAAACTTATAAAATACGACAGACTTCAGTGGGCTGGTCACTTAGTGCGAATGTCGGAAGAAAGAATAGCGAAAACAATATTCAACAGAGAACCAGATAGGACCAGCGACTTCGTGGGAGGCCACGCTGTAGCCAACCATGTACCCAGGTAGGTAAGCTCCATCAGCATGCGCCCTTTTCGCTTCGAACTGTTACCGGCTTGGATTTACCGTTTCGAACTCCTGGCAGCTCATCGGGTAGTGCATTAGCCTGGGAGCAGGGTATAGTCTTGCTGGACCCCACAGGAGCCCTCATTGCCAAAATTATGCCCTGCTGGACACGGCAATAAATTGAGGGCTTATCTGCTACTAATTCAAGGTTCGTTGCCACCCCGGAATTCGTACTTACAGTGAATTGATAGCAATGTGCGGAGTGACAGATTCACTTATTCACTTTGACAGGAAACAACTCCCCGTGGTCTACGAAGTGCGAACAAATACCAGTTGTACTAAGGGACTCAAATCCTTCCTAAGGCGAGTTTACTTTTAAATATGTACAAAATTAGATTTTTAGTATAGGAAACAATAATTTAATTAGAAAACTTAATATTATCAAATCCGTGCACTGACTAATTTCACTTCTCATAGCTCTAACTTTTCTTTACCTTCAATTCAAGCTCTATCTGGTAAAAGGGCGAATGTCGCATAAGAGAATTCTCTTCGTCGACTTCCCCTCATTTGAATAAAAGTGACAAGCAGCTGATTTCTTTGCAGTTTATCACCTCAGAATGCAAATTCGCAATGTTTTCTATCGTTCTGATGTGATAAACCACAAGGAAATCAGCTGCTTGTCACTTTTATTTTAAAGAGGGGAAGTCGACGAAGAGAATCCTCTCTTGCGACATTCGCCCTTATTCCAGATAGAGCTTGAATTAACGAAATAAAAAGTAAAGGTTACCTAGATTCACTTCTTTTCTTCAGCCAACGACGTAACGTAACAGTTATTCGATTTATCACAAAGCAACGTTCTAGAACTTAATCTAATCTAATCTCATACTTGCGTAGCCAATACTTGAAAGCATCCTGGAAAATGACGGTTTCTGAATTCCGTCATTTTTCTTTTCATATGGCCAGGCCAACTACGCAGTATGTACCGCAGAGATGACTCCTAGATATTGAGCGACTTCAGGAATACCTAAAGTCACTTAATAGCTTGGAATCGAGGGGAAAGGAAGAAAGCGTGGACCTCCCGTACCAAACGCTTCCAATAATATATGTACCTAATATATAATAAAAATCGTGTACGTGTTTATGTATGATGTATATCTGTATGTGTGTATATGAGTGTGTATGTGTGTTTATATGTGTACACTGATAGACAAAAGTATTCGTCATGTTTTAATAGAGTTTACTATGAAAACATGACGAACACTCACGTCCATCAGTGTATGTATGTATTTGTGTATATATGTGAATGTGTGTGTGTTTTTGTGTGGGTGCATGCGTGTTTAAATAAATTTACAGGTTTTCAAAACCTTACCTCTCCTCAATAATTCTGACGCTGAACATGTTTGAGCATTTACATAGGCTTGATCGCAATATTAGAAAGGGCATTGCCCTTGATAACAATCGATCAGCCCTAGCAAGCACGAACATGCGCACGTCTTCAGGATCTGCAGCACTTTTTTTTACACTACACATTAGTTTCGACCGCGGTCAATGCACTGGTTCTATTGTTCTACTTTTAGGCGAGTCTCCGCACAAAAGTAGAGCGCAAAAACCAACCGCATTGGAAGACGGTCGAAACGAGACCACAAAGCAACGTTCTAGAACTTAAAATATAAAACTTCATTTTTTGTCGTTTACCAACACCTAAACCAGTTCGCCCATTTATTTAAGTTTATTTAAGGTTTGTTCGCGACAAAATTATTTCAACTAGGTTTATGATGAGACATCTACATTTAATACTGGAACTTTTTTTCTTTGTTAAGGTGGTTATACAACAAAGCCACAAATCGGCCATCTTGGAAACCACGTGCTTTTTCTAGTGATTTTTCAAGAGCACGAATTAAGAGAACCACAATGCCCATGGTGATGAAAGATCCGTATATCGTTTGCTTACTCATGATAAACAATCGACTTTAATTTCAGCATTGTACGAAAACTATTACGCTGGATTTGAACTTTTGATAATAAGAGTAGAAAATCGTGTGGTGAATTTGAAATTCACCACATGGCTTAATTGTATAATCACCTTAATGTGAATTTAAACAGACAGGAACACCGTCTTCGACCAAAGGTCGTACAGACTGAACACTTAACACCTAGCATGAGACAATGGACAGGAAACATAACACCCAATGGGCCGGTGGAGAATTTTTCGATCACGATAAGTTTCCTTCTTACCGGGGCGGGAATCGAACCCACACTCCATAGCCCATGTGGCTAGACGATTGACGTCGCTAACCGCACGGCCACGAAGCCCATGAATAAACTATGTTTAATTTACTCGTATTTTTGTATTTCATTATTTTATTTGAATTGATTGTTATATATACATTTTGGAATAACCGAGAAACGTTACAAGGTCTCACTACAAGAAAGTGCTTGGGTATCTGAATGCTAGACGATTCCAGTTGTACACCTACGACCCACGATGTACCCTCCAGCAAGCCTCTCAAAGTGGTTTTGCGTGTCCTCAACGGCGTGGATGAGAAGAGACTGAGGAATGCTCTGGAGTTCAAAGGTTTGAAGCCTTCCAACAACTGCACCTGGTGCTCTTCTTCTTCTTCATTGGCATTACATTCCCCACTGCGACATTGCCACCTCGCGTGTTCATTCAGCACTTCCACAGTTATTAACTGCAAGGTTTCCAAGCCAAGTTACCATTTCTGCATTCGTATATCATGAGGCTAACACGATGATACTTTTATGTCCAGGGAAGTCGAGACAATTTCCAATCCAAAAATTGTCTAGACCGGCTCCGGGAATCGAACCCATCCACCCCCAGCATGGTATTGCTTTGTAGCCGCGCATCTTACCGCACGGCTAAGGAGGGCACATACAGCACGGTACAACTACATTGAACGATATTAAGCTCATTACATTAAGCCCGGTACATCAAGACGTTACTCAATGCATGAATTGTCTCCAGCTCGGCCACGTAACTCGGAACTGTTACATGAATGCTTCTTGCACACTGTACGGAAGAGACCATGGTGTGGATCAATGCAAGCAGATGGAAGAAGCGGACCCCCAGTGCGCCAAAAAGCACCGGACTACCACGGAGCTGGCGAAGTTCTGCGAAATCGGATTAGCTGACTCCGATTTCCAGTCAACTTGCGGCTCATCTACGAAGCTTCAAATCTTGTTTTGACTAGATCTGCAACAATTCCAGATTTCAGGCATGCTAAAAGCGGAGATGGATGATCTGAGAAGGGACATCCTCAAGCACACCGACGACAGGGGCAGTCCATCAGCGCATGAGACCTCAATGCCAGACATCAGGCATGGGGCAACGCTCCATCCAAACGAAATGGCGTGATCTGGTACAACGACGAGACGGAGGACCATTACACCATCGTGATTCCCGGTTGACACGGTCCGTGTGAACACACTACGCTCGACATCTTCAAGTCCAACATGGACGACCTATATCCCAGCCGATAGTCTACCAGGAACTCAACTCGGACCATTACCCGGTAACAGAAATTGGGACATCGGTGAGTCAACTCCAGCTATTCTGGCGAAAATATAACCGGTTCCAAAGTGGCGAAAGAAATCTCAAAAAGTAGAGGACATCATATTTAAATCGCCCCAAGGCCAGAATAATAAGACCCGCGCTCCCAGATTGTACCATATGCCAAGCTGTTCTGGAAATTGATCAATGATTTAAAAGCCTCGTACATTCTATCTTTGATGCTAAGTATTAGATAACGATGGCTCCAAGACTCGCTTGATAACTCTTGATTATTTCGAGACGAGCCAGCCTCGGGCTGAAAGCCTCGGTAATAAAAAAAAAACTCTTGATGAAAGGGCCACCGAAATAAATAGCATTTCGCCAACTCACACAATCTTGAATAGAACGTCATCAGTCTACATGAAGCAGCCGTTAACGAGCATGCGAACAACATTCCTCTCTCCCAATAAATTATTGGATGAGCTGGAGATCTCAGCTGACGAACTGTCAACCTCACAAAAAAACATGAGAGCCTCATCTTCCCAAAAGTTATCGTCCTATCAGCCTTTTCTCAAGTTTGAAAATTTAATTCACCGACTTCTTGACTCTTTAGAACATCGCAACATCTTGCTGGAGGCACAGTTTGGTGTCCAAGGCGGTCGATTAACCGTGCACCAAGTTACCAACATCCTTAGGCGGAGAAAGTTTATCTTCAAAACCTCTGCCTGGCCTTACTCGATATCGAATAGACATTCGACAGTGTTTGGCATGATGGTCTGATGTACACCAATCTACCTGTTGAACATCATCAAAACTATATGTGGGCAAATATATTTCGGGTCTCAACCAGCAGAGTGAGATCTAATGCACACGATACTAACGCGACCGTTCCGCAGTGCAGTATCTTCAGGCTCCTGCTGTTCGCCTTCGACAAGCTTCGAAGTTTATTCACGAAAGTTTCACCATTTTTCTCTGGAGAATCAGTTTGATGAATCCGATCCATAGAATACACCTCATGGATCAATCCTTAAATAATTTCTTCGTATACATCACATGGATATCATTTTATTTTGTTTCGATATAATAAAATGTTAACCTGTTTAAACTTTTTCCAACACATTGAGATTATTGAAGAGTCCCGGATAGTTAACTTCATTAAACTAGTTGTAAGTTTACATTACGTTACTTGAGTGAATTTTCAGGTTTTTTCTCAACTAGCTACATTTCCAAAACACTTACTACAACACTCAACACTCACTACTTACTTTTGGAAAAAAAAAGATATCCAAATAATCCTAGCGCTCAAACCATGCGAGAAGCAGTTTGTAATCGAATCTTAGCGTGCAGCGAATAATCACTTTCCTCCTTTCACTTAGGTATGCAAAGATTTGCCGAAATCCTATTACGAGCTAGCTAAAACTTGATGATATATGAAACATTATCCAACGTGTCGGGTGAAGGGGTCAGCATCGGGCCTTCTGGCTTCAATTTTATTCCTCGCTGCAGCAAAAGGTGAGTAAAAATAGCCTTCGCGCGTGAAACATCACCAAGTACAGTTTGCGCTCGGTCCGTTCGTTGGACGTACAGTGAAATTCCCACCGTTGTTTACTTCTAAGCGCGATAAATAAACCATTTTATTTTGGGACATTTCATTTATGAATAGTGTGCCCATATTTTTAGTCACGTTATCGAAGAGTGAGGGGCCGGCCGAGAGGACACTCATATCCCACTCAGGCAAGAGCGTCCTCGACTGGCTTATTGTCAGAGTTAGTTACTTGGCATGGGGATAATTCCTAATGAAGGTCTCTCAATTAACAATGGATTTATGTAGCATGAGGAGTTCTCGCTTACAAGTAAGAACCATACACGACGCTAATGATTCAATTAAAGAAATGGGTGTCAAGTCGTGAAGCCTTTTCCAACTAAATTGCATATGTCCATTAAATTCGTGTTACTAATTTAATGTGATCTAGGCGTGTGAACCTATGCAGCTGCATAGTGCTACTAATAGACACGTAGAAACATTCCTTAGGTGAGTGCTAGCAGTAGAACGTTGATCTGCCCAGGGAGTAGACCGGAAGGTGATGTTAGGGTTCAGGTGAGGATGTGAGTCGATGCATTCTGGCAACGGTTCAACAGATCGCGTTTTAACTAATGACCTCGCACTGTTGAATGAAAAGTGTAGAGAGGTGGCCCTTTCGGGGCTGGCATGGGAAGATGGATGATTTTTACGAAGAATTTATGACATTTTGAATTTATGCTAATGCAAAAGCCAAAATTTGACGGATGTTTGAGTTATTATGAAATAAAGCGGACAACATTGTGAAAGATATAAACTGAGAAAGAGTGGAACGGAATCGCACAAAGTAGGATGGAGAAACATCAACTTAACTCTAAAGAGCATGCATTCTGACGAACATCCAGCCTTATGAATAGACAGCACAGACAGTTTTTTGCATTACGTTGTCGCCGTCATTTTTGCATCGGCACGGTGCTGGTATTTAATTTATCACTAATGCAACAATATGCCATACCACAACGATAGGACGTTTTCCCCTATATAAAATAATGTTTAAATTTTGTATTCAAGATATATGAACGGTAAAAATCTGGATCTTGATATAAAGTCAATTATTGTTTTTAATGAAAATTGCTGTTGAATCTCACTGAATAAAATTCACAATGTGTGTGGCTTTCTACTGTATTTCCTGTGTCTGAATAATACACCAAAACTTTATAAATTTTCTTACATCCCCTAGACCTACATTTACTTGTAGAGATGTTTAGAAATTTCTTTTAGTCTTGGCAGTCTGTAAAAGAAGCAAAATCGATTTTACCTTTGTATCCGATTTAGATTAGACTTTTTCAACGGAATAGAGGCTAAAAAAACGAGCCTCTGTTCCTTGAAAAAAATTTACTTTTAAAATCGAAACCGTCGGATGTATAAGCAAAATCGTTCTTGCTCCTTCTACAGACTGCCAAAGGTGAAAGAAATTCCTAAAGCTAAAGAATTTACAGACGTTTAGATGATAAGAGAATCAATTATCCATCTTCATGATGCAACTTCGACTCGAATTTCGACATACGTCGCATGATTATTCAAAACATAGAAAGACTAAGAATTAATTAACTTAAGACGTACTCAGTTTTCTTCTTTATAGGCTTTATAGTCAAATGATTGGTATTGTGAATGGTCACTGCGTTTGGAAAAAAATATAACTAGCCAAAATCAATTAAAATCTGACCCTCCTAACTGTGGAAAATTAATATACCTACTGTAAGAAAATCAGCTTCCAGCGACTTCTAGGAGAGGCACCACAAAAATAGTGATACATTGTGCATTGGGGTCCATTTGGACCCACGATTTCATCTCGATCCCAAAGCTCAAACTTTAACCGATTTTCGTTTCTTTGGTATCAAACGAAAGCTGTCGGTTCCTAGACACGAGCTTTTCAAGCCGCTGTCCTCTCAACCATACCACAAACTAGCCCTCGTCCGGGGCACCGTGTTCTCCGTTGGTGGTCCGAGGAGACACGTACAGTAGACCCGACCTAGACTCGTCCGCCACCCAGCTGTCATTATTTTCGGCAGGAGGGCGACATCGGTCCTCGACTCCAAGACCGACTGCCACAGCAGTTGCTGGGCAGATGCACAGTGGTTCAGGTTCAGCTGTGTTACTTGCACGGCTTTTTCCTATTGGCCTATCCGAAGGGACACGCAAGCCCGCCCATAGCATGGTTCCGGGCCTGCTTCTTACTGGCGCAGATGAGGCACCTCGGTGCCTTGTCGCATTCCTGTTTAGTGCCTTTCACCTTCTTGGGAACACGTCCTTTAAGCTCCTTGTTGGTGTTCTGCTTACCGTTTATGAACTCGATGATCTTATCGAGTTTTTCGAACACCACCCGTATCCCTGGTAGTGGCTCATCAGGCGTGCAAGCAGGGCTACTCCCCACCACACTCTTCGGTACTGCCAGTTGCAGCAACCGTCACTCCGCTCTTCCCCTCTCTAATAGGGGAACTGGATGGCAGGATTGGGCAGCGTGCTACAAGGCCCGCCACGGTTTTAAGGGACGGAAGACAGCCTAGCCATTAGCCCGCCCGCCGTTTCGAGTCGGTGTCACCCGGATCTACTAAGAGAGTAGAATGTGAATGTCAGACTGGCAGCCCTCGCTTCAAAATATTACAATATACCATAAACATAGCCCTGACGTGCCTGCCAAAACCATAATTGAGACCTTACTGGCGTCAGCCTCAATGCGCTACCGCGCTCCGTCGTTTGTGGTTCATTTAGCCGCCTAGCCCTTCAACTGCCGTTGATACGCTATCGTTTCCAGCGAGCACCGCGCGAAGGCGAACTACGCTACCCGCTGCCATGTAAACGTGTGTTTTTTTACGTAGAACTACGTCTGTCTTTTCTATATTGAGGTACACTTTACGATTGCAAAAAATTGAAAATCGTCACGAAAATATGATAGACTTTGAACGTTAATATCTCAGCCGTTTCTCGATGGATTTTCAATTTTCTTGGACCATTCGATCAAGGAAGAGTCAACGCTTCATACCCGATGTACACTGAAGTCGTTTGTTACGCGGTTATTTTTACAGGAATCGTTTTTATTCGATTTTTTATTCACGCGAGTTTCTGGATTTCCGCATTCCTTCAGACATACTTAGGGATTTACGCGGTTTTTTACGTTGTTTTAATTTACGCGGCCCATATCTTCCGCGTAAAAATCGACTCTAGTTTGTTACAATATCTATGTATGATAATATTTACTATTAAAAACTTGCTAACAGTTTAGCACTTGGTTTCGGTGAATCAGTCAATCTCGTAAATGCATCGCAAGCTTCTTCTTCCATAGCACTACATTCCAACTAGAACTTGGCCTGCTTTTCAGCTTAGAAATTTATCAGCATTTCTTTAGTTATTCATTGAAAGTTTTTTTTATGTCCGCCATTGCAGGGCTTTTAACTAACTGCAGTTCGTTTATGCTAACTTAAACGTGCGTTTTCCTTGAAAACCTTGGGGGCATTTGATGATAGCTTCTTGTATACGTCTGTTGATGCAGTAGTGGGGCTCGGAATCTTCTTCGCTGCTGCAGTGAATGCGTTCTGGTAAACTTTCTTTGGCTCGTTTTTGCTGATTCGTAGGTGTCTGCCGGACTAAACGCTAAGTCCGACGCAATTCACGTGAAGGAATAATTATTATTATCAATAACGCCGTTGTGCTTTTCAAATTGTGTGATCGATTATCATTTAAAATAAAATAAACCTAATTAATGCCAATTTAATGTCAACAATGAAGTTCAATCGAATGTTTGGCATTGTTACCAATGCTTCGAATCGAGATACAATTATCGAACGATTCTTACTCTCTATCGAGTTTTTATCAATTGGTAATTTGGATATGTGAACGCTTGAGAATGTTGTTCATCCTCGACTATTTAAAAATTTTATTTGTATCTTCATTTTCAAATGTTGGTCCAAAAATTATATACATCACATAGAAAACAGATTCTTGCTGGGCTTGAAAAACGCTTGCTTTGGTCTTATCGCACAGAATAGTCGAAAACCTGTAGATTACATATAGCTACGTAGTTCTACGTCACCTTTGCGTACAACCCAATTGGGCTGAACCTTTGAGTTTTTCTTCCTAAGCAATGGAGGGAGAATCTGCTCAACAGATATCCTGGGTTGTCCAGGAAGGGCGGGGTTAGGGACCACCTCCAACAGCAAACGAGGGAGGCAGGACTACATCCCCGACCCGCTAAACCGTTTCCATTGCCGCCAAGCCCATAGTCCCTTCGGTATAACCAGAAAGTAATGCTTCAAAGGGGGGCCAGTGCACAACGCACCCTCGAGGTTAGCTGCGTGTCCTTGCAGCACCGAACATCGTGACTCGCTTTTTTAGAAGAACACCATCGTGTATCGTGCCAGCGCATTGCCGGCTTTCCAGGTGATCTTACCACGCCCTATGTCTTCGGAAGGTGAGAAGGGTAGACTTCGCGCCTGCTTCGCGCCCTCTGCACGGCTGGTATCAAGAATGATGATGCCGCGTGCACCCCAAATTGAACCCGCCCGGTTGACCGACGCCGCGAAAGCGACCTTAGCAGCACACATGTTTCATAGAGGCTACTGCTACTCATATGTCACCAGATTTAGTCACAATAAAGTTGCTGCAACCAATTTTGTCTGGCTTGTGCTGCTTGAGGACAATACCATGTTGTTCTTCACGCCACTTGTTCGATTAAAGGATCGAGTTCGGCCACAGAGCATGACCACCGGTATGACCCATGAAGCCGACTCCGATCCCTTGGACCACCTCTTATTTGCGCCTGAACTAGCCATCCTTGAGTCCACGCACCACCTTTTGTGTAGCTCCGAGACGATTTGTCTCCACTTCACACTGTCGCCGCAGTGCCGTGACAAGTTCTTCGACTTCGGTGATCTCGTCCAGGTCTTAACCCTTAGATTCACCTTCGTCGTGAGTGCCCTCACCTTGACCGTCTCGTCTAGGACTTCCTCCGCCAACTTCTTGTAGGCGGCGCCCTTTTGCGAGACGCCCCGCTTCAGCTCGAGGATCATCTCGCCCATCCGGGTACGTCTTATTCGACGTACGTCGGCGCCGAGTTCACTGAGCTTAACGTCACTCCTCATCGCCTTCAAGACGTCCGAGTACTTAGCCTCGTCCGTTTTGATGACCAGGGCATCACCCCTGGAGCGATTGGCGCCTACCATAGACTTCTTTCTACCCTCATTTACCTGGGTCTTCTTTTCGACCCTTGACGTCTTCGGTTTCTTCTCTATTGCCCTGGTCTTGTGCGGCTGAGAGCTCTAAGCCTGCCGTAACCTCTTACCACCGTCTTTCCTGAGTGGACGGACCTTTCCAGGTCCTTCCTCCCCCGGTATTGGAGGTACCTGGCCGGGGCGCAGCGTCCCAGCCCCACTACCCTTGTTCGGAGTAGTAACCCTCCGCGTTTTGGAGCGGCCCCCAGGGAGCTCATCCTCTGGAGACTGTCTTCCCCGTTTTTGTGTCTGCTCCGTTGGAGCAGTCACCCCCGACGTGCCCGAAAATACTTGAGCTTCAGTCTGGGTAGACTTTGGCACCACCGTCTTCGCTGGCACGCCCTCGGTCGATTCGACCTGGGTAGACCTCGACTCCACGGATTTCACGGGTTTAGACTTGGCCGTCCCAACCGCCCTCTCCAGCTTGGCGTCCAACATCGACTTTCGAAGTTTCAGCAAGCTCCTCTTGAGGTCCTTACTGATATTATGCTGTGATGACGCAAAGTCGATGATGGCGTCCAACTGTTCCAGTCGAAAGCCCATTGCGTTTGCGGTTCATCGCCTCCACAAGCCATGGGCCGTCAATAACCTCTACCGGCGTTTTTTTAGCCGAGATGAAAGTTAAGTGACCTACGCTGGCGCTGCGCACTGAGCTGCCGACTATTGCCTCTGGCCTCCTAGGCGGAGACCTGAACAACCCACCTCTTGCGAAGGGGTTGTCGCCTACACTACTACCACTAATTGAATAATTGACTTGATTTTCCATTTTGGTCCCACGAGTTGCTCGGGAAAAGAGGTCCACCACGCCAGAGCCCAGCATGACGCGGTAAGGGACAATTACTGTGGAGGGTGCCCAGGTACCCCACATTCTCCGTTAGAGGCCTAGCTCATTATTTCACCCCACCCTGGCCATGCATCCCCTCGGCACGGGTCGCTTAACGCCTTGGGATTAGGGGTTAGGGACGATGGTCCCTTTGGTCGCACCCACTCACTCTAGCTGATGACAGGAGGACAACAGTGCCCACGCAGCACTACCAGCTAAGTACGCAACCCTTAGCTGAGCAGTCAATTCAGCACCAACATTTCAAAAGGGCGAAACTGCTTTTGTAAACAAGAGCTTCTCACGTCGCTGGTGGACTAATTTGAACCCACCCACAACATCCAGCACCATTGATTGATAGAAGAGGATTCGCTGCTTCCATCAGTGGCGTTGGATTGCGTGGGTAGGCTCAAATGAGCCCACCAGCGACGTGAGAAGCTGTTGTTTACCAAAGCAGTTTCGCCTTTGAAATGTTGATGCTGAATTGTCATCGGAAGACCCGTGGAAGCGTGAGATTGGAACTTGTGAGGTCCAGAGCTGTGTAGGTCGCTCCTACCCAGATGTCAACTCACCATTTCGCAGCCACCATGTAAACGTGTGCATGACTACATTTGATGCTGGGTACCTAGCGTGGACGCGGCGTGAGCATCGGCCCTTAGCCGTCTGGTCATGTCAACTAGTGTTGACCGACCATCATTTCCGGTGGGTACCGCGCGGAGGCGAACTACACTGCCCATCATCAGTGTTCGGTCTACTCCACTTAGACAGCGGCCTTGTTCAAGGCAGCATCCGATACAAGTACGGTGCCCATCCTGATCGTGTTGGACTCGTCCTTTTAGCTCTGGAATCCCCCAGAGCAACGCATCAGTGGATCCAGGCCATACAGGACCTAGTAACTAACAGCAACTTTAGCTTTCTGTGGATATATACATGGCAACGAGGAAGCAGATTAGCTGGCAAACCTGGGAAGGAGCAGTACTTATGTCACCCGAAACATTTCCGGAATCGACGCCAGACGTGAAAAAAGAAGACCGTAGAAAAAGCATGGGAAATGCAGTGGTGGAGAAAGCTCTCTTACTTCCAGCGGCAAATAAAAGGCGCGACCAGTGCATGCGAGGACCGAATGAACAACGCGTATTGTTCCGACTCCGAACGGGCCACTCCAAACTAAACAAGGACTTCTAAGCGACATCTGTTATGTACGCAACAATAGTGAACATGTGCTAAGCGAGTGCCCTCTCTACGAGATTTCCAGAACACTGTACCATATTGAATGCATAGTCAAATGATCCGGCATGCGAAACAGCAACCATTTGTTTCTTAAAAGATGCCGGAATCTATAAGGGCATCTAACAAGAACAGATCACCTTCGGATTAGCCACTTGACTCACACCAACGTCCAAAGGACATCAAATTGGACTGGAAATAATAAGCACGACTTCGATTAAACTTGACCAAGGAAAATGAACTATGGTAAACAAAACCGCGACGGATCAAATCATATCAACCATACACCATACAGCATCGATCAAAAAGAACAACGCCAACTGTCAATCAATATAGTCTAATAGCAAAGGTTGAGTCACTCTGGCTCCTTCCTTATCTTATTTCTTTCATAAAAGGATGAAGACTCGGATCACTATCCGGTCATTGCGGTAGTGGGCTCTTTGGTCAATCGGTATCAACAGTCCCGGTCAGTATCAGTCACCACCGAGCAAACTGGGAACAGTTCCAGCAGGTCGTCGATTCCAACAGCAACTACGAGGCACCTCTCGAAACACCTTTCAGAGGACATCGACTTACTGGGGCCGATTTTGGTGGCCCGGGAGCAGCATGTACCCACAGCTCGTCACGAAAGCAGCACCATAACCGTATACACACTCACCATAGATTTGATCTGATTTGATTTGATTCCGTGGGCTTCGTGGCCGTGCGGTTAGCGAAGTCAATCGTCTAGACGCATGTGCTGTGGAGTATGGGTTCGATTCTCGCCCCGGTAAGGAGAAAACTTTTCGTAAAGCGAAAAGTTCTCCACTGGTCCACTGGGTGTTGTGTAAATGTTGTGTCCGTTGTCTCATGCTATATGTTAAGTGTTCAGTCGAAGACGGTGGTTCTGTCTATAAAATCCAAACCTCGGCTCATTCCACCTTTGATCTCATTGGACAACAATGACTCTAAGGATCGCTTTGGAACTTTTGCAGAGAAAGTGGCAGAAACAGGTTGTTACTTTGTCTGCTCACTAAACCTTGGACAGAACATCGTCAGTCTGCACGAAGCAGCCGTTAACGAGCATGCTAACAACATCCATCTTATTCCCAACGTCCTGAAAGTCAGCCAAAGTCATCCCTATCCGGAAGCTTGGGAAGGATCCTTCCTCTCCGAAAAGTTATCGCCCCATCAGCCTCCTCTCAGGGCTATCCAAGTGTGTGATTTGAGAAAGTTACTTTCAGCGTGGAATTGTACATTAACATCTCAGCGTGTCAATTAATGAGCAGCAAGCCATGACTCGGCCTCTTCTTGTTAGATCTCCATGGCGTGCACACGCATCCACGGAGAGCTGCTGTCATCGCATTTCCCTTCGGTCATTTGTGGCTACACATCAAGCTGTTTGAAAAAGAGATTAACAGTTGGCTACTTGAGTCTGCCGAACACCACAACATCTTGCTCGAGAAACAGTTTGGTTTTTGACGCGCTCGATCAACTGTACACCAACTGACCCGAGTAACCAACGTCCCTAGACGGAGCAAGTTTGTCTTAAAAACATCCGCCATGGCCTTACTCGATGTTGAGAAGGCAATCGGCAATGCATGGCATGATGGTCTGGTGTACAAACCACAACGCTACAATCTTCCCAGCTAGTTGGTGAAAATCATCAAGAATTACCTGTTGGTAAGAACGGTCCTGGTTCTCAACCAGTAAAGCAAGTTCCAATGCGCACAACATAACCTGTTCACCTCCGATATACCAGAACCTCCAGAAGGCGGCATTCTGTATATGTTCGAAGATGACATCCCACCGTTAACAACGGTAGAGTGATCAGAGCGCTAGTAGCAAAACTCCAACGAGGCCTGGATGCATTAACCTCACCAGGTATAAGATCTATATCAACGCGTGTCATCATATTCCTCCACTCTAAATCCCCTAAACATGTTCCGCCTGGAGACGTTAAAATCATCTCCAATGGCACAACTGTGGAATGGGTCAATGAGGCCGACTACCTTGGCTTGACACTCGTCCCCCTTTTTTGCGAATCATTTTTTTAATCAGGTAATAAACGTTCACACATGAGAACGATTTTCAGTATAAATTAGAACTTCAATTGAAGTGTGTTTAAAGTGCGTATACAGTGCTTCTTTTCTATATACTTACACTGCACTGGTGCTAAAGACTTGTGATAAAGACATGATGCAAAATGGAACCCTTCCACTCTAAACCGAAATGAAAAGCCGTGATAGTAGTTGATGTATATCTTCTATTAAATAGTCAATGTCCATCTAATCCTTTATGCTACTTGTTATTTTCATAACAGTTCTTCTGTCAACTGCCTATTTTTCGTCGAATTCATTACAATTGACCCATCCGAAAACCTATTAATACATGCCTGTTGTCGGTCTTCGTCACTAATGGCCGCCGGCGATGGTAGCTTTCTTCTTTTCCACACCCCCGTGCTCAGCATGGCTTCTGCGAGGTGCTAAGAAAATCTAATGTGAGTCACAAACACATGATCATATTTTCGCCTGCTCCGCTAACCCAACTGGATGAGGACCGTACCCGTTTGACTATGGGGAACGCAACAGACCGCGCCACGAGAGGAAAATTTCAAGGTGGCTGACGAACGAACGGAGGGCGACGACGGACGGTTGGGTCCGGTTGAGATGCAGGTGGTTCAGCCGAGTCGGATGGACGTCTGGCATAAGGAAAGCGTATTTTCTCGACTTGTTGGTCCACTTACTCGCGGTGCGATGGAACGTCGACAACGATGGAGCCATTGGGGAACAGTTTTCTTATACGATCTACAAGCGCTGCCGGCCGTATCGGTGGACGGAACTCCAAAAATATCGCACCTTTCGAGAGCTGAGAACATGACAACGTTTCGGTAAAAAGTGGACAAAAGCCGGCTTTCAGAAAATGACTCCACCAGTGAGCCCAATTACACGAATTTATCCACGGGCGGTACAAAGTGGTAGTGTGTGCCTATAAAAAATAACATCTCTGTTGTGCTTACAATACTTGAGTTTGATCTTTACAGAAACTAGAGAAGAAGAATGTTTGCCAAATTTTGAACTGAAAAACCACTCTGTTCCATGACGATCGCAATGATCGGGTAAGAATATTATTTCATGCTGGCGTATTGCTCACCCAATGGACGGGTGCATATATGAGAGCGCAATTGTTTATTGAAATGTATTTTCTGCATTTCGTAATCTTTGTCATAACAACGATGCGTGAGGAAAATGGGTTCCAACTGCAAAGCATTAGTGAATTGTGAAATTAAGCGGCGGTGGCATGTACCTTGGCTGAGGATTTCTACATTTTCCAACTGCGACCTTGAGCGGTGAGAACAAAAAACAAGACGCTTCATTTAAATTTTCGACTCGAGCGTTGTCCCATAATGAGCGGACAAAACGAGAAAACGAGGGTGATTTCGCCGTGAAAATTTGAATTATGATCCGTTTAACGCAAACAGCTGCTTGGATAATAATTTAATTATATTCTCATTAGATTGTGCTTTTGGATGGGTGGCAGCATTGCTCGACAGGTGTTGGAGGAATGTGGGTTTGGGCCACGGATTACAAAGCTAATTGGACCAGCATATTAGCCGTCACTTTGCGACGAATACAGACTGGTTATGAACAAAGTGAAGAAATATGGGAAAGGTCAATGTTAACAGCCGAATATTGAAGGTTCAGTTTGTTAGAAAAGTGGCATGTGCAACTCGTCCTATATGTGCTGCTGTCAGAAATGAATAAAATTGAAGCGCCACGGCATGAAGCGTGTTGACTGACGAGAGTTGACGTAGCAAAAATGTGATTAGGTGCATGCATCTGACTTTTAAAAACTGACGCGAATGTTATTCTATTTGCTTGCCGAAAAAATGTTTTTATCGAACACAACTAAAAAATGAAGTCAAGCCGATTGGAAGAATGTTAATCAACATAATGGTGTGATTGTTCCCACATATTGCTCACCGAAATAAATATTCCAAGATGATTTTTACAATTTGATTTAATAGAGATATGAGGCCAAACGAGATAGATAGAATGCACCTTTGGAATGATTTGAAAGGGTCTAGCAATCTGATTCAATAAAAAAAAACGAAGATATGTCTCTATACTAAATGCTAGAAATATCAATCAGGAATCGGAAAGATTTGATCAGATTGAAAATCCTGGAATATTGTGATAAAATGGTAAAAAATTATACTGAACTTGAAAAATTTAATGAATTAAGAAGAATAGAATAAATTGATCAAATTGGCAAGATCGTCAATATATAGTTTTGGGCAGGGAATGCAAATTGAAATATAAATAAATCGAATCAAATGAAAAACTGTAGAAACTTGTTTATGCAATGGAACTAACAGCACGATGCAGCGAGCTGTGTCCAATCAGATTTCAATTATTTTCGTCTTGAGCAATGTTATATTCTGAGCAATACTTTTGGAAAAAGATCGATTGCGATGCATTAGCGGACTTACATGTGCGATCCATGATCGCGTACTTGCTGAAAAGTTCGGCTAATCCTAATTCCTGTCCGTCGCGGCTCTCAGTTGATTCAGTGGAGGCGCATGGTACAGCGTGAGACCAAAATCTGTCCACTGGTTCAGTTTAAAGTATTAACATGAAATAAATTTGTATTTTAATAGCCGTGCTAGGAAAACACTGGACATATGTACTTCGTGTACCTGAAGCAATAATATAACGATTTCAATAAAAAATGAAGTTGTTTCGGATGGCGATAAAAAAAAAGCTAAGCCAGATTATTGCTTTTGGAAAATTTCCCTTGGAAGATTCGCCAAGTACTTCTTCACTGTTTGGCTGGTTGCACCTCCCGGCCAAGCGCACGCAGCTTCCTTTGGAGCTTCTTGTCACTCAGGGTCGTCGCCCGTCAGGAACCGGACTTTCGTTCGGTGCTCTGATTGTTGTCTAATAGTGCCAAGAAAGGGCCACAAAGTGTCGCACGATGTCCGTTTCTGCAATCACAGTTAGAATTCGACTGATAGAGCTGTCAAATTTTGTCTGCTCATGGGTTACTATGATCTATGTTGCATGGGTAGTTTCGTCAGTGTGGATGAAGGTAAACCCATGAAAAATCGGCAATTTTTGTCCAATTTATTAATCCAAACGTTAATCCCCATTAAGGATTGCTTAGCTTACCACGTTACGAACTTTGTTCGTATGCTGGAAAAGTTGTTGGAAAAAAACTGTTTCGGATTGGCGCCCCCCACCGAGAGGAATTTGATAAAACGCGTTATTCTTGCTCATTTTATGTTGGGGACCATAATTTTCGGACAGCTGTGTAAAACAAGTTAAAATGCATCATCAGAATCGGTGCCCCCGCAATTGGGGCTTATTAAAAGAAATTTATTATGGGTTGTAGCCCCCGAATCAGTGTTCGTAACAGCTACCGAAAACGTCTATCATGCTACCTATCGAGAGTGGGTACAGACGTGATAAGTGAGAAATTTTCTCATTCCTTGGAAAACAAATTTCAAAATAAAAAAAATGTTTTGTCAAAAGAGGTGAAAATGCATTTTAATCCATACAAAACGATCGAAAAATGTGATATGTTCCCCCAAAGAGCTTTTTTGACCTTTCTAATGTGATTTTTTCAATATATTTTATAATACACGATCATCACTGCTAGGTGAATTAATCTGGGTTTTTTTTTATTTAGGAGTCGCAGAAACCATGAAATAACCGGAAAATAACTGGTTTTGGGGTTAAAATTTTAATATTTACTTTTGTGGTATCTCCTAGGTCAATCTGAAGGCACTATAATTGGTCAGAATTATCAATGGTACAATTAAGATTAATAATTGACTTTCTGATGGTAAGGCATTAAAAAGGAGCCTTTGAATTACCTACTGGTTCTAGCAAAAACTAAAATGTCCCCTTTCATACATTCACCTTGAAAAATTCGAAGACCATGTAAAAGGTCAGAGTCGTCAACGGTCCAACTTATATTCATATTTGATTATCTGATCGAAACTCATAACTAAGAACTTTTGAATTATTGAATAACTTTGCTTTTGAAAACCATGAAAAAACAGCAAATGACTGATTTTGACGCAATCCGTAAATCCTGGAAGGGGCCCAATGGTTCATTTCGTATTCAAAGCCGTCGAATGACTGTTTTTTTGGCCCAGAATTTGAAATGACCTCTTCTACAGGTTCCTGCAGGCACCCCAGCGGCTCTAAGGTCCGTCTATTCGATCTGTTTTTTCTACTTTTCTTCTAGAATAAAATCATAGTGCAACATCTGTTAAAAAAGTGGATTTGAATGAATTTATGGCCTGGCACCTTTTAAAACCATCTATCGGAACCGATTATAAAGAAAAAAACCATGTCTTATTTGATTTTGGTCCGATTCTAAGTCCCAATAAATTATCCAATCAGCGAGAGCCGTACTTTATTCTTGGTTACTAATATTATTCTGTTGTTATCCACAAAACTTATTCCAATATCCATCACAAGCTAAAAGTTCTGATATCTCTGGAAACCGATGGCCATAGTGGGAACATACCGTAAAACTACATTGAATTTTCAGTTCAAACATCCCTGAATGGTCAAACCGGATGTTATTGGACATAATTACAACACATCCAATTATATCCTATTTTATTATACCAGTTATTTTGGTCAGCAATAGAATATTCGTAATGTTACGGTTACGGTCTAATCACTTTACCGATTCAGGACAATAATACATAAAAATCTGGGTGAACGACATCGTCTACATACCAGAAGAAACACAGGCTAGCATAAATAGCTTCACTGAAAGATTACACCGGCCGCAACTATTATGCGTGATCCGTTGAACAGATGTTGGTAGGTATGCGGATGCCAACCAAACAATGACGAAGCGACGACAAACGTTGATCGATGACAGTAGATCATATTATATGTAGGTATTCATCGGTGAACATTAAATAATATGTGAATCAGTTGGCAGAGAAACAGTCAACAGTCCGTGTTCTGCCTCGGATAGCAGAAGTCATAATCAATTGTGCGTTAGAATGTGCTTCGTTTTGCGCATCTGTTCGTTTGAGGGCCGGTCGATTTCTGTCTGCTTTGTACAGTATCAAGCTTAAGGGAGCTGAATGAATTTTACTGTTATCTAATAAACAGGAAAGAATGGGATCGATTCTGAGCCTTCATTATTTTATTAAAATAATAACTGGGAAATAAAAAGAAACAATTTTGTTTCTAATTGCATAGCATATAAGGAAAGACCATCATAGCACTAATAGAGGGTAGCTTCCAGAGTATTTGTACTGATTTGATTCCATTGCAAGAACCTGCAGAATTTCATTTATTTGATATTTCGTTAAGATTCATCCAACACGTTATGGTTATTTATATAATTCGCTTCTATTATGTAGGGTAAGGGAGGTATTTTGGACCACTAGGAGATGACCGAACAATTTTGTTGAATGCTCTGGTGCACCATCCAGGCGACGTTTTGCATTAATGGTAGCGCGTTTGGGTCGCTTCGAGTTTGGCGTTTTCTTACCCTCACTGGCCGTAAGGGCGGTCGCCTCTTTCGCCGCAGTAACACCGCTAGGGGAGGAGAGGGCCTTGGTCTGGATACCTTTGGCTACCTTCTCTGCTGCCGCTACACACCTGATATAAGCGTCCTGTTCTTGTCTTGCGACTCGAACAGCTTGCCGAAGCACCAACAGGCTCTGCTTAAGCTTCTTGTTAGTGTTCTGCTTGCCGCTTATGAACTCGATGATCTCATCGAGTTTCTCGGCCACCACCCATATCTCTGGTAGTGGCTCATCAGGCGTGCAAGCAGGGCTACTCCCCACCACCACTGGAGACTCTTCGGTACTGCCAATAGTAGCAACCGTCACTCCACTCTCCCCTGTCTAATAGGGGATTCGCTAGACCCCTTTTGGCAAAGGGGTCCACCACCTCCATCTCCAATGATTTTTGTCTTTCAAGGCTCATTGCTATATGGGTCCTCCTTGCAGCTGCCGCCGAATCCTACTGGAGTAGTCGCCTTTAGTGATCCCATGGTTATCTATGCCTGCCTTGCGGCAAGCAGGGAGGCCAAAGGTTGACATTTGCGTGTTCAGAGCCAGATCAGCGCAAGTCAGGAAAGGGCATCTGAGCCTACCCAAAATGCAAAACTGGATGGCAGGATTGGGCAGCGTAATACAAGGCCCGCCACGGTTTTATGGGACGGAAGACAGTCTAGCCATTACCCCACTCGCCGTTTCGAGTCGGTGTCACCCGGCCCTACTAAGAGAGTAGAATGTCAGACTGCCAGCCCTTGCTTCACAATATTACAATATACCATACACATAGCCGTGACGTGCCTGCCAGAACCATAATTGAGACCGTACAGGCGTCAGCATCAATGCGCTACTGCGCTCCCTCGATTGTAGTTCATTTAGCCGCCTAGCCCTTCAACTGCCGTTGATACGCTATCGTTTCCAGCGAGCACCGTGCGGAGGCGATCTACGCTGCCCGCCAACAATGGGTCTGGGGGGTGAGAATGGATCATCGCTCTCACTGGCAGTCTGGAGGTCATAGAGCAAAATCGTTCAAAAAGGTCTCTTATCTTAAAAAGGTCTGTTAGGTCTCTTATTAGGTCTCTTCTTGCTCTCAGATATATTAAATCTGTTCTTCAAGCATTCTAAGTAGTTGAAACAGTGACCCATTCTCACCCCCATTTGACCCATTGTCACTCCCGACGACGATACTTCATTAAATGTATTGCGAGCTTCCGGTAGCGGTAGAGCAGAACTACTAAAGCGGACACAAAGCAAACAAAACCGGAGGGCTAAAGCACCAACTAAACAAATAAAGCCACAAATCTAGATTTTATACATGTATTTCGGGTGAAGCACCCACTTTTCTTTCTTCTTCCTACCTTCTAGTCATCTTGATTCCTCTCGCTTTACCTTCTATCTTCTCTATGTCTTCTTCCTTACAAAATACAGATTTTCTTACTCACGATCTTCGGGGCGTCCCCCTATTGTGCCGCTTATTGCCGCGAACGGCCGTCTAATCGCCGATCAACACACGACCGTTGAGTGCCACCAACTTTGACCACTTCTGGGTCCAATGAAGCCGCGAAACACCGCACTAACCGTCAAACGAAATTTTTCGTCCGCTCAATCGCGTCCCGGTGCAACTTTCTGCAAGCCAGATTTGTGCTTGTCGCTTCTCGTTGTGTGAGTGAGTTATCGGCTTTTCCTTTCTATGTTTTCGTTCCTCCTTTCGCAGGTGGACTGTGCGATTGCGCATTTAAAGTGTCGGTTGGTTTTCGAGCAAAATACACCGAACGAGATCGTGTTTCGTTTAATTTCATAATTTACTCCTTATGATTTGATAAATCGAGTAATGGCGTTTTGCTTAGGCGTGCGTGGCGATTGTTTCATGTGTGTTTACAGCTATTGACGAACTTGTAGTGACTTATTATAGTTAAACAAAACTAAACGTAACACAACTCTAATTTTTCATAAATCGATGATCAAACGATTTATGAAAAATTCAAAAATACTTCAATCATCCTTCTAGGATGATGGTCAGAGACAAATCGGTCAACTAAACTCTTGATCATACCTCAAGTTACAATCGGCAATTTTTGTCCAATTTATTAATCCAAACGTTAATCCCCATTAAGGATTGCTTAGCTTACCACGTTACGAACTTTGTTCGTATGCTGGAAAAGTTGTTGGAAAAAAACTGTTTCGGATTGGCGCCCCCCACCGAGAGGAATTTGATAAAACGCGTTATTCTTGCTCATTTTATGTTGGGGACCATAATTTTCGGACAGCTGTGTAAAACAAGTTAAAATGCATCATCAGAATCGGTGCCCCCGCAATTGGGGCTTATTAAAAGAAATTTATTATGGGTTGTAGCCCTGAATCAGTGTTCGTAACAGCTACCGAAAACGTCTATCATGCTACCTATCGAGAGTGGGTACAGACGTGATAAGTGAGAAATTTTCTCATTCCTTGGAAAACAAATTTCAAAATAAAAAAAATGTTTTGTCAAAAGAGGTGAAAATGCATTTTAATCCATACAAAACGATCGAAAAATGTGATATGTTCCCCCAAAGAGCTTTTTTGACCTTTCTAATGTGATTTTTTCAATATATTTTATAATACACGATCATCACTGCTAGGTGAATTAATCTGGGTTTTTTTTATTTAGGAGTCGCAGAAACCATGAAATAACCGGAAAATAACTGGTTTTGGGGTTAAAATTTTAATATTTACTTTTGTGGTATCTCCTAGGTCAATCTGAAGGCACTATAATTGGTCAGAATTATCAATGGTACAATTAAGATTAATAATTGACTTTCTGATGGTAAGGCATTAAAAAGGAGCCTTTGAATTACCTACTGGTTCTAGCAAAAACTAAAATGTCCCCTTTCATACATTCACCTTGAAAAATTCGAAGACCATGTAAAAGGTCAGAGTCGTCAACGGTCCAGCTTATATTCATATTTGATTATCTGATCGAAACTCATAACTAAGAACTTTTGAATTATTGAATAACTTTGCTTTTGAAAACCATGAAAAAACAGCAAATGACTGATTTTGACGCAATCCGTAAATCCTGGAAGGGGCCCAATGGTTCATTTCGTATTCAAAGCCGTCGAATGACTGTTTTTTTGGCCCAGAATTTGAAATGACCTCTTCTACAGGTTCCCCGCAGGCACCCCAGCGGCTCTAAGGTCCGTCTATTCGATCTGTTTTTTCTACTTTTCTTCTAGAATAAAATCATAGTGCAACATCTGTTAAAAAAGTGGATTTGAATGAATTTATGGCCTGGCACCTTTTAAAACCATCTATCGGAACCGATTATAAAGAAAAAAACCATGTCTTATTTGATTTTGGTCCGATTCTAAGTCCCAATAAATTATCCAATCAGCGAGAGCCGTACTTTATTCTTGGTTACTAATATTATTCTGTTGTTATCCACAAAACTTATTCCAATATCCATCACAAGCTAAAAGTTCTGATATCTCTGGAAACCGATGGCCATAGTGGGAACATACCGTAAAACTACATTGAATTTTCAGTTCAAACATCCCTGAATGGTCAAACCGGATGTTATTGGACATAATTACAACACATCCAATTATATCCTATTTTATTATACCAGTTATTTTGGTCAGCAATAGAATATTCGTAATGTTACGGTTACGGTCTAATCACTTTACCGATTCAGGACAATAATACATAAAAATCTGGGTGAACGACATCGTCTACATACCAGAAGAAACACAGGCTAGCATAAATAGCTTCACTGAAAGATTACACCGGCCGCAACTATTATGCGTGATCCGTTGAACAGATGTTGGTAGGTATGCGGATGCCAACCAAACAATGACGAAGCGACGACAAACGTTGATCGATGACAGTAGATCATATTATATGTAGGTATTCATCGGTGAACATTAAATAATATGTGAATCAGTTGGCAGAGAAACAGTCAACAGTCCGTGTTCTGCCTCGGATAGCAGAAGTCATAATCAATTGTGCGTTAGAATGTGCTTCGTTTTGCGCATCTGTTCGTTTGAGGGCCGGTCGATTTCTGTCTGCTTTGTACAGTATCAAGCTTAAGGGAGCTGAATGAATTTTACTGTTATCTAATAAACAGGAAAGAATGGGATCGATTCTGAGCCTTCATTATTTTATTAAAAATAATAACTGGGAAATAAAAAGAAACAATTTTGTTTCTAATTGCATAGCATATAAGGAAAGACCATCATAGCACTAATAGAGGGGTAGCTTCCAGAGTATTTGTACTGATTTGATTCCATTGCAAGAACCTGCAGAATTTCATTTATTTGATATTTCGTTAAGATTCATCCAACACGTTATGGTTATTTATATAATTCGCTTCTATTATGTAGGGTAAGGGAGGTATTTTGGACCACTAGGAGATGACCGAACAATTTTGTTGAATGCTCTGGTGCACCATCCAGGCGACGTTTTGCATTAATGGTAGCGCGTTTGGGTCCCATCGAGTTTGGCGTTTTCTTACCCTCACTGGCCGTAAGGGCAGTCGCCTTTTTCGCCGCAGTAACACCGCTAGGGGAGGAGAGGGCATTGGTCTGGATACCTTTGGCTACCTTCTCTGCTGCCGCTACACACCTGATATAAGCGTCCTGTTCTTGTCTTGCGACTCGAACAGCTTGCCGAAGCACCAACAGACTCTGTTTAAGCTCCTTGTTAGTGTTCTGCTAACCACTTATGAACTCGATGATCTCATCGAGTTTCTCGGCCACCACCCGTATCTCTGGTAGTGGCACATCAGGCGTGCAAGCAGGGCTACTCCCCACCACCACTGGAGACTATTCGGTACTGCCAATAGTAGCAACCGTCACTCCACTCTCCCCTGTCTAATAGGGGATTCGCTAGACCCCTTTTGGCAAAGGGGTCCACCACCTCCATCTCCAATGATTTTTGTCTTTCAAGGCTCATTGCTATATGGGTCCTCCTTGCAGCTGCCGCCGAATCCTACTGGAGTAGTCGCCTTTAGTGATCCCATGGTTATCTATGCCTGCCTTGCGGCAAGCAGGGAGGCCAAAGGTTGACATTTGCGTGTTCAGAGCCAGATCAGCGCACGTCAGGAAAGGGCATCTGAGCTCACCCAAAATGCAAAACTGGATGGCAGGATTGGGCAGCGTAATACAAGGCCCGCCACGGTTTTATGGGACGGAAGACAGTCTAGCCATTACCCCACTCGCCGTTTCGAGTCGGTGTCACCCGGCCCTACTAAGAGAGTAGAATGTCAGACTGCCAGCCCTTGCTTCACAATATTACAATATACCATACACATAGCCGTGACGTGCCTGCCAGAACCATAATTGAGACCGTACAGGCGTCAGCATCAATGCGCTACTGCGCTCCCTCGATTGTAGTTCATTTAGCTGCCTAGCCCTTCAACTGCCGTTGATACGCTATCGTTTCCAGCGAGCACCGTGCGGAGGCGATCTACGCTGCCCGCCAACAATGGGTCTGGGGGGTGAGAATGGATCATCGCTCTCACTGGCAGTCTGGAGGTCATAGAGCAAAATCGTTCAAAAAGGTCTCTTATCTTAAAAAGGTCTGTTAGGTCTCTTATTAGGTCTCTTCTTGCTCTCAGATATATTAAATCTGTTCTTCAAGCATTCTAAGTAGTTGAAACAGTGACCCATTCTCACCCCCATTTGACCCATTGTCACTCCCGACGACGATACTTCATTAAATGTATTGCGAGCTTCCGGTAGCGGTAGAGCAGAACTACTAAAGCGGACACAAAGCAAACAAAACCGGAGGGCTAAAGCACCAACTAAACAAATAAAGCCACAAATCTAGATTTTATACATGTATTTCGGGTGAAGCACCCACTTTTCTTTCTTCTTCCTACCTTCTAGTCATCTTGATTCCTCTCGCTTTACCTTCTATCTTCTCTATGTCTTCTTCCTTACAAAATACAGATTTTCTTACTCACGATCTTCGGGGCGTCCCCCTATTGTGCCGCTTATTGCCGCGAACGGCCGTCTAATCGCCGATCAACACACGACCGTTGAGTGCCACCAACTTTGACCACTTCTGGGTCCAATGAAGCCGCGAAACACCGCACTAACCGTCAAACGAAATTTTTCGTCCGCTCAATCGCGTCCCGGTGCAACTTTCTGCAAGCCAGATTTGTGCTTGTCGCTTCTCGTTGTGTGAGTGAGTTATCGGCTTTTCCTTTCTATGTTTTCGTTCCTCCTTTCGCAGGGGTGGACTGTGCGATTGCGCATTTAAAGTGTCGGTTGGTTTTCGAGCAAAATACACTGAACGAGATCGTGTTTCGTTTAATTTCATAATTTACTCCTTATGATTTGATAAATCGAGTAATGGCGTTTTGCTTAGGCGTGCGTGGCGATTGTTTCATGTGTGTTTACAGCTATTGACGAACTTGTAGTGACTTATTATAGTTAAACAAAACTAAACGTAACACAACTCTAATTTTTCATAAATCGATGATCAAACGATTTATGAAAAATTCAAAAATACTTCAATCATCCTTCTAGGATGATGGTCAGAGACAAATCGGTCAACTAAACTCTTGATCATACCTCAAGTTACAATCGGTTTCTTAACCAAACTCAACTATATACGCAAGCTTAGGCTGCTTGCCAAATATTCTTCTCAACATCGAATAACAGCTTTACTGTACAACTAATCTCCTAATCACGCCAGCTGCTTCTGGCAGAATCTTCGACCTCTCAAATCGTCTCTGACCAAAGTCCTTTCAAGCTTCCACAAATCCGAACCAAACTACGGCAAAACATTCAAATCGGATTTAAGCCTATTGTATTGACTAAAATAGGCGAAATCACACACAAATCTAAAGAAGCTATATTTACAGACTATTTACAAGGACAAAATTGGTTTGTATTGGTTTTGTTTGAATACTGAGAAAAGACGCATTTACTCGACTAAATTGTCACGAGGCCGGGAAATAGGGTTTTACCGCGCCCTGGGTCGCGTTACCATTCATGACAATCCCCAGTGCTTTAACTCTTGGCCACCCATACTATTTGGATGGATATATTTTTGCCACTATTAGCTCTGTGCGGTGTGTCAACGAATACTTGGTGGAACGGCTCGATTTCTCTCGATCGGCTAACGGCATAACCACCGGCTGTGCTCATGATGGCGGTCTTCGGTGCTTCTTCTCTCATGCTCGCTGTTATTTCTCCCGGTTGGAACATGTCCTGTTCCCGGACGACATCTCCTTCTTCTCTCTCCTCCGCATAACCGTTGTTCCCCTGCGCCGGATAGTGGCCGTAAGCGTCAACCCCCGCCGAACAGATTTTTGGTCTTCGACTCGAGGCTTCAACTCCTCCTACCCAGGAACTGATCTGCTCTTCTGTGGAGTCCCTGCAACCCGTTGCCAGTTTACAGGGTACGATTTCTCTCGCTTCGTGAACGGCGCACGGTTCATTCCCTGGTGCAATGGGAATGCTGGATGAACCGTAATTTCTTGCCTGTCTGGATCGCAAGTTTTGCGACCTGCTCTTGTTTCGGGACCGTTTGTCCCCCACTCCTCCACTCTCAGTACTGCACAGTCGTTGCTCCCTTGCGCCGGATAGTGGCCGTAAGCTTCGACCCCCGCCGAACGGATTTTTGGTCCTCGACCCGGGGTCTCCACTCCTCCTACCCAGGAACTGAACTGCCGTCCTGCAGAGTTCCCTGCAACCCGTTTCCAGTTTAACAGGGTACGATTTCTCTCGCTTCGTGAACGGCGCGCGGTTCGTTGTGGCTCATTCCCTGGCGCGACGGGAATGTTGATGAACCACATTGTTCAGCGACCGCTTTGGTCTTCCTCTGCGTTTGGACGTTGGTCTTCCTCCGGTAGTTGCTTTGCCGATTGATTGTCGAGGTGGAGAGGTAGTTTATTAAAGTTGTTGCTCATCACACCTGACTGTGCCATTTATCACGCTTGGCGACGGATTTTCGTGAGTGCTGTGCTCGTGGTCCACAGACTCTGTCTGCTTACATAGCTTGATGGTGGTTTTGGAACCTCGCTCGATTGAGCGGAAACCGCTGGTTCCTCAATCGGTCTGGCGAAAGTGAAGAGAAATGTGTTGCTGCTTCTTCACTTCCTTCGTCATCGTTGCTCCCAGTTATTGGTGTTTTTCAGCAACCTTTGCTTCTGGTTGGCAGGCATTACCTGCGTACATAGCTTGAACAATGCCGCTTAATCGGCTTTGATGTCTTTCGCATGGAATCGACCTTTCTTCCCACTCAAAACGTCCTCTAACAGGTACACATTTGTTCCGAGGGCTTCCTTCACGATTGCCGGAACAAACTTCGGCTCTAGCTTGCTGTTGATTTGGTCCGCTTTCGATGAAAGGATGAATGTCCGGCGCCAAACCAGATTTCCGACCTTAAACGACACCGCTCTCGTGCGTAGATTGTATCGCTGCTTCGCTCGCTCGTGGCTGTTTTTAATCCGCTCGATGATGAGCTTCTGAATACGGCGAATCGTCGACAATCTCATCTCCTGGGCGACCTTTGGATCCTCCGCCGTGTTCAACGATTGCTGTGTGTAGAGATCCGTGGGTAGCAACAGCTTACGTCCGAAATTGGCTTCGTGCGGACTTACACCCGTTGCTTCGTGTTTCGCTGCGTTGATCGCCGCTGTGATAGCATGCAACTTGTCGTCCCATTCGCGATGATCGCCGTCGAGCAGCGTCCGAATACAAGTGACCACGACGCGATTTACGCGTTCAGCGTTGTTCGCTTGTGGCGAATAGTAGGCGGTCTTCATGTGGCCGATCTTGTGCTTTGCTAGCCAAGATTTGAAGACCATGGACTCGAACTGCTTCCCATTGTCCGACAGTATCAGCCGAGGACGTGAGAATTTCAAACATACTTCTTCCTCTAGAAACTCCACCATCTTCTGCGAATCGGCTGTGCGCATTGGCTTGACGATCACATACTTGCTCACCCAATCTACTATCACTAGCAACACTGTGTTCCTCGCTTAGAGCGCGTGAGTGGACCCACGAAATCGATCGATATCATCTCCCAAGGAATCTTCGCCGGCTTGTGCTTCCCCATTTGTGGCATCATCGTCACGCCGGGCGCCTTACAGGCTTTGCAAGTTGTGCAGTTCCGCACGTAGTCTCTGATCTCCTGCTGCATCTGCGGCCAGTAGTAGTGGGCTTGTAGTTTGTGCCAAGTTTTGTAGAATCCGAGGTGCGCAGCCGCTGGCTCGTCGTGGAATCTCCGGATCAGAAGCATTCTTTCTTCTTTGGGAACAACTTGTTTCCATTTGTGGTATACTGCTCCGACTTCATCCTTGCAACGACAGTTCTTGAACAGGGTGTCATTGGCAATGCGGAAATCCGGAAACTTGTCTCCATCAGTGTTTACTCTATCCACCAGCTTCTTGTACCAAGGATCCAGCACTTGATCCACTGTGAATACGGCTTCGGATACTATTCTCGAGAGTGCATCCGGTACTACGTTGATGGAACCTTTCCGATAACGGATTTCGAAGTCAAACGCGTTTAGCCGCAGCAACCATCTGCTCATCAAAGCTGTAGGATTTTTCATTGACTTGAGGTAGCTGAGGGCTGCATGGTCGCAGTACACGATGAACTTGATCCCTTCCACGTATGCTCGAAACTTTTCGATTGCTCGGATCACCGCTAAACACTCTCGCTCCCTCGCTCCGTGACGGAATATCTCCGCTCCGACGCTGACAGCTTCTGCGAAAAATAACTGATGGGATGTTCTTCTCCGCTGATCTCCTGCGTCAGGACCGCCCCGATGGCAGTGTCGCTGGCATCGCACGCTATCGCGAACGGTTTGGAATAGTTTGGCATGGCCAGCACCGGCGCTGAGACCAGAGCTGCTTTCAGTTTGAGAAACGCTTCTTCTGCTATGGGAGTCCACCGGAACTTTACCTTGGCTGATGTCAGGTTCGTGAGTGGTGCCGCTAGCTCCGAAAAGTAGGAGATGAAGCGTCGGTACCAGTTACATACTCCTAAGAACCGTTGCACTTCCTTCCTTGAAGTCGGGGTTGGAAACTGAACTATAGCATGGATCTACTCGCCAGTCTTGTTCGTCGATCACGTGACCGAGGTACTTCATGCTCTTGCTACAGAACATGGACTTTTCCGGCGATATTGTCAGGTTCGCTTGACGCAATCGGCGGGCTACCTCTTCCAGCAGCGCGACATGTTCCTCAAAGGTTTCAGAGCAGATGATGATGTCGTCTAGATAATGGAACACTAGAGGTTCCAGATCGGCGAAAAGGTGCGTCATCAGTCGCGCTAGAGCTTGACTAGCTGTACACAGTCCAAACGGAACGACCTTGAACTGGAAGTGTCCGCGGGATGGAATCGTAAACGCCGTCAATTGCCTCGAGCCAGGGTGTAGCGGTAACTGCCAGAACGCATCCTTTAGATCCACTGACGAGATGTATTTGCTGCTTCGGAGGTTGTTGGTGATTGCTGCGATCTGCGGAATAGGGTAACCTTCGTTCACCATGATGGAGTTGAGATGCCGGGCATCCAGGCAGACACGATACTGTCCCATCTTCTTCTTAGCCGCAACCAACGGATTGTTCCATGGGGAAAACTGTGCCTCTTCAATCACATCGAGCGCTATCATTCGGTCGATCTCCTTGTTCACCTCCTGCAGAACGTACGGCGACGTAGGATAATGCCTTTGCTTCCGCGGTGGCGCATTTCCGACGTCGATGCGGTGCTCGTACAGTCTCGTACGTCCCAACCTGCCTGCTTCCGCTTTGGGGAATTTCCGGATCGCATGCTCCAGTCGCATTCTCTGTTGTGATGACAGCTGTCTCTTCTCATTTTGCACTCCAACGCTTTGTTCCTCTTTATCCGCTTCTACCTTGCAGCATACCGGTTTAACGCCATACATGTCCTAGGAGTCCATTCCAAGGATGATACAGTCCGGGATAGAAGGTACTAACATTACTGGTAAAACTTCGTTGCGGTTATTGTACACGATCGGAAGGTGTACGAAATTGAGAGAGCGTGCCTCGTACCATCCGCTGTTTTTATTCCACCTATAACTGTTCCTTTCTGCAGACCGTATTTCTCCGCCAGGTCGACCATCTTTCCTCCAAGCAAGGAGCAGTTTGCACCGCTGTCTAGCAGTGCTGTTAGTTCATCGCCCAGCACCGTTACGACTGCATGTGGACGGTTGTCATTTCCGGGATTGACTATAATTGAATCTAGGTTTTGGAATTTTGGAATTTCGGAGGGGTGTCCGAAGGGTGGCGGAGAACTGTTCCCCTCTATTGTTGGTTCCTGCTTGACCGTTTCCCGCATCTGCTCGACACGTAAAGCAGCTACGGAGTGAGTAGCCTTTTCGTCCGCATCGGTAGCAGAACAGAATTGCTTGCGGTTTTGGGCAATCCATGAACCTGTGACCGTCCTCATCGCTGTTCCAGCAAACCATGATTGGCCGTTGGTTACGCGGAATTTCTTGATGATCCTCGTAATGGATTTCCTCCCGCCTGGCTTGTTCCGGATGCCATCGATGGCTTTGCTGAGGAACGTGGTCTAATGCTTCTTCGAAGTTTGGAATATCCCAGCGCACTTGCCAGTTCTGCGTTCTTTAAGAGCGATCTAGTAGCTGCTGTGGCTGCCATTGTTGATACTGCCTCAGTTGCTGCCTCCGTAGCTGCATTTTGGGCAGTTTTAGCATATTCCGACCTGCTGGAGAACTTCTTCGGGTCGATGAATCCTGTCTGCCAATCTTGGTTGCTGATCGTTTCGAGCCCTGTTGCTCGGCCGCCAGGTGTTCTTCTCCAGGTTCAGCTTCAGCGCATTCACCTGCTCTACGAGATCGTCGATGCTGTGCTGCCAAGTATCACGTGATTCTTCTTCCTCTGCTTCGTATTGCGGAATGTTTTCCTCTACTTCTACCGCGTGAACTCTGTTGTAGCGGTGTGGTTGTTGTTGTTGAGGAAGCGTCCTGTTAACGGCTACTGGCGTGGCGAAGTTTGGCTCCAACAGCGCACTGTGCGGAATCGGAATTCTGCGCTGTCTATTGAGAAGCATCCGCGTTTCGTCGTACCCAGTACATACTTCGACCATTTCTTCCAGTGAACGCGGTCTTGCTGCCGTAACGATAGCTGCATAGTTCTCGTTCATGTTCTTCTTCACCAGGAAAACCTTTTCTTCCTCTGGAATTGGCGGTTCCACAAAGCGAAAAAGCGCCGAAATGTCGCGAAAATATTTCGCGAACGACTCTTCTCTTCCTTGAGATCTGAAGCTGGCTTCCAGGCGAAGAATCTGCGAATATCCACTGGGCAAGAATTCTCTTCGGATTTCCCGCTTGAAGTCGTTCCATGAATGAAGCAAGCGTTGCGAAGTTGCTCGTGCATACCAGTCGAATGCGTCCTCCTGCAGCAGATGCTTGATTGAACTCAGCAGCGTCGCATTACTCATGCCCTCCGACCTTGCAAACGTCTCTGACTCGATCCAGGAAAACGTTGAGCGATGTCGTGTCTTTGTCTCCACGGAAATTGAACGGCCAGTTATGCACAGCCTTTTGTATCCTTCTTTCTTCTTCTCGCACCGGTCGTGGTTGTTCTCGACGAATGAACCGATCCAGTTCATCCCGCATTCTGCAGTACTGCTCTCGAATACGGTTCTCCCTGTTCTGCATCTCTCTCATTCTGCCTTCTAGTTTTTGTGCTTCACTTTCCGGGTAGTTCCAGGCTGCACGATCTCTCGAACGGTAGGGAGGGTGGTGTGCTGCTTTGCCGTCCTGTATTTACTTGTCTTCCGTTCTCCTGATCGTGTGCTTGGAACGAACTTGAAAATAGTTGTCCGCGTTCATTTCCGCACGAAAACGAATGTATTTCTGGTGGTTGGTCCGACATCGGTGGCGGAACTTACAGAATAAAGTTGTCAGCAACTGGGATGGTTGCATACGTTGCTCCTCCAAAGGCTCCGTCTTCTTCTGCGTTGCTCCTGCGCTCAGCGGCAGTCGACTGTGGTTGGTTCACTGCACTGTCACTTCTTGTTACACCATTCACTGCACTTGTTCCGTTCACTTTGCTCAATAACAAATTGACTCGCATGATGAGCATAGAATGCGTTTCATGCAATTCGACCGGAGGACGGATCAAACTTAAACGGTCGCGATAGTGTGTGAGACGCGTTCGAATTTGATTTAATGCTGTATTATCGGTTGAGCGAATGGCCGATTCTGTACTAATGTGCAATTGGTGAATTTGAGCTTCACAATGCTCGATGTTCGATAGTGAGCTCATTATGTGGTCTGAGCTAGTGGGCTTACTATCTCTCAAGGTCTCCTCTTGAACGAGTGCCTTGAGACGGAGGATTTTACCTCGATGGGTGGTTGGACCTAGGTTGACTACGTGACGTAAGAGTAGTTAAAGAGTTAAAGAGTTAAAGTAAAATTTGACTATCGTAGGCCGGATAATCAAAACACAAAACCATAAATAACTAACAAACCAAAAGTTTTCACTAAACGGTAGTTTTAATTGTGGATTTTCAGTTGGGCGCCAGTATTGCGAGCTTCCGGTAGCGGTAGAGCAGATCTACCAAAGCGGCCACAAAGCAAACAAAAGTGGAGGGCTAAAGCACCAACAAAGCAAATAAAGCCACAAATCTAGATTTTATACATGTATTTCGGGTGAAGCACCCACTTTTCTTTCTTTTTCCTACCTCCTAGTCATCTTGATTCTTCTCGCTTTACCTTCTATCTTCTCTATGTCTTCTTCCTTACAAAATACAGATTTTCTTACTCACGGTCTTCGGGACGTCCCCCTATTGTGTCGCTTATTGTAGCAAACGGCCGTCTGATCGCCGATCAACACACGACCGTTGAGTGCCACCAACTTTGACCACTTCTGGGTCCAATGAAGCCGCGAAACACCGCACTAACCGTCAAACGAAATTTTTCGTCCGCTCAATCGCGTCCCGGTGCAACTTTCTGCCAGCCAGATTTGTGCTTGTCGCTTCTCGTTGGCGGAAACCGAAAATGTCAAAATGAGTGATCGGCTTTTCCTTTCCATGTTTTCGTTCCTCCTTTCGCAGGGTGGACTGTGCGATTGCGCATTTAAAGTGTCGGTTGGTTTTCGAGCAAAATACACTGAACGAGATCGTGTTTCGTTTAATTTCATAATTTACTCCTTATGATTTGATAAATCGAGTAATGGCGTTTTGCTTAGGCGTGCGTGGCGATTGTTTCATGTGTGTTTACAGCTAATTGACGAACATGTAGTGACTTATTATAGTTAAACAAAACTAAACGTAACAAATGATACACTGTTTTCACAAAGGGCTCAATCACAAATTACATAACACTCTAGGTGTTGGAAGGGTGTCTGTGAAAACGTTGCGGCCGATACAAATCTTAGTACCCTTCCATACATAAAAAACTACGAGCGGATGAGTGAATGAACCCTAAGTTGTGTTTTGAACGAGATAATCGCGTTAAAGAAAAATGTTGTAATTAAATGTGACATATTTTATCTTTTAACGGTATTTTGCTTGTTTCTTTTTTTGTTTTCAGATGAACATAAATGCACCTAACCAGCGACTGCTGAATTTTCTAGCGGTTCTGTATGGGAGCCTACTGGGATCTGTGTGGGAGCTGGGCGCTGAGCACGCAAAATTATAAGGTCTGATACAATTTTTGCATATGAAACTATCATTTTCGCATATTCCCGGTTCTTATACGGGTTTTGGTGGGTTCTTGTACGGAATTGTTGGAGAGTCAACGGTCACCGGTTAGGAGTATTCGTCATGTTTTCGTAGTAATATTTTTGTCCATCACTGTATAAGCCAGGACACTGGACTAAAAACTGTGTCCCATCCCGAGACTTTGAGGGCCCAAGGAGCGAACTTCAATCATTAGCAACAAAATTCGATGCGGATTACAAGATGGATCACTCAATAGGCTATGTCTACCTAAGTTTCACTTTGTCCAGCTCAACAAGTAACAGATTTTAATATTTGTAGCTTGCCTACAAATATTCACCTGTCATAAGACGAGTTTGAACAATCCCATTGAATTCCACCACTTAATTGTATCCTGACAGATACGTATTTCGACCTCAACAGTAAGGCCGTCTTCAGTGTCTTGTACTTGACTCGACTTTTGCGTCGAGTCAAGTACAAGACACTGAAGACGGCCTTACTGTTGAGGTCGAAATACGTATCTGTCAGGATACAATTAAGTGGTGGAATTCAATGGGATTGTTCAAACTCGTCTTATGACAGGTGAAAACATTCCACTAGAAAGCTCAAAATAATTTTCTTACTACAAATATTGTTTTTCAAACAAAAGACTAAATCGAAAGTTTTTTTTATTTCTAAAATTTTCACAAATACTAGTATTTTACCGGTATTATCGAAATTGATTCCACCAAATACCGAATAACAGTATTTTTAAAATTGCCAATACTTACTGTTCAGATACGTATTCAGACTTTTAAAAACAGGTTGGAATCCACAAAACTACGCATTTTCGTGAAAATTTGGGTTCTCTGTTCTACGAAGTAAAATTTCAGCTCGTTATTTGAGAGCAAATTGGGCCTTCCTTAGCCTAGCGGTAAGATGCGCGGCTCTAAAGCAAGATAATGTTAAAGTTTGATGGATTCGAATTCTTGCTATCTTGGAAATTTTTCTCGACATCCTCTGGCATCGTGTTGTCTTCTTCTTCTTCTAAATGGCATTACATCCCCACACTGGGACAGAGCCGCCTCGCAGCTTAGTGCTCAATAAGCACTTCCACAGTTATAAACTGCGAGGTTTCTAAGCCAAGTCACCATTTTTGCATTCGTATATTATGAGGCTAGCACGATGATACATTTATGCCCAGGGAAGTCGAGACGATTTCCAATCCGAAAATTGCCTAGACCGGCACCGGGAATCGAAACCCTGCCACCCTCAGCATGGTCTTGCTTTGTAGCCGCGCGTCTTACCGCACGGCTAAGGAGGGCCCCGTGTATCGTGTTGTCTATGCGAATTAAAATGGTAGCTTGACTCTGAAACCTCGCTGTGAAAATCTGTGGTAGGGTTTCCCAGTTCATTTATTCAGTAGTCTTTACTTACTGAACGTACTTAATAAACATTAAGCCGTCAATGCAGTGAGAGATAAATTGTCAACAAACAAGAGTTTTAATGCACTAAAAATTAAAATTCCCTTTGAGATGAATGAAACTGATTCCGTGTCTGAGGATATAGAACTCTAATGTGGTATCCTGGGTACGATAATAGACGAAAAACCGACTAACAAATTATAAGCATAAAATTTATAATGTTTGATGTTCGCTACACGAGTTACAACCATAAAGCAAATCAACAGCAGGAAAAGGATCATTAAGTAACAGACTTAAGACAATTAACTCGTTAATGTTCTATCAAGTTTTGCGTAAAATAGGCGTTATAGTATTTCCGTAATTTCTTAGGCCTGGGAGATGAAAGTAGCATGTGACATATGTACGTATGAGTATATATGTATATATGTGTTCGAAAACGTAGTTCTCTAATATGGAGGCGGTTTCCGGTGCTCAGTGCGGTTGTTGCGACATTGCGTGATTTTTTTTATAAACAGTGATACCGTGTTGTTGATTTTCTATTATTGTGGACGGACAAATTGAGTTTTAATGATTAACCTAAATTAATTCAAATGCTGATACATCAAGTTTCGTCCATTTCCATACTATCGAAACAGTAGCCATACCATGACGATAGAACATTTAGGTCCTATTTTCGATATGATTCGACAGCTGATGGGATACTGAGTACCTGCGAAATCTGGGTCGTCTGATCACTTTAATCCTGTCAATGGGTCAAGTGTATCTTTTCTAATATTGCCTAGTAAAATGTTTTATTGACGGTTTCCTTCAGAACTATTTATAAAAGTTTAGCCAATGTCAAACATCGGAGTTGCAATCCGTCTTCCCCTTGTACATATCGCTAGTCAAGTTGAAAACCGAAATGGGGGACTATCGAAGTTGGATTTTTCTCGCAATCCGTACGTTAAACCTAACTTCGCTAGTAGTGCGCTAGTCTAATTAGGCCCTAATTAGACTAGCGCGCCACTAGCGAAGTTAGGTTTAACGTACGGATTGCGAGAAAAATCCAACTTCGCTAGTCCCGTATTCCGGTTTTCAACTTAATAGAGTATATCTTGCTGCCGTTGCAGTTCAACTGAAGATCTCTTCAATTTCTTCGCAAGCACCTGTTCCAAAACTAAAAAAATCTTTGATACAGACATGCATTTATTTCTTCTTATAATTCATGGTTTACTGTAATGATCTATGCAACCATGGTTATTCGTGTCGAATTTGTTTTGAAATGTACACACTGAGAAATACTTTATCATTTTACGTTGTTTTATTATTTCAAGGATAAAAATGAACACAAAAGTATATTATTCAATTGTGTGGTTATCAAAAATGATTCAGATTATACGGGCATTTCAAAACAAAGTAGATTTGTTTGAAATATTAAAAATAAATTTAAAACATCATCATGTGGGTTGAAGATCATTTTGGATTAGTTTATTTCACATTAGTAACTATTCTACAAGTCGTTTTGTTTTATTAATTTTCACTGTGTTGATTCAAGTTGTTTGCATCCAATTTGAAAGACATTACGTCTGCAGTCATATGCCTCAGTGTTTCCATCCAATCGTCTTCGGGTAACAGCCTACGGGTGCACCACAATAACATCATCCTTTTTCCGAACAATGCAACACCACCTGCACCGCTTTCGTTATAAGATATGCTGAGGATCGCCGATCGTGAATGTTCTCTCGTCCTCCGCCGTGTGAACCAGAAGCAGGAGCAGCGGAAACCGCGAAAAATGATGGAGCCTATTTTTACCCGCCCGCTCGTTACTTAATCTAGATCTAGTAGAAGCTATTTTTAGCGATCGGAGAGGGATGACGGCGGGTGGCGATAACCGAAGCCGAGCCGACGATCGTCTGATGCTGCGCTGGTCGCAAAACTGAATTATACCGCCGTGTCACGACCGGGCACGGCTCAGTCGGCAAGTTTAGCTCATCGGATGCGTGTGAAAGTCTCCCGAAGAAATCGTGTGTGGTGGAAAATCGGTGTGAAAATCTCTCTCAGCCCCAGAGCTCAGAGCCAGCAGCAGTTGTGAAAAATTTGCCCCTTCAGTGGGTGTGAAGTGAAAGTAAGAGTGGAATTTATTCCTTTTATGCAGTGTGGTGGCTGGAAATCGGTTAATGCAGGTGGATGGAGCTGGATACTGGAGATTTTCAAGGATTTGCACCATTCTTTCGGATGGTTACCTAACATGTGGTTGTACAAGCTGCTAAAAGGAAGAGATCAGCAGCATTTGAAAATATTCTCAGCATGAATCATTCATATTTTTCGACGATGGGCTTACTTTAGAGCAATTGAATATGAAGAATGTTACTAGTGAGGACAGTGAAAAATAACATAATTAATCCCACTTATCATTTGGCGAGGTGAATTCGTTACCTTGATCTACTTAAGGTGTGAGCATTGTATGTGGGAGGAACAACTGTGGCAGATGACGCGCGTGATCAAGACAGAAAAATATTTGCTAGGATTTCTAATTTTCATCGAATTTTTGGAACAGAAAATAGCTTCGGACCTGATTGAAAAAAAGACGGTTGAAAATATATATGATTATATAATACCGCAGTGCGAAATCTATTCAAATAAAACTGGTGCGAACAGACAGTGTGTAAACATTGGGAGGAAATTCGAGACTGAATGTAATACTATTAAAACGATATAAATAGAAATTTTCGAAAAAAGTCTAAAAATAAAAGAATAGAAGATTTTTCCCGCTCGTAGAATTTTGCTCTCTCTCCGCCGATCCGGCTGCAACAGCGACGATTGATCGCCAGTCGGTGTTTGTGGAGTGCTGAGCGAGCATTTGTTACCAAGTGATTGAACCTGCTGAACCGATCTGATCCGCGATCGATTGTTGAACGACGTGACCAGTAGGTAAAGTGCGAATGTTTTTCCACCGTAGGTCAAGCGCAAAAGATCAAAAGTGCCATTGTCACGCTGACATTTACATAACATTGCCCGCCGAAGTGCACGAAAGGACGAAATCGTCATGTGAAGATCGTGAATCGTGAAACAAACCATGCATGCTAACGAAGAAAATCCTCTGCACAGGAAGTGAACATTTTTGCCGCTTGATGTCGCCATTATCGCAAGAACCCGAAGAAAAGCCGTACACCCATCATCGGCACGAACGCGCACTCGTGGGTGGGGATAGACCGAAGCCGAAGGGTGCGTGAATCGTGAATCTTGTGTAAGCCGACCAACATCGGAGCGTGGGAGTTGCTCGATTCGGCAGTATGTTGTGGCATCGGACGTGGACAAAACCTTGTGCGTTTGTATGTTGACATTCGGCGCGCGGTGCTCAAGACATCAAGAAAAAGGAACAAGTAGGAAAATGCGTGGCGCGAAAAGTGGCGGTGCACTGACTGTGAAACAAAAAACTGTGTCAAGATTTTCCTCAGCAGCGCTGTCTCTGGGATTTTGGCGGTGTAGACAAGAGTCTATGCGTGCGGTGCTGACAGATTTAGAACATTGTTTGCGTGGGTGGCGGCAGATCTAATGAACCGAACAAGGTTGCGTGTCTCAGAGTGGCGCTGAACAAGTAGGATGGTTAATGTTGTCACTAATGAGTAGGGGTAGCGCTTTCGAGGTTAACAAGCGTTAGAACTTTTAATTTTGGAATAGGTGTTTTTTTTATCAAGTTTGGAAAAAAGATTTTTCCCATGGGCTAAACGCGGCTTTACAACTAAGTCAATCATTTGACATACAGTACACATTTTTTCTTATGTCTATTAGGGAGACTTTCAGCCCAAGGCTGGCTCGTCTCCCACACATATTTTTCCAATGATTGTTCAACACTAGCAAGCCTTATACCTTGAACTTACATCATTGTAGGTTCCAAAATAATAGAACAACAAATATGACATTTTTGCATATGCCAAATTCTAATACAGCTTTTGGTACGTTCTCATATAGAACTGTAAGAAAAACTAACAAACGCTGATTGAGAATTTAAATACATATACTTTAGACTAAATTCCTTAAAAATGATATTTTTTTAATTCAAGGTTCAACAAACTGGACCATTAGGGTAATATAGCAGACCTAAATAAAAAGTCATGTTTAGATAAATATGTTTCTACTTGTCATGGGATGATTTAGAACTATTTAATTTAATTATGTAGTAATAATGAAGGAAACATTATGAACTTTATGACAAGATCTGGACTTTTTGCATTCGAATTACAACTAATTTGTATAATATCTGTATGATGCATTTACACTTGTTATACAAATGAATACATAAATCGTATACGGTATACAGAGATGATAAGTGAGAGACTTCCTCATTTTCTTTTGGATCCAATTTCTGCTCTAAATTGTACTACAATTCCGTCAATTTTCACGATGAATCTTCTGTACTCGAATTGAAATATTAGCTTCTGATTCAGCGCAATAATCTAATTGATTTTGTTATTAATTGATATTCAATCGATAAAGATAATAATATGCATCGTTTCGTTATGCATCATTATTAAAATTATTTAAAATACGTATTTCTAGAACATTTATTCATCAATTCACTTGTAATATATATTGCACCACCGAGACGAGCCAGCCTTGGGCTGAAAGTCTCGATAATAAAGACATTCTTCTTCTTCTTCTTATTGGCATTACATCCCCACACTGGGACAGAGCCGCCTCGCAGCTTAGTGTTCATTAAGCACTTCCACAGTTATTAACTGCGAGGTTTCTAAGCCAAGTTACCATTTTTGCATTCGTATATCATGAGGCTAACACGATGATACTTTTATGCTCAGGGAAGTCGAGACAATTTCCAATCCGAAAATTGTCTAGACCGGCACCGGGAGACATAAAGTCATAAAAAAAATAAATAATGCACTTATTAAGTTAGTACTGGTCAAGAAGATTTGAAATAAACTGAAAGTACTATTGCTACCATATTCATGAAAATAACTTATGATGAGAAGCAGCATCTCCATTTATATTGGCCTCAGTCGAATTTTGCAAATGATTTTGTATACTACCAGACAACTACATAAGTTAAAGATTAAGCAATTTGATTGGAATGCGTCCGAATAAAAACTTTTAGTGCCGAGGAAGTGGTACTATTCTGATAGATCTTCTCCTAATATTAGTTTGAGAAGATATAACCAATGACGAATATGATATTGGTGATGAGGTTATAACAAAATTAAAAAAAAAACTTTAATAAAGACCGTATAAAATGCTAATTTCACCTCATTTTACGCAATCTGAATATTGCTTCCAAATACTTAGCAAATAAAGGGGAGTCTACTTGCTTGAAACGTGTAGATTTTTTAGAGTGCATTTTCAGAATTTTATTTTGTATTCTCTGGAGTGCATTCTTTCTGGTATTGCAGCAACTAGTCCATATTGGCACAGCATACAACATGGCTGGTCTAAAAATTTGTTTGTAAATCAAAAGTTTGTTCTTAAGACAAAGGTTTGATTTTCTGTTTATAAGTGAATATAGACACTTAATATATTTGCTACATTTTTTTTTTGGTTTATTTATTAAATCGCAGCTGTAGAAGTTACAAAATTAACTGTGTCCAGCCTCTCCAAAAGTATTACACAAATTCAAGCGAGCAAGCTTTTAAACTACTACTACTTAAATCTACTTACAAACTAAATTCTTAATTCATAACAAAATTCAATTATTCATTTAGATACTTTTTGAGGTTTTTTTTGTAGGATGACAAATTTGTTTCTAGTTTCAAATAATTTGGAAGTACATTAAATTGAGTTACTCCGGTATAGAAAAAATGTTTTAGAGCGAGTTCAGTTCGTGGTCTAGCTACATAGAAATTTCCTCTTGATCTCGTACTATGAGTATGTATATCTTGTAATTCAATTAATCTAATGTTCGATTTAACAATATTGCATTTAATTTTATATATAAGAAGTAAAGTGTTGTACATATATAGCAAATTCAATGACAGGACTTCTGTTGAATATAAGGTTACAGTAGGCGAAAGTCGGGGAAGATCACGAATAATTTTTATCGCTCTTTTTTGTAAAACTTTCAGTACGTTTAAATTGGTTGCTGCAGCTGATCCCCAAATTGTGATCATGTAAGATAGATGTGGCAAAATGAAAGAATTATACAGTTGCCAGCAACTAGCTGTACTTAAGCAATATCTTGCTTTCCCAAGAGCAAAAACGATTGGTGTAATTTTATTTTTCACCTTATTAATGTGTTTTTTCCAATTTAGATTTTTATCTATAACAAGACCTAAATAATCTACTTCAGAAACTTGAGATAAAGGTTCATTGTTTATGAACAATTCAATAAACGGATTGACATTTTTTAAAGTGAATATCATGAAATTAGACTTTTTGCTATTTATCTCCATTTTATTTATACGAAACCAATGTGGAAGTAAGTTAAGGTCATATTGCATCGTGGTTTGTAGAGTATTTAAATCTTTTGCTTTATATTTACATACAGCATCGTCTGCGTAACATTGTAGTTTTCCCCTTAGGGGCACATTAAATATGTCATTTAAAAAAATATTGAAAAGTATGGGCCCTAAAATTGACCCTTGAGGCACGCCAGACTTTATTGTTAATGGTTCGCTAACGAGGCCATTTACTTGGCATTGTTGCTCTCTGTTTGAAAGGTAGGATTTAATCAAATCTACCGCTGACGAAGTGAAACCGTACGTATCTAATTTTGTTAACAATAGGTCATGAGGAATACATTTGGCTTGAAGGCCTTCAATGTGATTTTTAAAAGTTAATTTTTGATCTCGCAGAAGTCCTAAATATTTAGCTTCGCTAGACCAATTAATTGGAACCCCATTCATAGTGACAATATGTCTGCTAGAAGGTTTCAAATAAGAAGCTCTCGGCTTATGTGGGAAAATTATAAGCTGAGTTTTGGAAGCATTCAGAAATTTTCCATTTTGCAAGTAAGTGGAGAAAATATCCAAACTTTTGCAATCTACTACAAATGACACGAAGGCTACGCCCTTTGGCTGAGAGACCTGTGTCATCTGCAAACAAAGATTTTTGACACCCTGGTGGTAAATCAGGTAAGTCAGAAGTAAAAATGTTATACAACATGGGCCCCAGTATGCTGCCTTGGGGAACACCAGCTCTAACAGGTAATCTATCAGATTTAGAATTCTGATAGTTTACCTGCAGTGAGCGATCTGATAAATAATTTTGGATCAGTTTAATAATGTACAGAGGAAAATTAAAATTCATCAATTTTACAATCAAACCTTCATGCCAAACACTGTCAAATGCTTTCTCTATATCAAGAAGAGCAACTCCAGTCGACTCCTTCAGATTTGTTGAGCTGAATTAAATTCGTTACTCTTAATAACTGATGGGTGGTTGAATGCCCATGGCGGAAACCAAATTGCTCATCAGCAAAAATAGAATTGTCATTAATATGAACCATCATTCTATTTAAAATAATCTTTTCAAACAGTTTGCTTATTGAAGAAAGCAAACTGATTGGGCGATAACTAGAAGCCTCAGCTGGATTTTTGTCCAGCTTCAAAATAGGAACAACTTTGGCGTTTTTCCATTTATCTGGGAAGTATGCCAATTGAAAACATTTGTTAAATAAATAAAACCAAAAAGGATAAAGAGCTCTCAGGAAGTTTTTTGATAAGTATGTAGAAAATACCATCGTCACCCGGGGCTTTCATATTTTTAAATTTTCTAGTAATATACCTCACTTCATCCAAATTAGTTCCCAACGAAGGGTCAAAAACATTCTCTTGATTGAGAATGTCTTCGAAGCTCCGTGTAACCTGGTCCTCAATTGGACTAGTGAGACCTAGACTAAAATTATGGACACTCCCGAACTGCTGAGCAAGTTTTTGAGCCTTTTCGCCATTTGTTAATACAATTTTATTTCGCTCTTTAAGCGATGGAATTGGCTTTTGATGTTTTTTAAGAATTTTCGTAAATTTCCAAAAGGGTTTCGGATCCAACTTCGAGACATTATTCTCAAAGTTGGTATTTCTCAGAATAGCGAAACGTTTTTTAATTTCATTTTGCAAATCTCGCCAAATAACTTTCAACGCGGGATCGCGAGTTCTTTGGTATTGCCTTCGCCTCACATTTTTGAGACGGATCAGTAGCTGAAGATCGTCGTCAATAATAATGGAGTTGAATTTAATTTCACATTTAGGAATTGCAATGCCTCTGGCTTCGACAATTAAATTTGTCAAAGATACGAGAGCATTATCAATATCACTTTTGGTATCGAGAGAAATATCAACATCAAAATTCCTATCGATATACGTTTTATATAAATCCCAATCAGCCCTATGATAATTGAAAGTAGAGCTGATTGGATTATAAATGGCTTCTTGTGAGATTTCAAATGTCACAGGAAGGTGATCAGAGTCAAAGTCAGCATGAGTTACCAATTGGCCACTCAGCTGACTTGAATCCGTTAAAACCAAATCAATTGTCGAAGGATTTCGAGTGGATGAAAAACATGTTGGGCCATTGGGATATTGAATAGTATAATATCCCGCAGAACAATCTTCAAATAAAATTTTGCCGTTGGAATTGCTTTGAGCATAATTCCATGAACGGTGTTTGGCATTGAAGTCACCAATTACGAAGAATTTAGATTTGTTGCGAGTCAGAATTTGAAGATCAGCTTTCAACAAATTCTTTTGCTGCCCATTGCATTGAAAAGGCAAGTAGGCTGCAATAAAAGAGAATTGTCCAAAATTTGTTTCAACAGAAGCTCTGTTACACTATGATTTAAGCATTTCTCTCTGTCCGAGCTATTTTAAATCATGAAATAACTATTTACCTATTTTAATTCTGCGCGCTTTCTCAAAATGCTAGTTTGATGTAATTTTGGCACTGTGGCATTTAAGCCATGTAGTAGTTCTGAACCAAAATATCGTTTACATAGTTTATGTTGCTGGCTCTGAAGCGGTACTGGTTGTTGTAAGATAGTTTAGGAGTGATTAAAAATATGTAACTATCGGGGTAAATTGGTCATGTCGCCTGGGGGTAAAGTGAGCAATGTTCTAATAGAGAAATGGAAACAAATTAGCTCAAATTTTAACCTGAATCGGTTCGGCTGGTAGTGGGATCATTTTGTATATATAGCTACAATTTGAAATATGTGAAACTATTTGGAAGACACTATAGAAAAATAAACAAAACAAAATTGAATTATTTGGACTAATTTTTAATGATCAAAATAACATAAATGATTTTTTTTCAATTTTTTCCAACCTGCTTTGATAACTAATAAGATAAGCTTGGACACATCTGGATTGAACAATGCAATTTTTTTATAGCAACATGATAACCAGCAGCAGTTCGTAGGGTGTTCATTTTACTACCAAAGCACTTACTACAAAATTGCAAATTATAAATATCTGAAATACGTTCGGTAAAGTAATTTTGAGCATTATTTATCCTAGCAGTAGGACCCACGGCTACAAAATGCTGATGGTGGCTGGGTTAGATTCCCATTCGATCTGTGAAATTTTCTTCACTTCTCTGGACATAGATTATCATCGTGTTTGTCTTACGATATACGAATGCAAAAATGGTAACTTGGCGTAGAAACCTGTCAGGTAATTACTGTGGAAGTATAAAGAACACTAAGCCGAGAGGCTTATTGGCATGTGATGCAAATAAAGAAAATATGTGCTTTCAATACGATTTCCCGAGCAACACATTTGTTAAACAGTTTCTGTGACTCATTTGAAGTCTGGAGACGCATTGCATTTTAATACGGATGCAAATGTTCTGATTAAAAGTTGTATAACAAACGCTCGATTGGCACTCGTTCAAAAAGAGTAACACCAAATAATAGGGACAGGGAAGGTATTTAAGTTCATCGTCGTAGGGGATAAAACCAACGAAAGCAACGTCCATTTGCTGGAACTCCACTATAGCAAAACGTTTCTCCTGAGCTTACGATTTGGTACGGATGAGTTTGAGAAAAAGTGTCTCTTATATTGGTTTATAAGACTATGACGAAAAGACGAAAATGCCTGCCTTAACCCTACATATATAAGAAAAACGTTCCATGGACGTTCATGGAAATCATCCATTCGGGTAATTGCTATCAATGGCGTAACTACAGATGGGCTAGGGGGGGGGGGGGGGGACTTTAGCCTCACCTGGGATCGTATGTTTCAAACGAAGATTGATCCAATCTTAACAGAATCCATCGTTTTTGCCTAAAATGATAGCTGTGGTATTTTTTTATTTGTGTTCCCATAGTTTCGAATCCCATTGTTTTCATTCGCAACTATAGGAAAACTATCGAAAGGGTAAAAGGTATTTAAAAGATACTTAACCGTTTTTGCAATTTAATAAAAAAAAACAGATTGTTTTTATTTCGTTCCATGATAGGTCAATAAATTGATAGGCTAAATGGATTGCTGCCATTATTATGTAGATTACTTGACCACTTTCAGTGGTGAAAATGACCAGTTTTAAGGATCTTCATACTAAGTGATAGAACTGTAATCTAACACATTCAACCACGTGGAGAGTAGAATTTCAAAAACAAAGCATGAGGCAAGATATGTCGATCATAGTAGTCATTAAAGAAATCGACCATTCAACGTAAGTAATATGCATAGAAATCTGCAAACACGGTCTATATTTCTTGGCATAACCGTCCCGCTAAACTATTTCCATGATTTAGACCATACATTATATTTATATTAGCAACCTCAACGAGTGTCATATAAAACTTTGTAATTCCAAAAGTTATGGCAGTTTTTTACATACAAGTGTTTACCGACAACCGGTTCAAGGGTCATATTTGGAAAATAAACAAACTCCATCAATGAATCGGGTAAGGACAATTTTGAAAAATATAAAATATGCAAACATTATCATGCGGCATATCGGAAATAGGAGAATACCCCATCATGCGACACATAAAACTTAATGATTTCAAATGTCATGGCATTCTATGTTGTTTTTTTTTGTACTCTATGTACCATATTCGGCCCGATTGAAACCTGTCGACGAATTTACTTTGTATCGGTTTGTTTATTTGTCAATACTGACCCTTGAACCGGTACTCGGTCAACCCTTCCACCGATTCCAATCGGTTTAATGCCATAACTTTTGAAATCATTAAGTTTTATGTGTCGCATGATGGTAGTCTCCTATTTCCGTAAAATGACCATGTAACAGGTTCCGACGATGTTTTTGGCCGATCAATTTTCTGATCAAATTTTATTATAAAAATATATTCTAGAACCGCAGAAGAGCAAGACTAGAGCTGTAGGATAGTGACCTACTACATTCATACTTCATTCATATTATTATTCTTAAGACTTTCAAATTTTTGAAATAATTCATCATAAGCAACAGACGATGAAAATTATTAGTTGTTTTCTGAGAAAAAAAATGTGGCAAAATAGGATTGTGAATAAATCACATCAACACTGTCATAGAATCGGGTGTAGACCAAATCTAGAGCAGACAAAATTTGAACATGTTAAAAATCGGGTCGCGGGCAGCAGGGACTATGTCCAAGGGCTTGACGATCCCTCCCCAGGCCATCTGCGAGTTGTGGGGCTTGCCTAGGATGTGGTGGGGTTTGACAGTGGGCCCTGTTAAACCTCTATAAAAAGCTGCATGTATCCGCAAGTAGGCCCCACCAAAGCGACCGTGTGCCGCTCAAAGCGCACAAGCCCAAGTCCTGGTGTTAGGTGGGACACTAAACAGCCCTGACACGACGGCCCTCCGACGAGACAGGAGGTTTGCGCAGGCCCAATAAGCCGCCTAGAAAACCAATCATTACGAACAATATAAGAGATAATGCGACTCGATATAATCGGCAAAGACCTAGGCGACGAATACAGGATCACGATTGGAAGCTTGGAACATGGAATTGCAAGTCGCTAGGTTTCGCAGGTTGCGACAGGATGATCTACGATGAATTACATCCCCGCAACTTCGACGTCGTGGCGCTGCAGGAGATTTGCTGGACAGGACAGAAAGTGTGGAAAAGCGGGCATCGAGCGGCTACCTTCTACCAAAGCTGTGGCACCACCAACGAGCTGGGAACCGGCTTCATAGTGCTGGGTAAGATGCGCCAACGCGTGATTGGGTGGCAGCCAATCAACGCAAGGATGTGCAAGCTGAGGATTAAAGGCCGTTTCTTCAACTATAGCATCATCAACGTGCACTGCCCACACGAAGGGAGACCCGACGACGAGAAAGAAGCGTTCTACGCACAGCTGGAGCAGACATACGATGGATGCCCACTGCGGGACGTTAAAATCGTCATCGGTGACATGAACGCACAGGTAGGAAGGAGGAAATGTATAGACCGGTCATCGGACCGGATAGTCTGCACACCGTATCGAATGACAACGGCCAACGATGCATAAACTTCACAGCATCCCGCCGAATGGTAGTCCGAAGCACCTTCTTTTCCGCAAACATATCCACAAGGCCACATGGAGATCACCTAACCAAGAAACGGAAAACCAAATCGATCACGTTCTAATCGACGGTAAATTCTTCTCCGACATCACGAATGTCCGCACTTACCGCAGTGCGAATATTGAATCCGACCACTACCTCGTTGCAGTATGCCTGCGCTCAAAACTCTCGACGGTGTACAACACGCGTCGAAGTCGGACGCCGCGGCTTAACATTGGGCGGCTACAAGACGGTAGACTAGCCCAAGAATATGCGCAGCAGCTGGAAGTGGCACTTCCAACGGAAGAGCAGCTAGGCGCAGCGTCTCTTGAAGATGGCTGGAGAGATATTCGATCCGCCATTGGTAGCACCGCAACCGCTGCACTTGGCACGGTGCCCCGGATCAGAGAAACGACTGGTATGACGGCGAATGTGAGCAGTTAGTGGAGGAGAAGAATGCAGCATGGGCGAGATTGCTGCAACACCGCACGAGGGCGAACGAGGCACGATATAAACAGGCGCGGAACAGACAAAACTCGATTTTCCGAAGATCGAGACCGTGAAGAGACGGAGCAACTGTACCGCGCTAATAACACACGAAAGTTCTATGAGAAGTTAAACCGTTCACGTAAGGGCCACGTGCCACAGCCTGATATGTGTAAGGACATAAACAGGAACCTTCTTACGAACGAGCGTGAGGTGATCCAAAGGTGGCGGCAGCACTACGAAGAGCACCTGAATGACGATGTGGCAGACGAAGATGGCGGTATGGTGATGGACCTGGGAGAACGCGCGCAGGACATAATTCAACCGGCTCCGTATCTCCAGGAAATCCAGGAGGAGATTGGCCGGATGAAGAACAACAAAGCCCCTGGGGTTGACCAACTACCAGGAGAGCTATTTAAACACGGTGGTGAGGCACTGGCTAGAGCGCTGCACTGGGTCATTACCAAGATTTGGGAGGAGGAAGTTTTGCCGCAGGAGTGGATGGAAGGTGTCGTGTGTCCCATCTACAAAAAGGGAGATAAGCTGGATTGTAGCAACTACCGCGCAATCACATTGCTGAACGCCGCCTACAAAGTACTCTCCCAAATTTTATGCCGTCGACTAGCACCAAATGCAAGGGAGTTCGTGGGGCAGTACCAGGCGGGTTTTATGGGCGAACGCTCCACCACGGACCAGGTGTTCGCCATTCGCCAAGTACTGCAGAAATGCCGCGAATACAACGTGCCCACACATCATCTATTCATCGACTTCAAAGCCGCATATGATACAATCGATCGGGACCAGCTATGGCAGCTAATGCACGAACACGGTTTTCCGGATAAACTGACACGATTGATCAAAGCGACGATGGATTGGGTGATGTGCGTAGTTCGAGTTTCAGGGGCATTCTCGAGTCCCTTCGAAACCCGCAGAGGGTTACGGCAAGGTGATGGTCTTTCGTGTTTGCTATTCAACATCGCTTTGGAAGGGGTAATACGAAGAGCAGGGATTAACACGAGTGGTACAATTTTCAATAAGTCCGTCCAGCTATTTGGTTTCGCCGACGACATAGATATTATGGCACGTAACTTTGAGAAGATGGAGGAAGCCTACATCAGACTGAAGAGGGAAGCTAAGCGGATCGGACTAGTCATCAACACGTCGAAGACGAAGTACATGATAGGCAGAGGTTCAAGAGAAGACAATGTGAGCCACCCACCGCGAGTTTGCATCGGTGGTGACGAAATCGAGGTGGTAGAAGAATTTGTGTACTTGGGCTCACTAGTGACTGCCGAAAATGACACCAGCAGAGAAATTCGGAGACGCATAGTGGCTGGAAATCGTACGTACTTTGGACTCCGCAAGACGCTCCGATCGAATAGAGTTCGCCGCCGTACCAAACTGACAATCTACAAAGCGCTAATTAGACCGGTAGTCCTCTACGGACACGAGACCTGGACGATGCTCGTGGAGGACCAACGCGCACTTGGAGTTTTCGAAAGGAAAGTGCTGCGTACCATCTATGGTGGGGTGCAGATGGCGGACGGTACGTGGAGGAGGCGAATGAACCACGAATTGCATCAGCTGTTGGGAGAACCATCCATCGTTCACAACGCGAAAATCGGACGACTGCGATGGGCCGGGCACGTAGCCAGAATGTCGGACAGTAACCCGGTGAAAATGGTTCTCGACAACGATCCGACGGGCACAAGAAGGCGAGGTGCGCAGCGGGCAAGGTGGATCGATCAGGTGGAAGATGACTTGCGGACCCTCCGTAGACTGCGTGGTTGGCGACGTGTAGCCATGGACCGAGCCGAATGGAGAAGACTCTTATATACCGCACAGGCCACTTCGGCCTTAGTCTGATTAAATAAATAATAGATACGTATTTCGACCTCAACAGTAAGGCCGTCTTCAGTGTCTTGTACTTGACTCGACTCAAGTCGAGTCAAGTACAAGACACTGAAGACGGCCTTACTGTTGAGGTCGAAATACGTATCTGTCAGGATACAATTAAGTGGTGGAATTCAATGGGATTGTTTAAACTCGTCTTATGACAGGTGAAAACATTCCACTAAAAAGCTCAAAATAATTTTCTTATTATGATGTAAGTACTGTCATCGGGGGTGACACTTGGCCAAATAAGGGTCAGGTTGGCGCATGTTTTCATCAAATTCAGCACAAGGAAAATGTAATATAAGATACCTTTTTGAGCGATTCAGATAGCCGACCTACAGACTGGTCGTGAGAACGATGGCCCAATCTTGACTTAAACCCACAACCTCTAATTTCTACACAAAACTCTACCACCAATATGCATTAGCACATTCATTCATTTATTTAATTTACATCTAAACAGAAACCACTGAATCAACAATTTGACGCCACAACGAGTTAATAATTCGAGAACACGGAGTTCTTTAAAACAAACTTAAATGTCTAACTACTTTCACTGTTCACAACCAACTGATTTATTATCTGCTACTTAACTACATTACAAGTATGCTGAGTCTGCACTGTCTCGGTAGGTACAGGTTTGATGATCGCCCTCGATATTGTTCGCCTGGCTCTGCTGATGCGCCTCGATGTTGCCAACTCCAAAATGCTGACACCTTTGGGAATTCCACAAAGTCCACTCGGCAACGACGTTAACTCACGGTTCGAGGCCGTATCTCTCCATCCTCGAATGCGCCCCACGCTCGCCATGTCGTTTTACACTATGTCTGCCCACCTCGCTCGCTGTGCTTCGCGCCGTCTCATACCTGCCGGATCGGAAGCGAACCCCAAATTTGCAGGGTAGTTGTGCGGAATTCTTGCAACATATCCTGCCCATCGTACCCTTCCGGCTTTAGCTACCTTCTGGATACTGGGTTCGCCGTAGAGCTGGGCTAGCTCGTGGTTCATTCTTCGCCGCCACACACCGTCTTTTTGTACACCGCCAAAGGTGGTCCTAAGCACCCGTCTCTCGAATACTCCGAGTGCTTGCATATGCACAATCATGATTATATCCTGGAACACTAATGCAGGATCGTTCATGCTGTGTACCATGAGAGAGATTTTTTCGTTAATGTTGTACAAAATACAACATCACGCATGTTTGAGTGTTAATTAAAATGATTCGTACGGTTGAATCACCGAATAATGTGCATAATGTAAACTGTTATGTACGGCTTAAGGCCAGTCTTTGTGTACATTAGAGTGATTCAAATTTTGATTTTTTTGTTCCCCTATGCTTAAACGATGGCATTTGCTATTTTAATAATCGTCCTAAATTTTTGCTAATTTGCATGTAATTTGACTGAGCACAAGCAATTTTAAGCTTGTATGAAAATTACTATGAAAACAGCAACTTTTGCGAAAAACCGTTCTCATCATTGCCCATTAAGCTCTAAAAATGTATGAATACGTTAGCGTTATGGGAAATTTAACATGGGAAAATATCGTCGTTGTTGCTAAACGATTTGATGCTAGCAACAAAAGTTATTAGGGAAATACTGAATTGTGGGAAATTCAATTTAACACGTAAAAGAATAACATCAATATCAATAATGAGCATTTTTGTTTTCTTTATAATTTTACTCACAAAAGTCAGATTGCTTCGCAACAACAACTGACTTTCAGCTAAGGATCTATTCTATGACAGCGATGCGTTAAATATATTCAAATAGATTCCGGGCTGCTTTACGAAACGATCCTTTACATAAGTGGCAATTCTCATAGTGATTTTCATATAACCTTTAAATGGCACGTGCACAATCAAATTACATCCAAATCAGCTAAAAAAATTGGGAGGACTATTAAAATAGCAAAAACAATCGTTTAAGCACAGGGGAGCGAAAAAGTCAAAATTTGAATCACTTTAGTGTACATGCTTCAGTGTTTATTTCATATTTAAAACCAATAACAACGTCACGTTGAATTAAAACCAATAACATCCCCATCTAATACATGATGATGAGCGGAAAATGAATTTGACACACATTTATACAAGAGACTGACAATCCTCTGATTCTCCATGATCGACATCGGACTGTAATGTATAGGAATGTATAGGAAGTCGCGTTGGCGAAATAATTAATTATACGACACTGAATCAAATATACCAAAACCAACGTATTTCACTCAAACATGCACTCGAAGCGACACGTGTTACAAGAGCACGAGCTAACAAGTATTGATTTTTCAGTTCTCGTCCCGAGAACTAATCAAAATCATACAATGCTCGCCCTGGCTGCTTAATATTCACTGTAAATTGGTTAAAGAACTGCCCATGAAATAAAGAAGGAGAAATCTCTGGAAAATGTAATAAGCTAGATTTTTTTCAGAAACATGTTTTCAAACTTGACGTATATTTAGTATTTTCATGTATACAGAATTTTAGATTTTCAAATTTTGTCCATTCGGCTTTTTGTCCCTTCGACCTTTTGTCCCGTCGACGTTTTGTCCCCTCGACCTTTTGTCCCGTTGACCTTTTGTCCTTTCGACCTTTTGTCCCTTCGACCTTTTGTCCCATCGACCTTTTGTCTCTTCAACCTTTTGTCCGTCGACCTTTTGTCCTTCGACCTTTTGTCTTTCGACATTCTGTCCCAAAGCCATTGGTGCTGTATTTCTTTGTTTTGCGATGAGATGAATATATGTTTAGTGAGATGGAAAACGGAAATCTTCGCATGACAGCTACCGCTTGAAGAATAATGGTATGAAGTCTTCGTTCTTCGAAGATGACGAAAACTAACGTTGTGCGCGTCATCGACGATGCGTCGAATGGCAATGAAGACTCTACAACTCGTCTCTACTGTGGCATTTCATGCTGCGACGATTACTATTGTCAGAACTGCGTCCATGAGTTTTAAGATGTTGAGATTATCCCAACACTGCTGGATGGTAGAACTTGTCGGTATTTCCTCTAATTTATTGTTTTTAAAGTTCGCGGAAAAAGATTAAGATTACATCTAACGATTTTTCTAGCAGGGCGCCTTCATGACGATAATCTACAATGTACTAAGCGCCTCCATCGAAACCTCAAATATACAAAAAGTATCAAGTAATTCAACCTAGGGGAACTGTTCTGTTTTCCATCACACTGAACATATATTGAGTACATACATTGAGTAAAGTTGCCGTTGAATAAAAAGAGATGGCTATGCAGTTTTTTCACAGCCACTGAGCAGATGAAAGCAGATGTAAACGAAAGCCTTTGGTGAGCTCTACATGTTTTGTAAACATTGCGGTTCAATTCTAGTTGATCTCTGAAAAATTCTAGAATTTATCATGAATTATCATGACCATTACATCATTATTCTTTTTTTCTCCCCTGGACACGTTAGTAATATATGTAATTGTTAAAGCACGATCATTCAATTCATTAATATAGAAAATCTAAAGCAGAAATTGTCTCATTAATTTGCATGTTTAAACAATTTGTTCAATCATAGTGGCTTTCCATTCACTTCAAACGTGAATTGCAAAGGTCTGTTTTTATCTGTAATCATCAAAAACGTCATTGGCATTTTTATCTCTTTTTACATACATTGCTATGGATAGGTTCGTGTCTCGTAAAGCTCTACTATTTTCGTTTTTACTCTTGTTCGGGTGTGTCACTGCGATCAGCAACATACTATGTAGCATTTTTATCAGTTTCAGCACCAGACGACTGTAATTCCTTACCTTCGCGATAGTTAATTTCCCCGATCCTACCACGCGCCTCCACGCATATATATTTTCGCGCACTGCTCATAATTAAACCAGTAGATCGCTTGCTGAAGACAGCACGGTCGAGACTGCATGCGGGCCTAAATGCAATTGGTTTAACATTTGTTAAACTAATTACTTTTAAGAAACTACATCCAATCCCTTTCATTTTTTTAGCATTTTGTAACTTGTTTCTTAGCACCACAACAACACAACCGTTTTGAAATGACAATGTTTTCAATACTATCGAGATTTTTTATGTATGAAAATTGTTACAATTTAGTTAACTAGAAGTAACGGCTTAAAACGGATTGTTTGAGTCAACATGATTTTTTTAAGCACTGAATCATCCGTCGATGTCAGCGGTACAGGCTAAGGGCTACCAATAGGTACATTTGCATACAGTTGACATTTTGAAAGGCAAAACACAAAAAAGCAAAATAAAATGTGTTAAAGAAAAATAAACATATAGCACTTTTAGAACTCATGAACAACCCCTTGCTTCATTCTTCAAAATCAGAACCTGAAATGAATCAGCTACCTATTTCAAGACGAATGATAAACATCCCTCATCGCGTCCAATATCCCACCCAGCCAGCTTCGAGGAATAATGATGATAATATTTACACGAAAACCAAATCCCACGAACTGCAACCAACTGCACCAACCCGAGTCCGCTTCAACGGAACCGTATCGTCGTTGTTGGTTGATCTCCCGCGTTCGAGTGTTATTCGAAATATTTCCCGCGCCGCGCCAGACTTTGGTTTTTCGCTTTCGTCCGCGGGCCACCTTCGAAGCACCACTTAATCACGCTCGGCTAGGTAGGATCTGGTAGGATCAGCCCGTGTGAGCGGATTTCGATTTTAAAAATAACAATTATTCAACTACTTGCGTCACGGGCTGAACGGAACGTTATTCGGTTGCTGAATCCGAAAAGCTGTGTTGCGTTATATGTAGGAAATGAAGTAACGTTTTAATGGTCCGCTCGTCAATTTGTTGCTCGGAATTTACGATCATTTTTGGGGTGTGTTGTAAAGCGAGTATTTTTATATTCGAAACGAATAAAGTGTAGAATTTAGGAGCGATGAACTCGGTGGTGAAAGTATCCGGTGATAAACTACAATGTGGTCTACACTACGGGTTAGTTTGGCATAACTTAGGTTGTCCGCACACATGCATGATTGCTTTTTCGTGATTGATCAGTGGAATTGCACAATGAACGTCTTGGTTTAAAAAATCAATCTCACTGCGTAAGCTGCAGCGACTTACTTATGGGGTGGTGTGGGGAGATGTTCTTAGCTATTTTTTGCTAACTGGAGACCGTGTTTTTGTATGTCTCTACACAAAAACCATGAGTTGCTTATCCGTAAAATGATTATTTTCTATTTTTTCAACGCGTGCTTCATATCGATTAGGTAACTTTCTAAATTTGGAAAGAAATTGAAGGAGAACGCACCAACATAGAAGGCAAAAATGACACTCATTTCTTCCAATTTAGCTAAAGTTTACGGTTGATTATTTTCCATATGCATGAGCTGATATTATTCCTTTTATTCAGTTTTTCCAGTGACACAAAGCCAATACAGCTTTGATTATTTTCATTGGCAACTGCGAGATTATGTCCAGTTAAGGTCACTCCTGACGGAATCCAATTTTCAAAGCACTCGCGTTTTCAAGGGCACACCATTCGATACGGAAGCAACGCACAACTGTCATTTTTTTCAGCTTTGCTGCGTCGCAGCATGCGTGAAAAAATAAAAATGACAGTTGTGTGTTGATTTCGTATCAAATGGTGTGCCCTTGAAAACGCAAGTACTTTGAAAATTGGATTCCGTCAGGAGTGACCTTAACATCGCTGTACCCAATTAGTGAAAGGTTGTTACAGTCGCCTCTTCACATCTCGATATTGAAGGGACCATAGAGATAGGGAGAGATCGAGAAAAGGAAGGAAAATTGAAATGGGTACTAGATCCAAAAAAGCTCGTCGCTATGAAAAACGACAACAAAACAAATGTCATATCTTGTTGTTGATATTGATTGTTATTGTAAAAAGATGGTCTAGTAGCCTGAAAAGTTGAACATATCGACATAAGAAGAGTAAATCCAGAACAAAATACGATTAAAACACATCGAGATAGAGAGATATCGAGATAGGGAGGTTATCGAGATAGGGAGGTTATCGAGATGTAGAAAACCAAAATGTATGTAGATTGAAGGGACCGAAAAAACCATCGACATAGGAAGAGATATCGAGATATAGAACATCGAGATGTAGAGAGTCGAATGTAGTACGTTCCTTGTTCAATCTTAGCTGATGGTTTTATGTACTGGTCACAAGACAGCGAACTTCACGCTTCAATTTTATCCAGTCTCATTGCGCAGGCTGGCTGGTGTTTTGACTAAGGATCGAGATACCTGATTCTAAATCCGGTGTTGTATTCGTTGCTATGTACAGTAGCGAACAGACGTGACTATGATATTATTTTGAGTGTTGTCAACCAATGCCTCATCAGTGACCAGTCTGAAATATCCGGGATCTAGTGGATACTTCAACGTCTTCACATCATCAAGACCATACACGCTTTACAAGACACCCTAATGTGGCAGCGAGTAAGGGGGACTTCCTAGGATGTGGCGGGGTTTAACAGTGCGTTCTGCTAAATCCCTTCAAAAACCACAAGTCTCGGCGTACGTATAGTTCCACATTATTGTGGACCTCGCAAACGTCGCAAAATATCCGAAAGGGGCTCCCAAAGTTGTGCGAGCGCCACGTGTCCGGTTCGGATCCGAGAGACAACTTGCTGATTCTTTAGGTTGCTTAAGTCCGTTCAGGCCGATGTAGTATCTTCAATTTTCCGTAGCTGTTCAGCAGTGGAAATTCTCCAGGACATCTCCCAGTTGTCTGGCACTATCTTTCTTGTCAAGGTTTCTACTACCGGCTTGGGCAAGGTGATCGATCATGGTGTTACCAGACACTCCCCGGGTTTCAAGCAAAGGTCAATATTCGGGAGCATGTTGGCTAGGATGCCCAGGGGTGTAACGGCGTTTCGTCTTGAAGTGCGGAGATATTGTACAGATGTCCTGAATACTATCCGAGATAGTCATATTGGTCCTGGTGATTCCAATATGAGAAAAGAGTTGTATTCTCCGGATGTTACGATGGATAAAGATGCGCCTTTGGGACAGTATTCCGCTGGCACACGATGGCTTCCTGAGCAGGAAGAAATAACTCAATAATATTTCATTCTGTTATTGATATCTTACTCTGGTATAAACTAGATGTGCGTAAAATACCTAAAAATTATACAAAAAATTAATTCATACATAACATATATATTTTTTAGGACTTTGGGACCTCTTATGCTCACCAAGTTCATACCAAGTGCAGTTACCGTGATCGCCCCTCCAGCTCAGGTTTTTGACAATATGCCTGCCTTGGCACAGGCAGCCCGGCTAGTGTAGAGGTTAGCAATCTCGGCTCGAACGTATTAGCAGCAAAGCGGCTCGAACGTATGAGTTGAAGGTCGGAGACAGAAACTCGATAAGGTTACGGTGGGCGATACATATAAGTGCCAGGCCATAGAGCAGGCGACTATCAATGATAGGCTCCGGTCGATGGACACTGCAAGAAATTCTACGATTTTCTTGTTGGTGATTGGGTGCACTCCCAACTTGAAGTTTGGCCAAGGCCAAGACAACTGGAGCCTCCAACGGCAGAAGTGTTTTTAGACTTACTGTCGGTCATGGTGAAGCCCACAAAGGTGGCCCAGTGAAGAACAGCACTGACTACGGATTGTGTCCTTATCCTTGTGCAAACAGGAGTGTCGCCAACGATTACCAGCAATATGTCGTTAGCAAAGACGAAAATATCAATGTTCGAGAAAAATGAACAAAACACGCCATGACGCCAAGGAACACCGTCAAACGGAATCCTTTGGTACCCCAGACTTCTTTGGCAAAGTCCTCGAATCTTGGTTCCCGATTAGGACTTCAAATAAGCGCTCTGTGAGGAATTTCCGGATGAAAGGAAGTTATCGGTAAATCTTCACTCGCTCAACTGTTGAAGGACGAAGGGGGTTCAAGTTCTGTTAAAGCCCTCCTAAGTTTGCAAAACATGTCCCCTTTCCGTAGCCTGGACGGTCGCGTGCTGCAGGATTAAAATCCAGCCCATGTTTCTAGTTTGTCACTCAACCGCTGGTTTATCAACGACCTTGGACACAGAAGAGTTCATTAAGATGGGGCCGGTACTTCGTACCATCGCGCAAGGAGATGCTTTTCTTAGGAATGGGGATGACCAAACTGTTTTGCCATTCATTCGGGACGATTTGATCGGACCACATTTGGTTGACCAACTCTAGGATCCGTATTTTGGCGGAAGGTGGTAGTTTTTTTAGCATAGTGTACCCAATACCCCAGTCGAGACCGAATGACTTCCTATTGCTTTTAGAGAGGGGCGAATGACAGCTCGGCAGCAGGAAACGGTAGATTGTAGCAGAAATTTTGTAAATCCGGTGTGACCTGAAAGGTTGTGAGGGACGAAATTTTACCAATGATTGTCCACTGGAACTCGGCGGAGTGGTGGTTTACCGACGCTAGCACGGAAAAGTACTCCCCAAGCGTGTTGGGTACCTCGGGGGGATCGGTAATGGCACTACCAGGTGGATCGAGGTGAGTGGGGGAAAATCCTCGTTTGCCACTAAACGCGTTGATTTTCCCTCAGAGTTTGGCAGCAGATTAGTAGTACTCTTCATTGTATACCTGAAGGGCACTAACCTTATCAGGATGACCAGCGGAAAGTCTCCGTAGCACTTGAATGGTCTTCCTTCTTGCTTTAACCAACCAACGCGTTTCATCAGACCATTTGGTTTGTGGGCTGCAGGCAACGGCGTCATTGTAGACGGTTTGGGTTATGGGCGTGCTTCGTTAAAGTGTGCGTCGGAGGTGGGGATCATATGCCTCCCATTCGGCGGCATCGAAGCGCTATCTTGGCTTCTTGTCAAGGGGCGAAGCGTTGACGGTGATCGAAACCGTAATGTGGTTGCTCCCGAATTAGTCAACAGATACTTCCCAACTGAGAGCGATAGCAATAGATCGACTTGCAGCGCTCACGTCAAACGCAATTGCGCGAAGTAGCCGTTTAAAATGGTGGGTAAAAGAAAGGAAGGAGGGAAGAAAGGAAAAGAATGTGAGTGTGATAAGGTCCGTAGTCTCGATCGATTCAGGCGGTACCTTGAGAATCAGATTTAGAATCACCCCAGGCCGGGCAATGCGCGTTCATGTCCCCCATGAGAAGGTTGCTGGAAGACGTAGGACTTACAGCCCAGGGTTAAGTGCATGGGATGCTTAGAACGCTGTGTCTGTTGGAACTTATTGCCCGGGTTGGTGTCCCCATGGTACCCGGAAAACGGACTCAAGGGATAAGGCTTGCCCCCCGAAAAGCAGCTTTCGGGGTGCCAAGGAAGGCTAGTAATAGTCACAGCGTCGGATATTTTAACAGAATGACAGTTTTACTGCATGGTTGAAACATTGCTCCTTGATGTCTTGACTCCCACGTTGTCCGTCAGAGAAAAACTAAGCGTCTCAAATACGCCTAACGGGAAACGTTTGACTCCCACGACTTCCTCCGCGAAAGAAGCAGCGGCTTGATACCTTGATAATTTGCTTGTAGGATGAAAAGCCTTCTCTCTTCTATTTGTCCTCGGGAGCCGGGAGTGTGCACTGGTTTCGGTGTGGAAAATACGTCCGTACCTTCCTTATGGGGAGGAGAAATATGGGCAGGCTCTTCTCGTTTGGCTGAAAATTTCTTTTGGCCCAAGCGTCTGCCCACCAGCCCAAATAGCACATTTCTTTAAAGTCTGGTTACAGCAACTTGATTGTGACCAAATTCAACCACATCTAAGCTACGACAACTGACTTGGAACATGTGTGCTACTCGGGAGGTCGTTTGGTTGACCGAATAAGTAATCCGTTCAAATGGAATGCTCGGCGTTTCCGATCAAATGAACTATTTAGCCAAACGAATATTTTAACAAAATGACTAGCTCGGTGAAAGACATTTCGGCCTTATTTCTATTCCGGCCAAACGACATCTTCTACCAGATGGGTTTTGGCTTATGATAAATTCGGCCAAACAGCGTCGTTCGTCGGAAAGCCATTCGTTCGAATACCATTTAGACAAATTACGCGTCAAGTCGAAACACATCTAGACGAATTTCATTTGGCTGAATAATACATTTGTCCGAAACGATTAGATCGTAAATGTCATTTGGCCGAAAGAAACATTCAGCCAAACTGGTAATTTCGCCCAAAGAATTGTTTGCCCTAGCTGGTCATTTTTCTGAAAATTCAGTCTGGCCAAAATGGTCATTTGGCCGAAAATATTAAACGACATCATTTGACCGAAAATCCCGTTTGGTAGAAATGGTCTTTTGACAGAAAGAGCCACTAAGCCCGAAAATGTTTTTTTCTGCCAAAAAAACATTCGGCAAATTGACCCTTTCGGACAAACGACTTTTCCTACAAAATGGTCGACTGTATATTTCGCCCAAATGACCCTTTCTGCTAAACGACCATTTCAGCCAAATCAGCTATTCGGCAAACCAACTTTTTCAGCCAAAATGTTCTGCCAAAGTGCCGGATTGGACGCGTTCGTATTAAGAAGCAAAATAGTCGCGAGATTCGGGTTTGTGCATTATGCGGTAGAAGAATAAATAAATTAGTGTAATATAGGACACGTTTATCGACAGTTTACATATGCCACTAGGCGCGCATGGTGTAACTTTTCTCCCATTGAGGGCAGCGAAGTTAAATTATTAGTATTTGGAAGATGGCGTGTTAGTGTGCATGATATGGGGTACTCATTTGATCGTGCTCATGCTCGGTTCACAGACACATTACGCGCTCCGTTATTCTTATGCTTTGTGCGGTCGATAAGCAAATCAATTGCGTTTGATCATGCTTCTGCTCTGTATGCAGGTAGTTATTTGTGTACGTACGAATAATAGGGGAAGAGGCCCCAAAACGCCCCCCCCCCCCAACCCCCGAAGCAAAACGTCTTTTGTGGTTTCCGTCATTAAGATGGCCGTAACAAAACTAGATTTAAAATTATGCAGGTTAGGCGAAAAAACTTTCAAAATAGTGTATGGGAAGGTCGGAAAAACCGAAAATTTCCACATTTTGAAGAAACATCTAACATTTTGGCGAGGCAAAACGCCCTACACTGCTATAAATAACTATATATACTATATGTGTCAGGATTATACATTTTTGCAATAGCGCCACCCTAATATAATCGATATGGATCCACACATAAATCAAATTATTGCTTATTCGTGACCACACATAAAGTTTATTTCTATATATATTTTATAAGTGGTTTGCGTGAAGAATGGTTATGTGTGCGCTTATATACATCATAACTTAAATCTATGGATTATTGCCAATCAAAATGTGTGGATTTTTGGTAGTGTAGTGGCACTAACTTACAATGTCTTGCGTCTCCACCCACTATCCATACCAGAATGCCGGTTCGCGAGGTGCTTTGTTCCCTAGGAGCTGCCAGCTAAAAGGCGTTTTGCCTAATGAGTTTTCCGGCAACAGAATATCTCCACTTTTTTTAAATGTGAATATTATCAATATGATTGAGATTTTTGACAATTTTTTTGATGGCATCAACTAGATATCTTGTTTAACTGATGCATAATGTAAAAATACCCATGAATAGCGTTACAAATAAGACAGTAAAGCAGAGTTTGTTTAGCTAGGGCATATTGCCCCCCTATGCCCTACCTACTGACTGAAAAAAATTCTGTGGCTCTTGTGGAGACGGTCTTCGAATATCAATAATCACCTACTAGGGTCAAAGTTCCGATAGTCGTGGGTGTTCCTATAGTTGCGGTAGTACGGTTTGCAGGGAATCAACAAATTAAATGCAGTAACCCACATTACCAGTCAATAAGTTGACCTGTCATAACACGATAGAGACAAAAACAACATTGGAATTCCATTTAAACTGGTATCTTTGAAATACTTTATTTTTTTCTCTCCCTTGCGCCAATAGTTGTGGTAGTGTTCCAATAGTTGCGAATCCCATATAAAACCTATGGAATTCGCAACTATAGGAACACGAATGACAAAATACCGCAACTATTGGAACACTGCACCAATAATTGGAGGATTGCTTTCAGGTAACAAAAAAGGATTTTGATACAATTATAGCACGCTCTTGATAAAATTGAAATAACGAGCTTTCGGATGCACTCTCAAGGTAAGGGAAATGAAATATAGATTAGAAGTAATCGAGAAATAAGTGTTGGAACGTGTTTAGTTCCTCCACTATTGGGTCTTTTACCCTATATTCCTTTTCTCTTCCTAACTGACTACAAAGACGTGGCCGGTGCCGTTATTTGCACACTGAGAATGCTTGAACAATCTCAATCAATCATTTTGTGCAATTTCACTGATTCTTGTCAATCAGAGAATATCAACCATAGATATGTGCATGGGCGTAGCCAGGATTTCGATTAGGGGGGGGGCAAATTTTTTAGGTCTTCTGAATCGTAGTTTTATAGCAGTTTTATAAAAACACATGAATATTAGTGCTTGGTACTTTTTCCTTCTAAGCTCCAAACACTTTGAAACCAAATCCACAACCAACAGTAAAGGCTGAATCACAAGAGCGCGTTGCGCGTCAGCGTTGAAGTCAGCGTTTTGTACTAAAACGTAATGCCAATAAACGTGACGCATTCACGCCCGGATTCTTCAGGAATGCCTCCACAAATTTCTTCGGCAATGTCTCCATCAATTTCGCCGGGAATTTATCAAAAAATCCACCATTATTTACTCCAAGAAATCCTCCACGAATTCCTTTCTAAGTTCTGCAGGGAACCCTTCAGATAATTCTTTCGTGCTGTTTCTCATAAAAAAATCTGAAAAATTGTACCTTGGAATTCCTAATAATATTCCGTGGAAATTCCGCAGAATTGCCAATAAACATTCCTGAGAATTTCGCGAAAAATCTTCGAACTTCCTGTGTAAATTCCATATTTTTTTCCGTGAAAGTTTCAAATAATTTCTTGTGAAAATTTCAAAGAATTTCACCAGGAATTCCACCGAAAATAAAATCAACAATGGAATTTTTGGAGGAATTGCTAGATTAAGTCCTAAAGAAATCCTGAAAGAATTCCGGTGGAAACTTCAAGATTTCCACTGAACATCCTCCAGAAGTTTCTTCGAAAATTCCCCCGGGAGTTCCTCCGGGAATTCTTCCAGGAGTTCAACCGGCAGATCCTCCAAGAATTCCTCCAGGATTACCGCCGAGAATTATTCCGGTAGTTCTATCGGCAGTTCCTACGGGGGCTCTCTGAAAATTCTGCCGAGAATTTCTCCAGAATTTCCTCCGGGAATTATACAGAAATTCCTCCAAAAGCTCCTCAAGGAATTCACCGGGAGGTCCTCTAATGATGATGATGGTGGTCCTGCTACATATCCCTACAAAGGTTTCAGCTAGATGAGATTCGTATATAAGATTAATTCTCCAATATTTTTTTCTGGTAGATTCACTGGCAGTTCCTCCGGGGGTTCATTTAAAAATTCTCCCGGGGTTTCTTCAGAAATTCCTCCAGGTGTTCCGCCAGTAGCTCTTCCAGGAGATCATTCAGGCTTTTTTCAGGAAATCATTTAGGCTTTCTTCCGAAAATTAGCTGGAAATTCCTCCCGAAGTTCTTCCGATAGTTTTTCTGGGAGTTCCTCCGGGAGGTCCTCTAGGAATTTTTCTAGGAGTTTCTCCTGAAATTCCTCCGGGAGTTCTTACGGGAGCTCCTTCGGCAGTTTCTACGTGAATTCCTCCGGGAGATCCACCAGCAGTTTTTATGACCTTTTCTCCGGGAGTTTCACCGGCAGTTCCTCCGGTTGTTCCTTTGAGAAGGAACTCCCAGAGGAATTTCTGTAGGAATTCAGAGTAGAAATTATCAGAGGAATTTTCGGAAGAACTTCCGGAGGAACTTCTAGAAGAATTTAATAAAGAACTACAGGAAGAATTTCTGGAGGAAATCCTGGAGGAAATCCTGGAGGAACTCTGTAAGAACTTCTGGATGAACTTCTGTAAGAATTCCAAGAGAAACTCCTGGAAGAATTCTTAAATGACCTCCCGGAGGAGCTCCCAGAGAAATTTTTCGAGGAACTTCTGAAGGAATTTATAGATAAATTCCTAAAGAAAGCCTAAATGAATTCCTGCAAGAAAAGTCCGAATGAATTTCCGGAAGAACTACTAGTGTAAAACCTTGCGAAATCCCATTTCCCTTGAAATTCCTGCCAAATAGCCTCAAAGAATCCCCTGTGAAGTTCCTGAAGGGATTACTAGAGGAACTTTTGGAAAAACTCCTGGGGGAGCTCCCGGAGGAACTCCCACAAGCACTTCCAGAGGAATTCTCACAAGGTAGTACTGAAATAATTATTGGAGAAGTTCATGAAGGAATTTCTGGAGAAATATCTGAACGAATTCCCGAAAAAATACCAGGAGGAATTAATGCAGAAATTTTCAGATGAAATCCTGAAGGTATTCCCAGATGAATTGCTGTTCTTTGTTTGTTCTGAAGAAATTCCTGGAAGAATTCTTGGAAGATATCCTGGAGGAACTCCCAAACTAATTTCCGAATGAAATTCTGGAGTAAATTCCGAGTGAAGTCCGGAAAGAATTCTAGGTTAATTTCGCGGAAAAAAACCCCGGAGAAATTCCTGAAGGAAGGGAAAAATTTCCGGGGAAATACTTGGACGAATTCCTGGAGAAATTTCTAAAGAAATTACTAGAGGAATTCTTGAAGGATATTCTGAAATAATTGAGGAAAGAATTCCAGAATGTAATTCTAGAGGATTTCGCTATTGAATTTATAGAGGTATTTCCGGAAAAAATCCTGGAAGTTATCCTGGAGGAATCTAAGGAAGAGTTCCTTGAGGAATGCCCGAAGCAGTTTCTAGAAGAATTTCCGAAGAAATTTTTTATAGATTAGCAGATGAAATTATGGAGCGAAATCGGAGGATTTCCGTCATAAATTACTGAAGAAACTTCTAGTGGAATTTTGGGAGGAAATTCCGTATTTATTCTTGGAGGAACTCTAGAATGCATTCCTGAAGGAAATGCCGAAGATTTTCCTGGAAGAATAGCCGAAGAAATGTCTAGAAATAAATCTTGAAGGGAAGAAAAGAAATCTTCAAGAAACTTCCTCATGAATTTCCTAAAGAAAATTAGTTGGGGGTTTCTAGATAAGGAGAAATTACAATTACAGGAGAAGGATTTTCAAACGATTTTCAGAGGAATTTGTGGATAACTTTCCGGAGGAATTTAGAAGTTCCCAGGGGAGCGTCTAGAAGGATTTCTAGGAGAATTCTTGAGCCCGAAATGTTTCGAGTTGTTTTGAACTTTCATATAGTATGGATCCTGAGAATCTTTTGAATTTCAAAAACCAACCTATTTCTGAATATGATTGGATTGTAAAGTGCACATGTTTAAGCGAATTCATTACAGTACCCGTTCAATCATTCCACCATTGAGGGGGGGGTGACGGACCCCCTGTCCTCCTCTGGCTACGCCCTTGGATATGTGTAGTCACTAGTCAGTCAAAGCCAAAGCTAAGCTAAGCTAGCAAAGAGTTCGGTCGAACGACATGGCCAAATGGTTTTTTCAGTCATATGATATATTTGACCTTTGGCTTTCGCTCAAATGGCTTTCTGCAAGACGGTACTTTTTATCTAATAAGAATTTGTTTGAGTTTCAACGGTAATTTGCACTGAAAGCTCGTCTTTGTTTTTATGGCGCGCTTTTCGAAGTTTCAACGGAAATTTGTATGCTGCTGTTGGGATATCAATCGGGAGTAGAGCTTCCCGGAATTCTATTCGATCTTTGGAATTTCCACGGTCTTGCGGACTTCTCTGACTTGCGTGAACAATTATAGATCAGCTGCGATGCAAAAATGTCGGCGGCGTGCAAAAAACTGTCAGTGGCGGCGCACACCTCTATTCACAATGCCTTTTAGCAGGGATTGAATCCAAAAGAGAATGAAAAAGTCTCTCGCTTATCATCTCTCTATACATATACGATACACAGCATACCGCGAGAGACTTTTTTTTCTCAAGCTGCTGCCCACTCTGATGCATTTCAACTTGTTCTACACTGTGCGGTCCCCAACACAAAATTAACGAGAACAAAGCGAGAATCATCACTTCACTGTGAGGGGCTGCGGATCCGAATCTGTTTTTTCGTACTTGTATATAAGTTTGATAAATTTGTTATCATGGCTTGTTATGATTCGGAACAGTTTTTGCCTTTCTATTATCGCTGTTCGTTATCTACTGAGAGCGATTTCTGCAAACCATACCTTTTAGGCAACATGCAGGGGACTGCCAAATATAAAATGCTGCTCAGTAGAGCACAAAGTGGTTTGCCACCGATCATAAACCTTTTGGCAAACAGCATTTAACCAAATATTTTTTTCTGCAACTTATTTGTTTTGTTTCTGACATGCAACAACCCATAATAATTATCCAAGAAGTCATTTGCGATGCATCGTCAATGGAACGAAAATAAAACCTATATTGTGTCTCTGAACCTGAAAAGTAATTTAAAACTTTAATGAGACTTTAATGTTCACAAGGCTATTCAAGAAATCCATGATGTCCAAGAGTTCAAAATTTACACTCGTAACTGAAGATCTACCAGTACTTGGAACAGGATGTGTTCAGGGAATATTTTCTGATTCGTCCAAGAAATGGCAAAGTCACATTATGTTCTAACGTGTGTAGATCCTAGGGCCTTACTCGAAAAATTTCTTGGATAACGCAGAACACATGTTGTGATCACATTTTATTCTAAGGACTACAAACAGCATGTTACACTTTTGAAACCATTCGAACTACCTTTGGTTAGGCGAATCTATGACAAAAGGTCGAAAGGACAAAAGATCGAAAGACAAAAGGGCGAAATGACAAAAGGTCAAAAAGACAAAACAACAAATTGCGTTCTAAATCTGTGCAGATCAGACTTTCAATTATTTTCTCAAATTCCATTTGAAATCTTCATTCTGAAAGCTAAGCTAATCATGTTCATAAATATAATACTCCACGAAGGTGTCGGAAACCATATGAAAGTGATCATTCCACATATTCTCCGCCGACAAGACTTCAAAAATAGCACAATCTGCACAAGAAAGCAAAAAATTTCAACTTAACTGCATCCGCCAACTCCAACCTAGTCAGAGCGATCGCCAACCATTCAGCGAGAAAGCCGAACAGATTTGTTTACACTTGCTCGCCCACCGGATTTCAGTCAGGATTATGGGCACCTGACTAAGCGATGAATCTGAGTTCCTAAAATAGACTTCTTTTTTTTTCTCTCGATAGTCTCAAAACACAGACAATATCGTCTCGCTTTTCCTCCCTCTCGATCCTGAATTGCCCACTTTGGGAGACGGGACGAAAACGATGACGATGATTGGCACCTCAACTGAATCTGCATGTACGTCAAACGACCGTGACTGACTGCCAGAACTTTTCCTTAGCAAGCAAAGGCATACCCGGTTTCACGACTCATACTGCTAAATTTATCCCAAGACTGGGAAAAAATAATGCATAAAATTCCACACCTCACTACATATACGGTTTAAAATGCGCGGTAGACTGGAGTGGCTCGGTGTGGCGACCAAAAATAGTATATACGAAAAAAGAATGTGCGGTTTGACGAAAGCGGGGGCTAAGAAAAATCCTTTCAACGGCGCCGATTAGCATTACAGCACGTAAGTGGATTGCTTCATCGATGAGCCTTGATAATTCGGTAAGGCAGGCAAATCTAATGAACCGGCAAAGAGAGTCCGAACCATTAGCAGATGATGCCGGGAAAATGTCGGTGAGTGGTGACAAATCTTTGATGAGCGTTTGTGGCACAAGTAGCTGCTCTACTAGAAGGTGGTGTAATGACTAGTGAAATGGTCACGCGAGACTAAGATTGGATGGTAGTGGGTGATAAATAGTATAGGAAGATGTGGGTTTTTGGTAATGAACTATAAGGCGATTTGAGTGATGTGATATGATGAATTGATGAATCGTTGGTCCTACATAACCTCTAAAATTAAAAAAATAATATTAAGGGAAGAATTATGACTTATGAAAATTTACTCAATGAAACTGAAACTTTTTCTGGAATAAGATACATTTAGCGATTTCTTCTATGTGGTGGCTTTCCAATGTTATTTATTTTTCGTGGGCGTTATGGGGATCTTAACAGAAGTTATGATTTTTAATAGAAGGCAAATAAAAGACATCCGGTATTCAAAACTTATTTCCAGCCATGAAAACTATGCCGAGCTCTCATCCTGCACCAGCAAAACCGATTTTCATCCACCACGTGCGAATTGAAATATGAAACACATGAATTTGACCGGAAGTCATAAATTAATTGCTTATTTTTTTATGTCTCTTTTCTCGATCTCACCAAATACAGAGTGGAACCGCAGCATTTGAATCAACGCAAATCAACGAATATAGCTATTAGGTACAAGATTACACAAACAAAAAGTGGACTTAGATCAAAGTAAATAAATATTCAGAAAGAAGTTACAGTGTATCGAAGCAGTGCAGTGCATCAAAGGGGATCATCGCCCCCATCAGGAAGATAAAAGTCCCACTCGTGAGGGTAATATTATCCAAGCATCACCGGAAGTCAGTGTGTAAATGTTTGTACTACCGCATTTCGTTGGTCGTGTTCGGAAGTGAAGCAAAAAGATAGCAAAATTCAGAGCAGCAAGTGAATTCGTTCCTAAAACGGCGTAAATCATGGCGGACCATGATTTCGCACCGAGCTTCACGCAGAAGCCTCAGCTGCGCCAGGAGGACGACGGCAATCGGTTAGTGTTCGAGTGTCAGTTGATCGCGAAGCCCAAACCGGCGATCGAGTGGTACCGTAGTGAAGAGCTCCTGTCACAGAATGCCCGCACCAAGTTTAAGATCCAGTCGTTCGGCGAGAACAAGTACTTTGTGGTGCTGGAGCTGGACGATGTGATCGATACGGATGCGGGCCTGTACAAGGTCAAGGCGAAGAACCGGATGGGCGAGGTGTCGGCGTCGATCAACCTGAACTTCAGTCGTAAGTAGTCTGCAATTTGGTATTCTTGTTTTGTGTTGTGCGTGTTGTCAATCATGTGGAAATGTCCACGTTGAATGAGAATGATATCCTCTGTACCCATAAAGCACTATTTTTCATTAAACGGACATGCAAGTCTGAAACTAAGTGTTTGTGCGTCATCAGCCAACCTATTCTCAACTCGAATTCTCGTTCACTTATGTAATTTATTTACTATCTGATGAATACAGGGTATATGCGGGTATTCCAGGCAGTTCATTGCGCTTCGGCACACCTCTCTAAAGCCGCAAGTGCACCCTTAAGATCAATTTCAACTAGCATCGTAAATCCGCTCTTCTTTTTGTTGTTTTCAAAAATTATTAATCTCTTTTAGTAGGATGTCTTCTCCTGTCCAAAGACGAGTTTAGTACTATTCCATTAGATTTCCGCACGTTGTATTATTTAGAAATACATATTTCGACCTCAACTGTATTGCTGTCTTCAGTGTCTCGCAATTGACTCAACTACACGCAGAAAAAAGCGTTCCCGAATTCGTGAACCAGCAAAAATACACCGTGATTAAATTCATGGATTCGGGAACACCTGTCACGTTTTCCAGAACGTTCCAGAAAACGTGACTGTGTTCCCGAATCCGTGGCTGTTGTTCACAAAAAATACACCGTGAACTTGTTAGTTCACGAATTCATGTACGCTTTTTTTGCGTGTAGTCGTTCAGCAGAAAGGGCCGATTTGGCTGCTAATATTATTTGGACGAATAGGTCATGGGTCATACCCGAGCAGATTCGATGAACTCGATAACAGTAGTTGGTATGAACTACCGAAAATTCATGTGCAAAATACTTCAAGCATAACATACTCAGGTATGTTGATACCAAACGAATACTAATTTGCTACACGTTCAGTATTGTAATAACAATAACAGAGATGTTATGCTTGAAATATTTTGCGTATTAATTTTAAGTATTTTACCCTTTATGCAAGCTGAGTTTATAACAGCGTAAAGTATCAATAACAGTATAAGGTATTATTCAGTTATATTTTCCTGCTCGCTGGTACACCCAAAATGTCGTTTGTCCGAACGGGTCATATGACCAATCATGTTATTTGTCCGAACGGATCATACGACCTTGAATGTCATTTGCTGAACGAGTCAAAATTGATTAAAAATGCCAATAGGTCGAACAATAGTAAATGTAAAAAAATTGTGATGATTCGTGTTAATCGAGAAGTTAATAATAAGAAAAGGGAAGTGAGAAGCTTCTCACTATTAGTAGAGGTGTTCGCAGTTGCCGACATTCTTTGAATTAGTGCACCACCTTTAAAAATCTGTCTCACTGCTCAGGTCTGCAGAACTCTGCTGAAACATCTCATCGGAATTTAAAAAAAAATCATGAAAATATCAATGATTTCCGTGGAAATTACATACAATTTTTCGTTTAAATTTCGAAACGCTTTCCTAAAAAACTAAGAAGAACTTCCTGTGGAAATTCCGAAGGATTTTTCTGTAAAATCCATAAAATTTCTTGTAGAAATTACCTTTTTGAACAGGAACGGCCGAATGTCATTTATTCGAAAGACGTTTGGCCGAAGCCCAAAGCCGAAAGGTGTTTGGCCGAATATGTCATATCACCGAACAAATCATCAGGCCAAAATCCAATTGATCAAAAACTATTTGGCCGAAAATGTCGTTTTGGTTGAAATGGTCGTTTGGCAGAAACGGTAGTTTTGCCGAAAATATCATTTGTTCTGAACTGATCATTTTCCGAAAAAATATCGTTTGGCTAAAAATGCCGTTCGGCCGAAATAGTCGTTTGATAAAAAGGGCCATTTAGCCCAACCGGGTCTACTGCAAGTGACCTATTCGGCCAAACGGTTCTTTCTTCCAAATGACCTGTACGATTAAATGAAATTTTCGGCCGAAAACCATTACCACTGAACAGCGGCAAACCGCCAGAACAAACGACTTTTCGACGAAATTATCATCCAAATGACATATGTATTCGGCCAACACTTTTTCGACCTAATAACCGTTTCCGCCAAAGGAAATTCGGCTAGATGACTTTAGGCCTAATGTGTGATTCGGCCAAATGTCATTCGAGCAAATGATTTTCCTCCGAAAGTCTTTCGGTCCACCTACGGAAAGAGCCGTTTGGCCGAAAGTTGTCTAGCCGAATATGTCATTTGGTCGTAGTGGGCATTCGGGCGAATATATTGTTTGACCGAAAATGCCGTTTGTCCGAAATGGTCATTTGGCAGAAAAAGCCATTTGGTTGAATTTGATCGAAATGAACATACGGCCAAAAAATCGTTTGGCAGGAAAGGCCTTTTGCCCAATAAGGGGTCGTACAATTATTACGTAAGCAATTTTTCCGGGTTTCTCGACTCGACTCGACTCGAGATTTTTTTTCATACAATAAATATTTATTTTTATGGAGTGTAAGATATTGACTGACCCCCCCCTCCTCCTATAAGTGCTTACGTAATATGTATGTCATTTGGCTGAACGGGTCGACATTTGTGGCAATATTATCCATTCAAAAAATGACATTTTCGGCCAAATAACCTGTTTGTGCAAATGGCTATGCCGGCCGTATGTCACCAAATAATTCTCGGAAATATTTCTCGTAGAAATTTAAAAAAAAATGTCGAAATTTAAAAAAATCGAATTTTCTTTGTTAATTTTGGGCAACTTTGCATTGAAAACAAAATAATTTCTAATTGAAATTTACATTTCACAAGACATTGTGTCTTGCTTCAAAAAAAAAAAAACAGTTTTTCTTTGGAAATTCCTTTGAAAGTTTTCTGTGGTATTTCCGAAGAATAATGAAAGTTCCGAAGAATCTTCATTGGAAATTCCGGTGTACTTCCAGTGGAAATTCTGAGCAATTTCCAATGAGAAATGGTAACATTTTTCCTTACAAACTCTGAAAAATTTCCCATGGACATTTCATACAAATTTTCTTGGGAATTCCAGTAAGCTTTTCTTGGATATACCAACGAGTTTCTCGTGAGGACTTCTCTTTCTCTTCAGACGGGTCAGATGATCATATGGCTACCGGTTCTGCCTCATACGCAGGTGCTCGTGGGTTCAATCCCAGGCCTGTTCCATTCATCCTACTTTATATCTTTTCACATATTTCTCAAGTTCTAGCAATCGCTAGAACTGGAAATAGACTTTCATATCGTTTTCATCTTCCATCCTATATCTACTAACTTGACTAGTTCTAGCAGGTCACTGTTAGGCGTGGTCAGCGCCATTATCGACCGTCTAAAATACTAGAGCTCTCGGATTGTGCACATTGAGGTTGGAGAGCAAATCACATGCTTCCATCCTTTGGTTTCTTGTGCGATTGCGATTGTTCTGGTCGATCACGGAGTAAAAACTACGAAATGCATGGTTGTCATCATGTTCATGCTCATGCTCAAGACTTCAAAGTATTTCTTTTTGTTTTTTAATGTTTTGAAAAAAACTTAGAAGAGCTTCCAGTGGAAGTTCAGTAGAATTTCCTATTATTGTCTAGAAAGTATAAAATCCAGAAAAAAATTGAAGCGAACGCAATATGAAAATCGCCACGCCGATTCACGCTGCTGCCGCCGCAGACCTAAACTATGACAAACGTAGACGCTGACAATTTTCGGACCGGTACACACCAATTATATTAATTATGAGAAATAGAAAGTGAGAAGTAAAACATCTTCTCACCGCGATATATCATAATTGAAATGTGAGAAATAAGAAATGATAAATGAGATATCTCACTTTTTACTCAAATTATTTCTCATTTCGCACTTCTCACATTTAACTGTGGAAAGTAATAAGTTTCCAATGGTAAGTGATCAATAAGTAGTGAGAAATGAGTCGTCTCAGTTCTCACTTCTCATACCTAATTTATCACTTCCCACGGTGAAAAGTATAAGAAGAGAGAAATGAGAAGCCATTCATTTCTCTTATCATTACAAATTTCTCGCTTCTCGGTTGTCACTTCTCACTTTACAATGAGATGCGCGATGTGAATGGTAAGAAATGATTAGCGAGAAATAAGAAATAAGAAATGAGAAGTAAGGTGTGGTATCTCACTTTTCACTTCTCTCTTTTTCTAACTGTTAACGCTATGTTTAAGGACAATTCTTACGAAATCCAGATTTAGAAGTGTTCGCGTTTTCAAAGGCAAACCACTCAATACGGAAGCAACGCACAACTGTTATTTTTATTATTTCAGCTTTGCTGGGTCGCAGCATGCGTGGAATAATAAAAATGACAGTTGTGCGTTGCTTCCGTATCGAGTGTACCCTTGATAACTTTAAATACTTCTCAGTTATCGTTAATCACTCCACACTGTTACATTCACTTTTCTTCGGTCAAACGACCGTTTTGATAAATAACATCTTCGGTCAAATGGCCTGCCAAACGACATTTTCCACCAACTGAAACTTCGGTCTGAATGGCCCTTGCGTGAACATGAGTAAGATTGAACGCCAACGGTTGCTACTCCGTTATTGCCAGGCCAGCTGATGACCCAAAATTAAGCAATACCGGCACGCCGGCCGTGTCCGATTGCTGGTCAATTAAGTAATGCGTAGGAATATGTTGCCGTGATACTTGCTTTAATAGTAATCGACTAGTCACCTGCACTTACACGAGTTGCCATTTGATCGCACAAAGCAGGAAAATTACGCAAGTCTCGAGAGCGTACTGCACATCACAATCATGTACAATCATGCACCTAATTAGTTTTATTATGGAACGGTGCGCACAGAACATAATATTCCGGATCGCGATTCCGCGGCCAATACAAAACATAAACAATCACGAACGCATTAATCATAAGCAATGATTTTTCCACTACTAAATCTGAAAAAGTGACGTATACGTCATTTTCCAAAAATAGTGTTAACGAGTACCGTTTTGCTTCGAATTGCCGGACGCTTCGAATGCCGGACACTTCAATTGTTATTTGACTTTATTTACCATCTCAACAAGTATTTCTTGGGTTATCAATGCAGGGAACGATTCTTCGACTTGAAACCATTTTAACAAATGTAAGTAATCCGTGATCTGTAGTAAAAACTTGAAATTTAGAGGTAAAAGTTGAAGCATGTCATAATCAACAGTGAATTTCGTTTTTCTTAGAATGCAGCTTAAGACTCAACATTAGAAAAACTAAGCTCATATTTTCTATATTCTATCATTTTCAAGGAGTATTAGTAATTTATTAACATAGTATGATAGCACTCTTTCTCATGAATTAGAAAAATTGCTTGGGAATTCATAGCTTTATAATTTTTATTACATTTTCTGTATGTCCGGACTTCGAGGCAAGTTTTTACAATTGCTTCGATTTCCGGACATACTGAAATGATGTTAAATAACTGTTTATCAGTTAAGTTAATTAAAATCAAATGATTCGTAATGAGCAATCATAGTAACAATATCATAGATTTGAGTTGCTACACTCCAAAAGGAACATTGCTTGCTCTCAGCTTATCGATATATACTTATACACATATTGTAAATGATGTCACTTTATTAATCGTACACAAGTAGCAAAACTTGCCTTTAGTTTCTAGTGAAAGGTTGTCTTCAAATGTATTTTTTTAACCATCCACATTTTTGTAGAAAAAAAAGCAAGTTCGTTAAACTAGCTTTTTAACAAAATTGTATAAAAAGACACGTTGTGAACGACTCCCGTCAAGTAAAAAAAACTCAACATTTCTCGGACACGCCCGGATTTATCAATCCGCATGAATTCATTATTTCAATCGCTCCTTTCAATCCTTGATTTCTAAATGCAATCTGAAATGGTTTTCAAAAGACACATAAATACCACTAATTGCAGCTTACCCACGTTGAATTTGAGAGGTAGTATTGACGAAAATATTTCATTACCCACAGACACGTCAAATGTCAAAAAAGCGTTCTACCTTGGAAAAGGGAGAGGGGGAGATTTTATGAAATTATTAGGTTCCGAATGTTGTATATTGCTGTTAAATGCTCCTGCTTGGTTTCAAATTCTGTTTTTTGGTAGTCCTGGTCAATCTCGGAGCAGAAACTTCAGATGGTACATACAACCGGGGGATGCCAGATTTCCATACAAATGTGTATAGAAACCTTACCTTACGGATTTATATTAATCGAGAAATATGAATGCTATATCCTAGTTGTCTTTGAATGGATTAAATTGGCTATTTGAGAATTAATATAGCCAAACTCGAAGTGTCCGGAAATTCGAAGCAAAATTGTCCGGTATTTGAAGCATCCCTCATACTGTGTCCGGATTTCGAAGCAAGCGATGTTCAATGTTTTCGATTATATTAACTATTTCGTACATAAAAAATGTCATTTTCAGTACACTACAGCAAATTTGATAAGTTAATCTTGACAGGGTGTGTTATCACTCACTGTCAAGTACTTAATTCCGTATGAAATATTGAACTGAAAATTCAGCAGTGCTTAGGTGTCCGGACTTCGAGTCAAAACGGTACTACTCATCGAGCTCTTTAACAGAAAAATGGAAAACATGCATGTTGTAAAATGGCTGTTACGTCACTTTTCCAGATTACGGCAGGCTTCCTCCGAACGACATTTTCGGCCAAATGATTTTTGGCCAGATGGGTTTAGGCTTAATCGCCAAGTAACATTTTTGACACCCAAAACAAAAAGTTGTGACATTCTTTGCATAAAGCGTTTTGTATCAAATTTTGCATGAAAACCGCTCAGAGAACGTTATAATTGTTACACCAGCTTATTGCATTAAATCGGTTTATTTGATTTCGACCAATGCATCTAAACGTCTCTCGTTGGCTCCTCCAGCAACAGATATAAGCATCGTGTACAGCAGTATAACTTCGACTCACACAATTTTCCCGACTCCGTTTAACTTGATGACGGACAAGGACGCAGATTAGCATGGTGCCTATTCTACTAACATCACCCTTTGCCATCTCTATTACCATCACATTCTAATAATTATCAAAATCACATAATACAGAACGCGGATTATGATAGTCTTCTATCACCGCTTTTCTCATCTGGTGTATAGTCCAGATGGCTGGCCCATCAGTCGAATGGCACTTGGAGGGCTTCGGTTCAATTCTCGTCTTCAGGCAATTTTTTGGAAAGCGAATAAGGTTGGCGAAGTATTTAAAGAGAATCATTTCACGACGGTAGTTGAAAAATAGATTCTATGTAGAGTACATTGTAGACACAAACACATACAGGTATACCTCGATTATATGGACCCTCGATTATATAGACTTCGATTATATGGACATTTTTTCAACTTCGTGTTTTGGGAGTTGGAAAAGCTGTTGAATATTCCACGTCATATTTTACATTTATTCTCTATTATCATAGATCATTAATTACCGGCTACGCAGTCTCATATGATTAAAACGAGTTTTTATTCGTCCGACGTTTCGACACGGGATTAGTGTCTTCTTCAGGGGAAGAATGATTTGTTCGTTTTTTGTCTTATGTTTTGTCTAACTTTAACTGTCTGGTTATTATGGTGTCGGTACATAGTCAGACAGTTAAAGTTAGACAAAACATAAGACAAAAAACGAACAAATCATTCTTCTCCTGAAGAAGACACTAATCCCGTGTCGAAACGTCGGACGAATAAAAACTCGTTTTAATCATATGAGACTGCGTAGCCGTTAATTAATGATCTATGATTGAACCCCACAGTCGTTTCCCAAAAAAATTGGTAAAAACACAATGGCAGCTATACAGTATTCTCTGTTATGTGATGGGATTCGGCTTTACAGTCTCAAAATTGTCCAAACAATAATGTCTTAACTGCCCGACGTTTCGGCTGTGTTTGGCAGCCTTCTTCTGGGGGACCAGCCCACTATGGGGAAAGGGGTGGCATTAATCGAAAAATTTACTATCTCCAATTTGTCTAATTTATATATCATGTGAAAGTATATACCCAAGATAAGAGAATCGGGAAATATTGAAGCGCTAGGTTTACTCTGTCAAAAGATATGGGCTGGCGAAGTGAAAAAAGCTGATAAAAATAAAAAAAACCGTTCCTTACTTTGAAATGTATGTTATGAAGTCAAATTTTATCCAAATATAAAGTTTTAAATAGCATTTCAAAGCTATTGATAGTTTGATAGTTTGGTTTGTTTTGCATGCGAAGATTAATATTAAAAAGTTGTAGAAGAAAAACTTTAATTATCATAATACTTCGCGATAAAATGGTCCCGCAAACCTAATGTCCCCAAATGTCCCCGCATCTGTACATGGGGGATTGAAATATAATTCTAGTACTACCTTTTAGTTTAGTTGCGCATATTTGCGCTTTTACGAGAACGCTGCAATCAAAGTTTTCTTGAAAATTGTGGTTTTTATTCTCTACACCTCATAATGATTAGAAAATGAACAACATTATTACTAGAAATATGGTTGTTTGCCATTTTATGCATGCTGTATTGCAGCGTTTCTCAACCTTTTTCTTATGAGGTACCCTTTCGAACTTTTACATTCATTGAGGTACCCCCAATTTTTTTCGCTGTGAATGAAAATAAGCAAAGCTCATGAGATATATGAAAAACGGAGGCTTCCTATTGAAAGGAAGCTTCCGAGCCTCTTGAAAGGAGGCTTCCGAGCCTCTTGAAAGGAGGCTTCCGAGCTTCTTGAAAGGAGGCTTCCGAGCTTCTTGAAAGGAGGCTTCCGAGCCTCTTGAGAGGAGGCTTCCGAGCCTCTTAAAAGGAGGCTTCCGAGCCTCTTGAAAGGAGGCTTCCGAGCCTCTTGAAAGAAGGCTTCCGAGCCTCTTGAAAGGTGGTTTTTAACCCGAGCAAAGTTTGACATCGTAATGAGGGCAAATAGAAAAGATATTTTGGTATCAACTTTACAAACATTGGAAGCTGATAGAGTGCTTATTCACCTAAAAACAGCTTTTTACAGGTTAAAAACTAGCTTGTTCAGCATTAATTGTTTGTAGGTAGAAATAAAAATTAAAGTTATAATGGGCTGTCCTTATACTACGTGGACAAGTTTTGGTCAGTTTCAGATAACCCCTCCCCCAGTGTGGAGAACTGATCATATAAATTTTCCAAAATGTGTATGGATCGTAGACATTCATCATACCCCCACCCCCTAAACTGTTTTAAAATGTTAGTCTCTATGATTGATTACTTATCTTGATTTCAGTTTGCTGTTGATTTCTCAATTATATAAACTAACATAAACTGATTACTTATTTCATGATCAAGAACCAACCTCAAAATCATTTTTCAATTTGATCTCATCGACAGCAGCAATAGTTTACAATTTGATGTAACAATAAGATTTTTCTGCTTGAAATTTTGTTATTTTAACCGTAAAAAAGAACAAAATGATACCAAACTGAGTAATCCAAATCAGCGATTCCTCAACATCAAAACATGTTATCGATTTGATCTCAAGGTTTGCCCGGGAAGCCTGTTGATAAAATGCTTCCGAGCCTCTTGAAAGGAGGCTCTGGAAACTCTCGAAATAAAGCTTACAAGCTGGTTGGAAGTAGGCTGTCAAGGCGCTTATAGGACGGCTCAAGCTTCTTGCAACGAAACTACTGAGATTTTTAGAAAAAGTCTTCGTTCTTCTAAAGTGGAACCTTCCTAACCTTTAGATTCTAGATTTTAGTCTCTCGACGTTTTGTATTTTTGATCTTATGTCTCATACGCTCATACACTGTGCTGGTAGTGGTGGCCAGTATTCAATAGGCTTTGATATACTCATCGCCATGCATATTATGTAAAATACAAAGTTTCAAAATAAAAAAAAAACAACAACTATCAAATCCTTATCAATAAGTTTATATTTGAATTGTAATACATCTATACGTAATACGTAATACGTAATACGTCTTTACAAATCTGTGGGGAAAGATAACACGTATTTTAGGTGATCTCTGATATAAGAAAACGTGAACCGGCTTGTCAGTCTGACAGTATGGGAAGCAAGTGATGAGATGAGATTGCCGTATTTAGCTGTTAAACCTTTACTTCCAACCTTTTTTTGCTTTTGGTGCGTGGAATTGAGTGTAGAAAAACGAATGACGTATTACCATCCAGTAAATCTGATCCACTGAAACTGTTTTTTTAGCAGTATGTCCAGGAAACTGAAAGAGTTTTTTTTTTAATGACTGCTAGCAGCGATCGTAATGCTCACTTATACTCACGAGCAGAAGATGCTCACTAACATGCATATTTTCGCCGAGAAATTATTTTGCGGGAAAGAAAAAAGGCCTGGTGAGAGATTACTATTTTTTCCCCCATGTCTGTGCCGCGAAAATCTACAAGCAAACTTTCAAAAAAAGTTATCGAATATCCCTGTATTTATGTTCGTTCAGCACAAAGCTTGCGGATCAAACTGATGCTTAACGACTGGCAGAGAAATTGAATATCGGAAACGTAAGTTAGCAGTTCTTGAATGAATTGCTGTTTAAAGAAGATTACCAATGGTGCAGGCAACAAGAATTATTTTAATTTAATGATGAATTTACATTGATAAGAAGGATTCAATTGCGACAACATAATCAAGAATATGCTCAGTTCGATTTTCCAATCATTTTAACCGTGATTTATGGTTACGGTGTCCAGTTGTTCATTCCGTTGTTCAGTTAGAAATTGACTGCCAATAATAAAAGCACCCACGTGAGGGGAATCTGGGGTAATATGTACCCCCGGGGCAAAACGACCCTATGACGTTTTTGAGGAAATTTTCGGCAATCTTTCGAGAGTATTTGCTGCAGCGCATGTAGTTCGGATCTCGAACTACCAGTCCAGCAGTAACAATTTTTGAAAATATGTCTGAAACATCACCAAAAATGCCAAAAGGTCGTTTTGCCCCGGGGGTGCAAATTAACACTGGGAAAAAATGTCACTGATAGGCGAATGAGAATCCTTATTTACATGCATTTAAATTAATTGTAAGAATCCCCATCAACCGCAACTTGTTGCAAGCGGATCCGTTCAAAAGTGTCAGACAAGAGTGATTGTTTATAAGCTTGTTTTGCATATAAAATATTTAGGCCATAACATCAGAGCCCATAGTCCGATCCGTCCAATTTCCAATAGGAGACAATAGGAGAAAATCTCCGTCGAATTCAATTTGCTGTGATCAAAACGAGTATGGATAAGTGCCAAGGCTTCCAAATAAAGTTTGTTTTTGAAGCGAACATATAGCTTTCCGTACGTTTAGTGTTTACTTCGTTTGCTAGAACAGGAAGGCACTGTATTTAGAATTTTTAAACAAGTGTAATTTTGTGTCCACATTAAGCTTGATGAAGTCTTCATTACTCCTGTTTCTCTGTACCGTGTACCACGAAACTCTGGCCATCCGAAAGATGTTTCCTGACAAACCAAAATCGAGCGTGACGCCACGCAAAACCGTTTTCAACGTCAAACGCCCGGATGAGCATACTTGAGAATTGTGGCTCCGCAAATTGTCCCACACGACTGAGCCTACCAAATCAATTAACTGGTTGAAAAAAGTTTTCATTACTAACGTAATCTTAGAACGGTGTGCAAACTAGCGACTGAAAAACGGTTACGATCTCATAAAAAATCAAAATTTTCTGAATCATCATAAAATGGGCCCAAACATGCGGATTACACTGTAATGCAATGAATAGATATTTTCTTTTATTACATTAAAACTATTTTCATAGTTTAAAGATCATTTTGAGATTTTTTTTGCTTCGATTATATGGAAAATTCGATTATATGGACTGTTTTGCATCGAAAAAGTCCATATAATCGAGGTATGCCTGTACCTAGGTATCCTGTATTTTCTGGTTGGGTGGACCAAACAACTTTCGGCCTAGTGACCATTTTTCAAGTGGCTTTCTGTGGAATGTCGTTTGGTCCAAGGACGTTCTCGATAATTTGATAATCTAGGTTCGATCATTAGGTAATTTGTCAATAGCTCTTTTTAAAGGCTGAATTTCAAAATGTGTTGTGTGGTGGACTGCGAAGGTTTTGATACAACTCTGCCAAATGATTCGTTGTACGAATTGCATTTGGTGGAATGGGTCATTTAGCCGAAAGGGTCATTTGGCCGAAAGGGTCATTTGACCTACAGGCACTATAGGATTTCGGGCGGTCATTAATCGAAAATGTCATGTCTTCCGAATTATTTTAAAATATTTTCTCTCCATTGTCAATACTCTAATTAAGAGAAATTCTGAATTTGAAGTCTCTAGGTGCACTAGTTCCAAAGATATAAGGTGGCAAAGTCAGAAATGGGTAAAAAAGTTAGCAAATTTTCTGAAAAAATATTTTATTTTCAACTATTTATTGAAATATTTTTAAATGTTTTTTCTTCAATGTTAATACATCATTACAAAGGTTATTGTATAAGCTTTTAAATGGTGTGCAAAACTAATAGTTACACTGTGAAAAAAATTGAAAAATGCGGAAGCAATATTTTTTCAAAAACGACGCTATTTTCAACTTTGATAGTGAAGAACTTTTTTTTCCTCAGGAATCCCCAGGTTCTTTTATGATACACATCAAGGACAAAGCTTCGACTAAAATGTCCCGAAAGAATTTCTTGCCAGTATTTGCAATTAACAGAGTTAAGTCACTCTGATTTTTTTTCATTTGTTTTTACCGTGTTTTGCCTCTCTCGTACTCCAAGGTTAATGCTCATTCCAAAACGAATGTTTGATAGAAGGCCAGAGACCCCTAGTGGTATATATCAACTAACTCAGCGCGAAGAATTGAGGTGATGTCTGTATGTGTGTGCATGCGCGTCTGTATGTATGTGCGCAAAAGAACGCAATCGCCATTTAGACACTTATTTGTGTCCGATTTTCTCGCAACAAGTTTCATTCGACGGGAAATCTAGTCCCATCGTTTCCTATTGAAAATGGGTCAGACTGAACTATGCGCTCAAAGGGTATGGTCAAAATACATTTATTGGTAATAACTTCGACTTTATTTATAACCATTTGAGCTCATTTAATTAACTTTTCAAAGGAGTAAATGAATAAAACCCCCAATGCAATGCAGCACAACGGTAACGGAAGGATTTAACAGTTCGCTCATATATTTCCTGTCAAATTTTACCGTTTCGTCGCCATTCCGCTGAAATGCGTTTGGGGCTTGAGTGGTTTGAGTCATTCTCTAAACCTAATTTTCTGAGCTATTCATTAGCTACTGATGGAGAACTAAATATGAGATTTCATAATATGTAAATATTTATAAATCTCCTGGAATCAATAATTCCCGACATGTTTATTGCAAAAGTAAAGACGAACAATATCTTAGTTAGAACGGAGCGTATGAAATTCCTGCTAGTGTTCATGAATGTCTGGCTAATGGTAGGAAATATTTATTCACTCATCTACACTTTGAGGTTCACTGGCTGAACAACCAGCGGAAAGTCAATATAAACAGTTGAAGAAATTTAGAACTCATAATGCAAGAAAATGATCAAGAGAGGCAAATGTTGACATTTTCCTTCGTGCCTTACATGAATCAGATCCATTTTAAGCTCGATTTGGATAACGAGGAGACGTTGGAAATAATTTTTTCACTTAGTTATTCTTATGCCATGCGTAATTTTGTAATATTTGAAGATTTTCAAAAGTTCTTTATCTTCTAATACTTTAGATGAATTTATCTCATCTTCCATCGTTGATGGAATTGAAGAAAATATCATTGAAGACTTAAACCTTGACACAGAAAAGAATGATGCTGTATATAACTTGTAGAAATCATGAAAACAAATCAAAAGTAATTCAAATAGTGTTGTTATTTAAATTAAAAGAATTTTGCTTTTCGGAAGAATGGAGCATTCTTACATTCCACAATGAATGTCCACATTTTTGAGAATATATTAATCTCATTTTTGAATAACTTGTACACGTAAAAATGTCATGGGATTGCGATTTCTAATTTGCTAATACCCTTTTTCAAAAGTTATTTTCAATTCTGATTATTTGATTAACATTTAATGCTTTATGATCCTTCAGATCCTAGTACTTTGTCAAACAAATTGTTCTAAATACAAATTGTGAGGCATGAGAGTGAGAACAAAAAATATCACGGAATGTCATGAAATTAATGTCATTTAACATGATCGCCGCCATAATGTCCATAAATTGCTGAACTTAGTTTTGTACAGCCCCTTCCTTCTCCTTAAGAAAACGCACGAAATTTCAACTTCCCAAATAGGTTTGCTTTGTCACGTTAATCGAACCTATGAAAAAAATAATTACGTAATTCATAGACGATCCCCAAAGGGGGGGGGGGTTGGAAATTGTATATTCATGCTATTTCGACCATACACAGCTAAAACTAAGTGGAAAATCACTTTAAAAGTCCAATTTTATTTTTGACCGCTCGCTTGTATGGGGATCCCCCATAGTGACAGGGTCGTTTGGCCGAAAGAGTCGTTTAGCCGAAAGGGTCATTTGGCCGAAAGGGTCGTTTGGACGAATGGGTCATTTGGCCGAATAGGACATTTTGCCGAATAGTTTATTGAAAAGTGAGAAATTGGGAATGAGAAGACAGACGTCTCACTACTCACTTTGCGCTTCTCACTTTTAACAGCGAGAAGTTAGAAATTAGGAGTGAGAAGTAAGACGTCTCATTTAACATTCCTCATTTCACACTTCTCACTGTGTAAAGTGAACAGTGCAGAGTGAGTAATGAGACGTCTCACTACTCACTTCGCGCTTCTAACTTTTCAATAAACTATGTGACTAAATGACCTATTCGGCTAAATGACCTATTCAGCAGAATGACCCTTTCGTCTAAAAGACCCTTTCGGTCAAACGACCCTTTCGGCCAAATGACCCATTCGGCCAAACGACTCTTTCGGCCAAATGACCCTTTCGGCCAAAATACCCTTTCGGCCAAATGACTCTTTCGGTCAAACGACCCTTTTGGCCAAACGACCCTTTCGGCCAAACGACCTTTTCGGCCAAACGACCTTTTCGGCCAAATGATCTTTTCGGCCAAATGACCCTTTCGGCCAAATTACCTTATCGGCTAAATGATTCTTTTGGTCAAATGACCCTTTCGGCCAAACAACCCTTTCGGCCAAACAGCCCTTTTGGCCAAACGACCTTTTCGGTCAAACGACCTTTTCGGCCAAATGACCTTATCGGCTGAATAACTTTTTTGGCCAAATGACCCATTCGGCCAAACGACCCTTTCGGCCAAACAACCCTTTCGGCCAAATTACCCATTCGGCCAAACGACCCTTTCGACCAAATGACCCTTTCACCATATGACACTTTCGGCCTAGTGGCATTCGGCCAAATGGGGAAGGGTCATTTGGCCGAAACCCATTCGGCCGAAAGCCATTTGGCCGAATGCCACTAGGCCGAAAGTTGTTTGGCCGAATATAATACCATTTGGCCGAACAGACCATTAGGTCGAAAGTCATTTGGCAGAATGGGTCATTTGGCCGAAACGGTCGTTTGGCCGAAAGGTTCATCAGGCCGAAAGTCATTTAGCCGAATGGGTCGTTTGGCCGGAAAGGTCACTAGGCCGAATGGGTCATTTGGCCGAATGGGTCATTTGGCCGATTCGGTCGTTTGGCCGATTCGGTCGTTTGGCCGAAAGGGTCGTTTGGCCGAATGGGTTGTTTGGACGAATTGGTCGTTTGGCCGAATGGGTCGTTTGACCATATTGGTCGTTTGGCCGAATGGGTCGTTTGGCTGAATGGGTCGTTTGGCCATATGGGTTGTTTGGCCGAATGGGTAGTTTGGACAAATGTGTCATTTGGCTGAATGGGTCGTTTGGCCGAAAGAGTCGTTTGGCCAAAAGGGTCATATAGCCGCAAGGGACGTTTGGCCGAAAGGGTCGTTTGGCCAAAAGGGTCATTTGGCCGAAAGGGTCATTTAGCCGAATGGGTCATTTGGCCGAAATTTCTTTTTACACTGTAAAAAGTGAGAACGCGAAATGAGTAGTGAGACGTCGCACTACCAACTTCGCAGACGTCTCACTTCTCACTTCGTGCTGTCAAACACAAAGTGAGTAGTGAGACGTCTAACTACTATCGTCGCGCTTTTCACTTTTAACAGTGAGAAGAGAAAAATGAAGAAGCGTGAAGTGATAGATGAGGAGTGATAAGTGAGACGTCTTACTTCTAACTCCCTATTTATCACTTCACTCTGTTAGACGTCTCACTACTCACTTCGCGCTTCTCACTTTTTACAGCGTGAAGTGATAAACGAGGAGTGAGAAGTGAGACGTCTCACTTCTAACTCCCCATTTATCACTTCACTCTGTTATAAGTGAGAAGCGCAAAGTGAGTAGTGAGACATCTCACTACTCATTTCGCGCTTCTCACTTTTTACAGTGAGAAAAGAAAAATGAAGAGTGAGAAGTAAGACGTCTCTCTTTCCATTGCTAATTCTTACTTTTCAAATGAACTATTCAGTTAAATGTCCTATTCGGCCAAATGACTCTTTCGGCCGAACGACCCTTTAGACCAAATTACCCTTTTGGCCAAATGATCCTTTTGGCTAAGTGATCTTTTCGGCCAAACGACCCTTTCGGTCAAACGACCCTTTCGGCCAAATGACCCTTTCGGCCAAAAGATCCTTTCGGCTAAGTGATCTTTTCGGCCAAACGACCCTTTCGGTAAAACGACCCTTTCGGCCAAATGACCCTTTCGGCCAAATGACCTTTTCGCCCAAACGACTCTTTCGGCCAAACGACCCTTTCGGCCAAATGCCCCTTTCGACCAAAAGACCCTTTCGGCCAAACGACGCATTCAGCCAAATGCCCCATTCGGCCAAACGACCCATTAGGCCAGACGACAATTTCGGCCAAACGACCCTTTCGGCCAAACGACCCTTTCTTCCAAATGACCCATTCGGCCAAACGACTCATTCGGCCAAACGACCCTTTCGGCATAATGACTTTCGGCCAAATGACGCTTTCGACCAAACAACCCTTTCGGCCAAACGACCCTTTCGGCCAAATGATTTTCGGCCAGATGGGTTTCGGCCTAATTGTCTGTTCGGCCTTGTGGCATTCGGCCAAATGGCTTTCGGCCGAATGGGTTTCGGCCAAATGACCCTTCCCCGGCCAAATGATGATTTTCGGCCGAATGGCCAAATGACCCTTCCCCGTTCCGTAATTGTGACTACCAACCAGTCGATCATCGGCAGTTGAAAGTTAGCAGAACCGTGGGATTATTTCAGCTGAGCGATATGCGGAATCTTTGACCGTCCAACCGTCCCGTGTGGAGTTCTCAGTTCGTTTCGCTACCAATGACGAGATCTTCGTTTCCGGGACCATTCAATCAGCTAACCTAACGCTTGGAAATTTCGATCGGCATAGTTGACGGTCCCGACGAAAGTATTGGAGCTAAGCGATTTTCTCGAAAAAAATATACTTTGAAAATTCGCCTTCGAAGTGATTCCTAGGCTACACATTGTGTACAAAGCCTGCAAAGCCGAAGCCTGCTCGAAACAATCCATTCATTTCGCCTCAGTGTAAAGGATACCAACTTTAATTGCTTACGTTTACGTTGCGTTTACGCTTACTTTATAGATGAATGTTACAAAGTTATCCCAAATTGAAAATCAAAAAACTTGACTTGAAAGATTTTTAAAACAAGTTTATAATTAAAAAATAATCAAGAACAACAGCGTTATACGTAGCAGTACTCGTTTTGAATGTATGAAAAAAAGCTTACGAAGGAAATATTTACAAAGCAATAAAAAATTATCAATGTTTTCCCGGATTACGGTAATGAAGGATTTTAATCTTCCAAACTTTGTCTCAAATCCGGAACACGCATTTTAAAAATTGTCTCAAATTCCGAACAGTTCGATTCAAATTCCAAACACCACTTTAAGTGCAGTAAAATGCACTTACAATTTTCATCTCATTGTTGAAAAACTATTTCGTCCTTGATCTGTACGCCTGCCGAGAAAATTCGTTTATTTATGCAACGAAATGTTTCAGATAAATCTCTATTTAACTTGTTTTTTGTCTGCTGAGGTCTCCTTTGCCCAAGCATTTGTGTTGAAATATCTGGAACTGTCGAATATATTTCTAACGGGATCCAATGAACAACAAGATTAAATATGCCAGCTGTAATGGAAAATTAGAAAATAATAACACTGAATTAGCTTGTTGCAGTTTGAACAGTGGACCTATAAAGCCAACCAAAACTTAACTAACTTAATATTGTTCTTTTGTTTCTATTTCATGTACTGTGTCCAACGTGGTTAACGAAAACCTCATCTGTGTTCCAATTGTCGTAATCACGCTGTGTCTACCAACCTGTGATCGTGCACATCCATCCTCCCCACAGCCGTCGATGAGCCCGTAGAAAAGTAAGTAATATCCCCACGCTACGGTGATTCCTGTTAACGTTTTATGTTTGATGTGTGTTTTCATTTATGTGGTTTCCGTACAATGTATGCAACTAATGTTTGATATCCTACCCAAGTGCCATCGAATCAATTTCAATGATTGCTTATTTTCAACGCTTTTATGAACCCCCGAACGTAACGAAATTGCTCACGCTTTCGCTGCATCGCCACGTTTGCAACAATAATGCCAAAACTGCTCGCTCGAATGCCGCTTTTCCAACAACTCTAAACCATACGGAAAACAAATAATGCCATATTCGCAGAGAGGATAGATAAGCGAGAGCGGTAAGTGCTTGCATTTTATTTATTGTCGAATGGTCTCAGAATTTCTTGAAAAGTCGATTGTAACTACACTTACATTGTTTATTTCATTTTATGATTTCTGATAAAGTATTGTACTCAGAAACATGAAATACTGAGACTATTTGGGAAATCTTGTCCGCCATTAAAGAAATATTTTTAAATTGAGTTCAAACTAATTCTTATGCACTGTGCATGCCTTGTTTTATACAAACTTGTAAATTCTTAAATACTAATTCTGTAAATTTCCGCTCGCAGACAAATCGACGGACTCGCACCGACCTTCATCAAGAAGCCCTCGATCCAGCAGGAGAACGACGGCAAGCGGTTAATATTCGAGTGCCAGATTCAGGCCGATCCGAAACCACAGATCAGGTGGTCCCACAACAGCAAAGTGATCGATAACACCCCAAGGCATAAGGTAGGTGCTATTCGGACCCACATGCGCACTACGAGTGTTGTCGATTTTTCAATCTTCATAACTTTTTGGTTCGTCAGTTCAAAGTACAAAACGATGGCAAGCTGTACTTCGCGACGCTGGAGGTGGACAACGTGTCGTTCGAGGATTCCGGCAAGTACAAGGTGACGGCCAAAAACGAGCTGGGCGAATCGAGCGCGACAATCAGTTTGAACTTCGACAGTGAGTATTCTGAGTCGAGTGAATGTGCGCCACTGTTTTTCCTAATTAAATTTTTGATTGGGTGTTCTATTCATCTACCCTGGAATTATTCTACAAAACAATTGTTGCCATGAAAATATACTGCCCTTCTCTATATTTTATCTTTTTTTCTTAGATTCTTCTATTTTTATTTATTTTCCAACGATGATCACAGATTAAGCAGACGTATTTAAAATGTACAATCCTACATGTAAAATCTGTTCAATGAACCTCCGTCTACGTCTACGTGTTCACTTGATATAAACCCTAGATACAAGCAAACAGATGTTCCATAATAATTTTAAAATTTTGCCGCTCTGATGCAATATCCTCTTTTATTCAGGAAGGATTCAACTCAAACCTTTTATAAATTTATTCTTAACCGAACATAATTCCTTATTACGAGATAAAGTAAATTACGCAATGTTATGACACGTTTTGTACCCTTCGTCGACTGCGAAATCTGTGATCCTTCTATTTTTTTCTACTTCGTGAAGTATTTAGTTTTTCTTTCACTTAGAAATGTTCATCTTAATCCCATTATTTTGTTTTCACTTATTTATAATTTGTACATAAGTTGTGTTGCATTTTACCTGCTGTTTTCATAGTTTCATGTATTTTTTGTTCCTACTTTCTGTATACTACTGTAATTGCTATCGTAACAACAATATCGGCCAAATTGTTGTATGTAGAAAACAAAGCAAATGAAAAGTCGCTTTCAACCGGTAGATGGGGTGGGTGTTTTAATCACACTGATGTGGCCAAGCAATGATCTTATGAATTAAAATAAATCAATTAAAGACTGTTATTGAGCAGATATAGGGTGACAGTGTTGAAGAAAAAGCGCTCTTTTGAATTCCTCCTAAAATAAATGTATTGAGAGAGATTATGTACCAAGTTGCCGGTATCCCATACAATAAAAAACGTAAATGTGAGATACTGATCTAATCCACATGTACCATCCCTGTTCCTTAACCTTGTTTCCCGTTCCCCTTTCGTTCCGCTTTATCTCTATCTCTCTTTTCCCGCGATCTAGGTGAGGAAGTCCCAGTGCCAGCAGACGGGTTCAAGCCTGCCTTTACAGAACGACCTGTCACACGACAATCGGACGACGGAAAGAATATTGTATTTGAGTGTAGATGTATCGGTGATCCGAAACCAACATACACATGGCAAGTGTTACCTCTCAGTTTAATTCCTTTTATTTTTTTGTTCACTTATTTAATTCATTCCTACGACGAAATCGAGTTGATAAATCTGGGGCGAAATTGGTTTTGAACTAGACTTTTTAATAGAATAGACAACTTCAAAATTTAAGATCAATATCAATATTGACCTTTGAAGTGTTCTTTGAAAACAGTTTGAATACTCCCAAAACCAAATTTCCCTATTAGTGCGACAATATCGCTAATAACACACTTTTCGGTCGATTCAAAAACGTCCTCGTTATCCACAATATCCAGGTTCCATGAAAAGAACGAAATTCAGATGGGTGGCAGGTTTAGTAGCGAAACCGAGGAAGACCAAAACCATTGCTATCTGATACGGTTTACGATCCGGGACGTGAAACAGTTGGACCGGGGCGTGTACAACGTCTCGGCGAAGAACAAACACGGCGACTCGTCCGCCATCATTAATCTGAACTTCGACTCCAGTGCGAAGATTGTGTAAGTGTTTTGTCGATTTTATTTTAAAACGTAGGAACAACCTGATAGGCGGGTTAATAGTATGAATTTTAGGTTAAGGATTGCAAATGGTTGAGCTTTCAGATATTTTTAATCGCATTAACTAGAAATACTACAATAAGAGATCGGCGAAGACGCTATATTTTATCCAATCGAACTGTCAAAGGCGATTCCAATTCGACTTGCTTACATTTCACACCCATAAAAAGCAAGCAAAAAGTTCAAGTGATGCCAGTATTATTTTCACGATTTCATGCATATTCATGCGTTTATGGTTATAGGGTTGCTAGCATTAACGTAATAGACAGTAAATCTTTTTGATTCCATATGTGTTTTGTATGACTACTATTCTTCGGTATAATGACAGTAGGACATTTAATTTGATATATTCCCAGGCAAAGTCGGTTAACAAAATGGGAGCAAATTAATATTAAGCTCTGCTGTTGAGATTATATTGAAAACAAAATTTTATGTCAATTGTTAGTTAATACAAATTGATATCGCAATATGTTGTCAATATGCATTCCTCAGTTATCATAATGATAGTAGCTTTACATCAAATTATGCTGTCGATTATCTAAAGTGTGTTTAACGAAGATTAAAAGAAATCTGCAAACAAAATATGCTGTTGTTGTTATGAATGCTCATAAAAAATCTAATTGAATACTCATTTTGTTATCAAATTAAAAATCTTATGATAACAAATTTAGTAATCATGTTGCTTTCATTGGTAGCAAGATTTGTTTTCAGTATGATTTCACAGTGTCAAAATATGCTCTCATTTCTGCTGTGTTAATCGTTAATCCATACAAAACGAGATCAACTGAAGTTATCAAATAATTGACATCATAACAGCAAATTTTGATTTCAATTTGATTTCAAACTTTGCTCGGGTTGGAAACGCCTTTCGTTTAAGGACATAGTTGGAAGAGTACCACGATGGCAGTCAATATGTCACCGGACCTTCCACGGGTCAATCCCACACCTCCCGCACTGATCTCCCACCAGCATTCGAATTCATCGAACAGCATCGAAAAAAAGTTTAATATTCAGATTACTAACCTGTTCACAGTATATTTATGTACTTCCCGTGATAATTAACATGTTTCTTCAAAGAGTACTATGTATTTCGGCTCGAAATATAGCATAAACCAGCAGTTTCGTGACAATTTAACAGCCGTCCGCGGTTTGGTGGGTTTATCACTGTACTTCACTTCTTTTTAAAGGGCATTGAAAAAATCACATTTTTACACACTTCTCCGCACATGAGCAGCCCGAAATGTTGATGGAATGCAAATTAAACTTCACTTTTTGGAATAAGTCACTTGTTTGAAGCGAAAACTTAATATAAACTGCAATTTTTGCCCGAAGAAAATGATTAAAAACTGATCGCGGAGCGAGTGTGTAACACCGGTACCGATAGCAGCAAACTAATAAACAGAGTGGTTCAAAACTGATTTTGCTCCGCCACGCTCAGTCGATTATGTTTCATATTTTGGGTGTCGTTCGCTGGTTTCGGTCGGCTTGAATAGGGGCTTACCGTGCACAGGTCGTTTCAGGTTTGTATGGCAGTTGATATGACGAGGTTGAATTTTACATTATTCTGATTATGGCACTCCGTGATTGGGCGCTGGCGAGGGGAAGACCATATGACTGGGTGAAATTCAAGAGCTTTAACTCCTTAGACAATGCATATTGAATGAGCGTTCCAATAGTTGGGAGTCAATTTTAATCGAGGTTGCAAATCTTCAGCATGATAATAAAGCCCCAAATACAATGTCGGCGGTACAGAAACGGAAACGGCAAATTTGACAGTTAGCCCATATATTTTCTGTCAAATTACAAACAACAAAATATCCAGAATTTTTCTGTGATATCTATCACACCAGGAGCAGATACTTCATACAAAAAGTGTGACATGGGGGTGAGCGGAGTATAAAATTCTATTTCAACGGATCTTTCCTAAGGTGCGTTCAGTGAAGTCTCTGGAATGTTGCTTTCAGCTATGTGGGTTCTCTTTTCGCCAGTGTTTGGAGGAGAAGCACTGTAGCCAGTGTAATGAAAGCTTTAGTTTCCCATACTAGCTTTCATACAAAGTTTAACCTGCTTGTGCTCAATCAGTTTTTGTTCAAATCGGCTTTTGGAGGACACTCGGAGCATGGGACGGAATCGATTGAGCGTGGTGGAGCTGGGTCGTTTTTTGAACCACCCTACTAATACTTTCAAAGCTTTGTTTTGGTACTCAACCCACCTTCACCTTAATGGGTTTTCATCCGCTTACGTAGGCGGCACCGTTTATTTGAAGGAGTATCACCCGAGTATTGGGCCTTACTTTTCGTCAGAATCCGTAAAATCCCATCTTTCCGAAGCTTTGGAAATGAGAAGTTTGCTAAGGATACTTAAAGGAGGCTATTCAGTAGTATAACAACATGGTTCTAGATAGTGGGCGAAGAGGTTTGTTTGTGGACACCCTTACGTATCATTTGACAGATAACAGATGCTGTCATTCTGACAACCATCCTTTGATTGCTATTCGCGTGGTCGAAGTAAATTCTGCACTTCCTTCCTATGGGAAAACACATTGCTATCTATCAGAGTTTGAGTAAAACAAGGCCACCATCTGCTCTTCTCTGTTGCTCCACTGTAAAAGACATAAAGAATTCTCGTTTAATATTTCAAAAGATCCTAAGTAACATTTATTATTGGTTGTGTGAAGAATTTTTCTTCGACGGTGTTTTGCGCTCAATAACAAAGCGGAGAGACATTTATACCTTGTACCAGAGTGTATTATATATAACTAGTTTATTTGTGGACGCAGTAGCGCCCGTGGCAAGATTCTTTTCTGCATTAAAAAAAAATCAAAATTTTCAACGTCTGTTGTCTGTGATTTTTTTTTTCATCGTATGCCGTGTCTGGTTGTCACTGGTTTTGTTTTCTGCATCTGATAGTAAAAAAGAATTGAAGTGTCAAATATTTTATTTTTTGTGAGAATTTCCCCGCTTGCTGCGTCTGGTTGGCTAGTCACCGGACAGACAAACAGGGCTATTATATATATGATTGCGCAAAAAGTGAGGTGAAATCTGCCTATTGAACTGTCAGACCGTCTACCCATTGAACAAAGTAAATAAATTCCAACAAATAGTTTTTGTTGTTGAAAAAGACAGAATCACCGTCTTTGACCAGAGGTCGCAAAGATTGAACACCTAAACATCTAGCATGAGAAAACGGACAGGACAATCACACAATATCCAGTGGACCAGTGGCGAACTGTGGGAATCGAACCCACACTCCACAGCACATGCACCTAGACGAATGATGTCGCTAACCGCACGGCCACGAAGCCCATTTTAGCTGAATAAGCTAGTTTTTTAGTCGAAGAAGACTGATTTTGGTCATGATATAAGCGCTTTATCCACCTCCAATGTTTGTTCGGATGCTTGTGGGAAGTATTGTTATCACTAATGATTGTTAAGGCGAATTAAAACGCAAGGCCTAAAATGTATTAGATTTGTTTTAGAAACAACTCAAAATTACTACAATACACCCCCAGTTAAGTATCATCAAGCAACTTATTTATTTTCACTCGGTGGGTAACTTGGATATCGAAATTAAAAGCTTTTGAAGGGTTGAACAACAATGAAAACTGCCAACATAATAACATCAACATCATTCAGAATCTGTTTAGGCGGTTCATCTTTGCCCAACTTTACTTAACTTTACAACATTTGTTTTATCTCTTTATAAGTGTCATAAAGTGAAGAGACTTAAATGGAAAAAGTAAGACATAGGGACATAAAAATTTCGCCTTATGGAAATTTGGCAAGGGTATGAAATTAAAAAGGTTGCCTTATGAAAGATAAATTTGTTTAACAAGTGCGGCAGACTGGATTCAAACCATGGACGTCGGGCTTAGGAGGCCGATAGGTAGACCACATGCTCATCGACGCTTGAAAACTTGGTGAAGTAACTGCGTATATGATGAACTGCTAGTGGCATAATTAGTCGAAGGTTCATATGGCGCTTATTATAAATTTCGATAGTCCAGTTAGCAAAGTTTTAGAATGAACATTTTTTTACTTCACTATACGAAAAGGTTACTAAATTCTGTTATGTGCACCCTCAATTGACAAATCGATAATATGGTTATAGTTATAAAATTAAAATTAACAATTAGGGGAACTGTTCCGTTTTCCATCTTACTGTACAAATATTAATCTCATCGCAAAACAAAGAAATACAGTACTAATCTCGTCGCTTCTTTTTGCTAACACGCTTGCTCACTGGTAAAAAAAAATTACAAAAGTAAGAAACAAACCGAATTCCTTTCCATTGCTTTGTTTTCGATGAGATGGAAAAAGGAGCTATGAGATGAAGTGCCGAACCGTTCCCCTAGTTATAATCCAAACTAATTTTTTTAAATTCTATCTCGGGATCAGGGCTTGCACAGATCGCTCTCAATAGATAACAAACAATGATAAAAGAGAGTCAAAAGCCTCTTCGAATCATTACAAGTGCAAAGAAAACTGGATCGAAAAAAAAGAACTAGACCGCCTCCAGCGAGAAGTTATTATACAACGCTTCATTTTTGAACATTCTCCGATCATATTTTTGTCAAACAGCAGTATGCAACAAACAACTTCTAATGTATCGTCAGAATCGCCCGTAATTGGAGCACGGTATGCTACGAGGAAGGGTCATACGGGTCATGGGTTAGGCCGAAACCCATCTGGCCGAAAGGGTCATTTGGCCAAAAGGGTAATTTTGTTGAAAGTTTCATTTAGCAGAAAAGGTCATTTGGCTGAAAGGGAAATTTGTTCGAATAGGACATTTGATCGAACATGCCATTTGAAACGTGAGAAAGGAGGAATGAGAAGTGAGACGTCTCATACTCACTTCTCATTTCTCACTACCCACTTCACGCTACTCACTTTTCACAGTGAGAAGTGAAAAGTGAGACGTCTACCTACTCACTTCCCACAGTGAGAAGTGAGAAATTAGGAGTGAGAAGTGAGACGTCTCACTTCTCACACCTAATTTTTCACTTCTCCCTGAAAAAAGTGAGAAGCGCGAAGTGAGTGACAAGTGAGACGTCTCTCTACTCACTTCCCACAGTGAGAAGTGAGAAATTAGGAGTGAGAAGTGAGACGTCTCACTTCTCACTCCTCATTTTTTACTTCTCCCTGTAAAAAGTAAGAAGCGCGAAGTGAGTGACAAGTGAGACGTCTCCCTACTCACTTCCCACAGTGAGAAGTGAGAAGTTAGGAGTGAGAAGTGAGACGTCTCACTTCTCACTCCTCATATTTTACTTCTCCCTGTAAAAAGTGAGATGCGCGAAGTGAGTGACAATTGAGATGTCTCACTTCTCACTCATAATTTGTTACTTCTCACTGTGAAAAGTGAGTAGTGCGAAGTGAGAAGTGAGACGTCTCATTACTCACTTGTCACTTCTCACTTTTTACAGTGAGAAGTGAGAAATGAGAAGTGAGCAGTGAGACGTCTCACTTCTTACTCCTCATTCTTCATGTTTCAAATGATCCTTTCGGCCAAATGACCTTTCGGACTATTGGTATATTCGGCCAAACAACTTTCGGCCTAGTGGCCTTCGGCCAAATGGCATTCTGCCAGCATATCATGAATGCATTCATGATTGCATATTATGGGTGCATACAGAGTTGATAACCTGATCAGCACAAGTCAGACAAAAATGGATACAGCAACTTGATTGCGACTGAATCTGGTCACATATCAGTTGCAGAAGCCAATGTGGAACATGTGTGCTTATAGGAAGTGAGGGATTTTTACAATACGCTTTGAATTCAATCCCTGCTCAGAATAGTGAAGAACTGTGCCAAAAATCACATAAATGAACAATGATACAACCATTTACCGCTTTCTATAGTTTTTCTCTACAAGCAATCCCCAGCATGAGTGAATAATTGTAACAGTTTTTTTTATCATGCTGTGTGGCTGAGTTCAATAGTTTTCTTAACAAAGGCAGTTATAAAATTGGTTCAGATTGTTGTTAGAGCAACTAAAATTTCGTTCAAAACTGTGAAACTTAACTTCTTATGTTATTAAGTTTTCCGTAAGCGGTAATGGCCGCCCACTTGCCTGCGGGTTAGTCTCTGATTTGACATTTCTGGAGGTCAGCTGCACCAACTGTTCCGAGCATTTTGATCAATGTGGTATATAAGAAGGCTTGAATTCACTTCATCAGCACCTTCTTTTAAGCCACATTGTTCAGGATGCTCGTAGCGGTGGGTGCAGTTGACCTCCAGAAATGTCAAGTCAGAGACTAACCCGCAGGCAACCTGGCGGCCATTACCGCTAGCGTTAACCTGGATTATTTATAAATTCATCACGTAGAAGTTATTATAACGCTTCATTCTTGACCATTTTCCGATCAAAGTTTTGTCAAACAGCTGTGTAAAACAACTTCAAATGCAGAACCACCCGAAATTGGAGCACGGAATTCTCAAAATAGTAAAGAACTGTTCCAAAAATCACATAATGAAAATTGGTACAACTATTACCCGATTTATAGTTTTTTCTACAAGCAATACCAAGCTTGAGAGAATAACTGTTACAGTTTTATATCATGCTGCGTAACACTGCAGCTCACGGTAGCTACCAGATCAACCAAGGCTTACGCAAAGTACTCATCATCGGCATATACTCAATCCGGTCAAAAAGGCATATGCACATCATGTTAACAACATTTTCTTAAATGCGAGATGTTCAAGGAACTCCAAAATGCTACCCAGTTCATCCCAAAGTATGTACCAGATCAACCAAGGCTTTTGCAATGTCCGCAACATCGATATGCACCCAATATGGTTCAACAAGCATACATGTCCTATTCGGTCCAATAGGCATATACATATAATGTAAACCCTATTGCAATTAAAACAAGGTGTTCATGATACTCCAAAACATTATCGAGTTAATTTCATAGTATCTGCCAGATCAATAATGACTTTTTCAATGTCCTCATCGTTAGTATGAACCTTGAAATGTTCAAAGAGTAAATGATTCTAATTTCCATGAACATAAGTTGTCCTAGGTCCTCCAAAATGATCTTGAGCTAAGATCAAGACATCTACCAGATGTACAATAACTAAGGAGTTGTTTGTGTCGAGCAATGTCCATTCGAATGTGGCTGTGTTTTTTTTTTCTTGAGGCGTAGAACGGACTTGCATGATAACAGCAAACAATACGACTTCCAGGATATTGTAGCGAGCAATAAAGGTCTGCAATAAACCATAAAAGTTAGGTAACACAGTCGACCCTTGAGACGTCATACAATCGATATCGTGATGTGAAACAGAAGTTTCTTGAAATTTTTTTCGAAAGAACTATCAGAGTATTCGAGAAATATGTATATTAAGGTCACTCCTGACGGAATCCAAGATTAAAAAGGCCTGGTGTTTTCGGGGGCACACCACTCGATACGGAAGCAACGCACAACTGTCATTTTATTACTTCATGCATGCTGCGACGCAGCAAAGCTAAATCAACAAAAATGACAGTTGTGCGCCGCCTCTGAATCGAGTGGTGTGCCCCCGAAAACGCGAGGACTTTTAATCTTGGATTCCGTCAGGAGTGACCTTAATATGGCATCATTTGTTTCCACGAGGGTTCAATAAAGCTTGTAAAAGAAATTAGTGAAATCCTACCAGCTCGATGGAACTGCTGGGATGTTTATTAAAAACTCGATCAATTTATGTCTTTTGATCTTAAAGACATTTTTGGACATATACTTCAGCTTGAGACATTTTGTTTCTAGATGTATTTCTCAATACATTCAAGGGTTATATACTTCAGAACGGTTTGGACAGCCTAGGACATCCGATAAAAAATTTTCAACACTTATTTAGTGATATATATATATATATACTAGTTAAAACTAGAACCAACTAGAAAAAAAAAACATATTCGTACGTTAAACTACCGTAGAAAAAGTCGGGCTGAAAGGGTTTTAATAATATATCATTCAGTCGAATAAGTCGTTCGGCCGAATAGGTTTACTTCTCACTCATTATTTCTCACATCTTACCGCGAGAAAAAGAAATGAGAAGAAATAAGGAGTGAGAAGTGAGAATTTCTTACTCCTCTTATCTCACTTGTCACTATGAAAAGTGAGAAGCGGGAAGTGAGAAGTGAGAAATGATTAATGGGAAATGAGAAGTCTCGCTTTTCACTACTTATTTCTCACTACTGAATTCTTTCAGTGAAAAGTGAGAAAAGCGAAGTGAGATATGAGTTGCCGTGACTCATTGATTTTCATTTCTCACTGCTTCATGCAAATATGAGAAGCTCAAAATGAGAAGTGAGAAATGAGAAGTAAAACATGAGGAAATGATAAGTGAGACGTTTCACTACTCATTTTTCACTTCTCACTTCTCGCTGTGAAAATTGAATAGTGCATAGTGAGAAGTGGTACGTTTCACTTCTCACTCATCATTTCTCTCTTCTCATTTCTCGCAGTGTGAAACGAGACATGATGAGTGAAATGTGGGATATCTTACTTCTAAATTCTCACTTCTCAAATCTCGTTTTTACTTCTCATTATTAAATATGAGAAATGCGAAGTTACAAAGTACGACCTGATCGACCTGTTCGACCAAATGGCATATTTGGCCAAATGACCTATTTGATCAAATGCCCTATTCACTTGCGTTGGATGCCACATCCTTCATTTCCAGAAATATTAGTAAAACTATTGGTATGCTAAGACTGGAAAGGCTTGAACGCATTTTATATTTGTAGTACCTAGTCCATGTATCAATGTTCGCGTCTTGTGGATGTTCATTTTCAGAGACCAGCGAAATATTTGTCCATACACTGTATCTTAACCCTTTCAGGCCCAAATTTGTCTAAGCTGTATTACCTAGTAAATTTGATGTGTTCTATTCCATCTTGATTAATAATGTAGAAATGACAAAACAATTTGAAACATATTTTTTCGGGATGTACTCGATCATCGAACTGTCCTTGAGTCCAATACTTGCAATCTACAAGTTGCCATGCGAGCTTTTTCGTCACTCCAAGCTTGGACATGTATTCAAGTATATCCATTAGAGTGGGAAAATCAATGGTTTTTCGAAACCATTCTGAGTCCCAAACAACTGTGCAGAATTTGGGCCCGATTGGTTGCTTCCTCGCTTTCCGCTTCGCGTTTGAAGTTTCTATGGAAATTAGTATGGGAAAACGTATATTTTTGCATTTTTATTTCTAAAGATTCCAGTTCATCGTAAACCAAGTGGCACATTGCGTTAAAGTATAACCCAAAATATGCCGAAAAGCTTTGCTGTAGAAGGTACGTTGCTGGAATGTTCATGAAAAAAGCTTCGAAGATTGATGATTCAAACCATGTCCAAAAAATCGTTTATTCTGCCAGCACTGCCGAACTACGTGGAGCAATAATTTAACTGAGTGTTATTTCAAAATTATTGATCTTATAAGGCTTATACAGCTGATGGGAGTTATTCGGAATCAATTCACAAAGTAAAAAATCCGAAAAAAAAGGAAGATTCAGTTTGCCCATCTGTTAGTGATGGTTGTCCGGTAGTGCTGGCAGAAACATTGATTTATTGCATATGGTTTGAACATTTCGTAATAACATTTTTTGTAAGCCTTCCAGCTAAGTACCTTCTCCGGCAAAGTCTTTCGGCATCAGACTATATGCTCACGTATTGAGTCACGTGATTGAGGATAAATTGAAGTAACTAAGAGCAAAAATGTAAAAAAGTACGATTTCCCATACTAATCTCCATATAAATTTAAAACGCGATGCGGAAAGCGAGGACGCAACCAATCGAGCCCATATTTTGCACAGTTGATTGGGGTCCCAAAACGGCCCAGAAAAACTTTGATCTAACTTGATTGGATGAAGTTTGCGTTTTTCCATACAACTGCGCCCACTCTAATATCCATAACGTATTCATGAAGATCAGGAGACATGGTCAGATGGTTTTAGGATATCCTGGGTCATCGAAACCGTCACGTTATCCAAACCATCCTTGAGTTTAGAACTTGCGATCTACAGCCACTACTTTAGCTTTTTTCGTCGCTTCAGCTTGGACATGTATTCAACCATGTCCATTAGAGTGGGGCGCAGTTGTATGGATAAACACAAACTTCGTCCAATCAAGTGAGATCAAGGTTTTTCTGAATCGTTTTGGGACCCCAATCAACTGTGCAAAATATGGGCTCGATTGGTTGCAGCCTCGCATGCCGCATCGCGTTTTAAATTTACATGGAGATTAGTATGGGAAAACGTACTTTTTTACATTTTTGCTCTTAGCGGCTTCAATTTATCATCAATCAAGTGACTCAATACGTCAGCATATAGTCTGGAAGATGCGGAAAGACTTTGCTGAAGAAGGTACGTAGCTGGAAGGTCTACAAAAAATGTTATTACGTTTCGAAAATTGATTGTTCAAACCATATTCAAGAAATCAATGTTTCTGCCAGCACTACCGGACAACCTATAGTTATTGAAGGGCAAAACCCATAATCCTTCTTGTCGGATTTTTTTCTATGTTAAATAATTCCGGATAGCTCCCATTAGCTCTAAAGCCCTATAAGATCAATTATTTTGAAATAACACTCAGTTAAATTATTGGTCTACGTAGTACGGCAGTGCTGGCAGAATAAACGATTTTTTGCATATGGCTTGAACACTCAATGTTCGAAGCGTTATAACTTTTTTCGTGGACGTTCCAGCAACGTGCCTTCTTCAGCAAAGTTTTTCGGCATCCTTTGGGTTATACTTTAACGCAATGTGCCACTTGCTTTACGATGAACTGAAACCTCTAGTAGTAGAAATGCAAAAATATACGTTCTCCCATACTAATTTCCATACAAACTTCAAACGCGATGCGGAAAGCGAGGAAGCAACCAATCGGTCCCAAATTCTGCACAGTTGTTCAGGACCCAGAATGGCTTCGAAAAATTATTGATTTGAAAAAATGACCATGACGCCCCACTCTAATGTCCATAATACATTCCTTAAGATCAAGGGACATGGTAAGATGGTTTTGGGATGTCCTGGCTGCTGCTCACGTCGCTGGTGGACTAATCTGAGCCCACTCACGCAATCCAACACCACTGATGGAAGCAGAAAACCCCCTTCTTTCATTAAATTGCGCTGGATTGCATGGGTGGGGACAAATTAGCCCACTAGCGACGTGAGAAGAATCTTGTTTTCAACAGTTTCGCAGCAGATGAGATGAACAAGTTTGAGTATATTTCGAAACATTGAGAAACATTTTTGCAGTAGTTGCAGTAGATCTGAAGTCGATGATGCTGCAGATGCAGAAAATATAAAAACTAGCTTACGATATATATTGACCATCACGGAGCTGTACTGCACATGGTTTAATATATTTAGAAACTTTGAGTGACACAAGAGGTACCTTTGCAGCTGTAGATTTCATGTCTCGATATCAAGGATAGTTTGGATGACTCAGAATATCTCAAAAATATCTAACGGTGTCCGTAGGCCTCCCAGAAGGTGTAATGGATATAATTGAATGCATATTGAAACATTGAGTGCTGAAAAACGATTTTCTTACAGCTGTTGATCTCAAGTTCCAACTCAAGGACAGTTTAGATGACGCAGAATATCTCAAAACGATCTTACGATATCTGTTGATCTCGCAGGAGTTGTAATGGATACGACTAAGTGCATATCGAAGCTTTTTACTTACTTTTGGAGTTAGTTCGCGAATAGTTTGGACCCAGAATATCCCAGAACAACCTTGCGGTATTTTTGTCACCTTCTATAGGATGTAATGAACACGGTTGAATACTCAAATAAAGCTAAAAAACTCAAATAAAAAAAAGCAACGAAAAAACAGCTTTAAATCTTAATTTCAGCTGTAGATTTCAGGTCCTGAGCTCAAGGATAGTTTGGATGGCCTAGGACGTCGAAGAAAGTAAAAAAATAGTTAATTGTACATCACAGTAACTCTACGGATAAGTTTGAATAAAAAATCTTATTTTGAAACAGTACAATCCGCTGCCAATACACTTAATATTTTCTCATTCGTAACTTCACCGTGTTCATGACGTTCTAGGTTGTCGTTGTGGCTTGATCATCCATGCCTGATATTTTTGCTTGATAGGGTAGGTTAATTTCAAGCAATTTTGCTGAAGATAGTGTTCACTTTTATCCATCTTGCGATTTTATACATCCATTTTTCTGTTGGGGTCGTATATGATTCCGTAGGCCTGAAAGGCTTAAAGAGGGGATGGATTTGCTTCTTCGAACATTTTTCGAGTAGCAAAGCCATTTCCTTCGTGGGGGTAAAAATATATGAAATGCAGAATGTTTGTGGGATGGCCAAAGTTGGAAAATCATTCGCTGGGGATAAAACGGATTCCCTAAGCAATCGTTGCATTTCTCACATGGACAACGTACTAGATGGACAAATATTCTAGCTTAAACCTGTGACCAGGTTAGATTTCAGTCGACTTCTTTTATTTCTTTATTGAGCTTCGCCACCATGATCCTCTGGGTCTGCCTTTGCTGCGATATCCCGCTGGGTTTCAGTCTAATGCTTGTTTACAGATTTCGCTTCTGTCCCTACGTAGAGTGTGGCCGGCCCAGCCCTACTTTCGATCCCGAATTTCTGTTCCCCAGCAGCACACATGTTCAACATGGTTTACTGCAACTTATATATGACCAGATTTAGTCACAATCAAGTTGCTGCAACTATTTTTGTCTAAGTTGTGCTGCTCGGGTTGCTATCAGCCTCTGGTGACAACGACGATGGAGCTCGTTGTTTGAGATCCAGTTGTGAGGCCACCAGGCCCGAACTATACCGCAGGCATCTGTTGATGAGCACCTGCAGCCATTGAGATATCTCCACTGATACATACCATGTTTCGCTAGCGTATAACAGCACAGATTTCACGTTAGAGTTGGTTGAAAATTCGTATTTTGGTGCGTTCACTTATCTGCATGTTTTCCAGATATGTCTGAATTCGCAAGGGCAGAAAAAAAAATCAAATCCGTTTGTCATAATCCCACTTGTCTTGATCAATGCTGAAGTTTGATACACATATTGCCATAGTTTGTGACATTTCAAAAATTGCTGATTTGAATGCCTCCGGAGGCTTCCTCAAGGGCTTCGGAACTGACCCCAGGGTGGCTAAATTTCCCAGAATCATATCTGGATGTTATAACTCTACTTGTCTTGCAAAATGCTGAAGTGCGATATCCATATTGTATGGAGCGAATATGATATGGAGCGAAAACATTGAACTGGCCGTTTTGGGGCCGGTTCCCAAAGGGTCGCTTCGAAGAAACCTGATGTTGGTCATTTCTAGAACAGATGTCACCATGATTTTGGTTCTGACCTTATCCTTGTATTTAAATCTACTTAAAAAGGTATAAATAGGAACGAAATAAACGTCATTTTGTTGGACTTATATCGCCAAAAAAGGAAGGTGTAGTCAAATTGACTGCATCTGACCCAGTGATCCACCAGAATAACTCCGGATAGGAGGACCATATCGCAAGTCTCAAAATGTATTCTGGACTCTGGGAACCGTACGAGCAGAATAGTGATAAAACCAGGTCTATAGGACTTAAAATGACGAAACGGCAGCAATTTGTTTTTTTTTTTTCTTTTACTCAGGCCGATACGGGTTAAGTAAGTAAGGTGCCATACATATTTGCCATCCAAAAGGCCACTAGAATGGCCATTGTCTTATTATTCCCGTCTAGATTGTAGGGTACAATAATACTATCATCAACAATTAGTCAAAGCTCAATCAATTGCAATCCTTTTCAGAACAGGTACAGTCAGCATTCAGAATGATATGGAATATCGAGTTTTAAACCTGAAAAAAAAATCCAATAGCTTTTAACTGTTCTCCCGTCACGTACTGTTCACAGAAACCCGGAGGGTAAACCACCCCGTTTTCCACAAAAGCCCACCATTTCCCAGAAGGGCGATGTGCTCTCGATGGAGTGCATCCTGGAGGCCTTACCGGTGGCCGACATTACCTGGTTCCACGGTACCGAATCCATTACCGATGGCGAGCGGTTCAAAATCTTGCGCAAAGCGATCTCAAACGATACCTACCTGCTAACACTCCAAATTTCACAACCAACCGCCAACGATGGGGCATCTACCGGTGCCATGCTTTCAACCCGTTTGGGGAAAGTAACGCACACATTACGCTTAACTTCAAAGGTAATAGACCTTGCCGAACCATACACAGAAACCGATTAAGCTGCTTCCAGTTGCTGGATGGCTGTAACTGTAGTCTGTTTTTCACGTGATCAGAAAGCAAATCGTCCAATTAGAGGAAAATATGTTCTTACGATAGCAAACTTCTCCGAGAGGGTCATTCATCATTTCACTTGCGCGCTCAAGGTTCCCGCAGTAGACAACTTTGAGTTATTAACCTACTGCGAGTTTCCGCGAGCTAATAATCTATACAGCATCTTCATCAATTCAATATTTTTCTTTAGTTCTTTTTTCGTTTCCCAAGTAGCTTGTATTAACGATTAAAGCTGACGAGCTTCGCACTAAAAGTTGACTTCTTTCTCATACGGCCTCTCTGATGTGATTGGTGGCCTTCGGAGCGTAGAAGCTATTAGGCGTAGACAACTGACGTGAACTGCAGTTCAACACATTCAGCCAACTGAATAGCTTAATGGTTGCTTGGAAGGAATCGTTTACTGATACTGTTTTACTTTTTGCACCTGCTAGCGAACGAAAACGATCGAGGCTTTGCTCCGTCGTTTGTGGAGAAACCGAAGATCATCCCGAACAAACTGGGCACGCTGATAACGATGAAGTGTAGATGTAGATCGAAACCGAAACCGACCGTCAAGTGGATGCGCAAAAAACAGGAAGTCAAATCGTCCAACAGGGTTGCCCTGGAAGTGAAGACCGTCGACGAGGACACGTACGAGCTGACGTTAAATATCAAGGACCCCAGCTCGGAGGACGGTGGCAGCTATTCGTGTGTGATCAGCAACGAGTTTGGCGAGAGCAGTGCGACGCTGAATTTGAACATCGAATCCGAACAGGAATCGACAAAGAATGCTCCTATCTTTGTCGAGAAGCCGCACATCATATCGCTGGACAATGGCAAGCTGGTCCGCATGGAATGCAAAGTCAAAACCGACATCAAGCCGGACATTACGTGGACACGCGAGGGCAAAATCATTAAGGAAACCAGCAAGCTGAAGATTACGATGACGGCCGAAAAGGATGTATACCACATCTCCCTGGTGCTGAAAGATCCACAGACGGAAGACTCCGGCACGTACAAGTGTAACATTAAGAACATTCTCGGTGAATTAAATGCCAATTTAATTCTTAACATTGAGAGTGAGTATGAAGTTTTATTTGCGCACAAAACGTTGGATTTTAACATCATTTTTTTGCATTTTCAGTTGTTCCAGTCATCAAGGAAAAACCGAAACTGGTGACGAACGTAAAGAAGCGAACGGCATCGATCGAGTGTGCGGTCGCATCCCGCTTCAAGCCGGAGTGCATTTGGATGAAGGAGACGACGGTGATCAAGGAGACGCACCGTCATACCATCAAGATCGAGGAAACTCGCGAAGGCGAGTTCTCCGTCAAGCTCAACATCACCGATCTGAGCGAAGCTGACTTTGGTGCGTACAAACTGGTGGCGAAGAACGACAAGGGCCAGGCCACTTCGCAGGTTATCGAGATCAAGGATATCGTGTTCGAGAAGCCACCACCGACCAAGCCGATCATCGAGCCGAAACTGAAGGACGTGGAGGTGGATGAGGGCGGCAATCTGACGTTGGCTGTCGGCCTGGTCCATCCGGATCGTCACTTCAAGGTGTACTGGTATAAGAACAAGACCATCCTGAAGGCCAGCGAGACAGTTATTCAGGATTTCACTGGACGCATGGCTAAGCTGACGGTCAAAAACTGCACCGTGGAGGATGCCGGTACCTATAAGATATCGATCAGTAACGAACTCCAGAGTGACGAGTCCGAGGCCAAGGTTAAAATCATAGAAAAACCGAAGCCAAAGGAAGAAGAAAAGAAGAAGAAGGTCGTGAAGAAGGAGGAGAAGGTCGAAGAAAAGAAGGTTGAGGAGAAGAAGGTGGAAATTAAGGTCGAAGAGAAGAAGGCTGAGATCAAGGTCGAGGAGAAGAAGGCTGAGATTAAGGTGGAGCAGAAGAAGGCCGAACTGAAGGTGGAGGAGAAGAAGGCTGAGCTTAAGGTGGAGAAAAAGGTTGAAGAGAAGAAGGCAGAGGTGAAGGTGGAAGAGAAGAAGGTAGAGGAGAAAAAGGTGGAGGAAAAGAAGGAAGTCAAGAAAAAGGTCGCTGCCAAGAAGGAAGAAAAGATCGAAATCAAGGTTGAAGAAGCCAAAAAGGAAGAGAAGATCGAAATCAAGGTTGAGGAGCCGAAGAAACCGGAAGTGCCGAAGATCATGGAAACCAAAGAAGTGAGTGGTCCTAATAATTTCGATTCTGAAGAGTTACTGATGTTTTTTTGTCTTTCATTTGTAACAGCCCGAGACCAAGAAGGGTCTGGAAGCTCCCAGCATCGAAATCGTTCGTGACAAGGGTGGCAGTCGACGTGGTTCATTCTTGGACGATCGCCGTCCAAGTTTGTTGATGGGTGATGATGTGAGTATTCGTCTCGTGGTGATAAATACATTCCTGTGTTCGTATCTAGCATTCCCAATGGTGGAAAATTTCTATCTGTATATGCATATTTATTCACAAAAGGAGATCTCCGAAAAGCAAAATGTTGCAGTGTTCTTTTCTGAACTATTTACTCAAACGCCAACTTGTCTCGCAGCGATCTTACATTGGTGAATCTAACCTCACTGTTTCTTGTTTTTCTAACATTTTTACACACACACACACACACATATGGGATTTTTTCACATACAAACACTCAACTGTCGGTCAATAACCTGGTTCCCGGACGCTGCGCATGATGGCTGTGGCGACGCTAGACGAAGCTACGACCCGGAGAGGTTATCGACGAACGAAAGGTGAATATCTGGTGCGCACGATTCGCGCCTGCTTTGAAGCTGGCTAGAGGCAGCCATTGAAGCATTCTGCAGTGATCGGCAGCAGGTCAGCGGCAACAGCATCGAGGCCAGGTTATTCACCCAAATGCTAACGTTATACACAGTACACGCGAACACACTACTGAATGGATCAATTGATTGTAGGCTATGTTCTCAGCGGGCACTTCAGCAATTGGAAGTGCGTTTTGTTTCAGTGCGTCGTAGGAAAATAATTTATTCTTTATTTGATTTCTATAAATTTCTTGTTAAATGGGCGCATTAGATTTTGATTTTGACAGCATTGCCATATGAACTGAATAGTTTAATGTTAACTCAGTTGCACACTTCAAAGTCAAAAACAATTACGCCCGTTTGAAAAAAGTTTTATATTTTTCTAATTTGTTGAATTACATTGACTTGTATTAAACTGGCACAAAGTACCCAAATTACTCAAACTATCGTAGGTATCTAATATGCCTTTAAGCTGAATCTGCCCAGTGCAATTAATTATCACAATTTTTTCCCAATTGATTCATATTGCTCATTTTTTCAATTTGCTTCATCTACCTTTTGTACACTACTAATGGCGCGAAATGAAAACCGGGGAGTCCTCTGCTGCCGTAATCTGAAAAAGTGACGTATGCGCCATTTTACAACATACATGTTTTCCATTTTTCTGTTAAAGAGTACGATGAGTAATACTCGTTAACACCATTTTTGGAAAATGGCGTATACGTCACTTTGCCAGATTACGACAGTCTGGTGTTCCTTACGAGAACCTTTTTACGAATACCTTTGAGAATTCGTTTTTTATTGCTCTGGGAGGTTCTGGACTATAAGGCGTCACGTCATTTGGAATAAGGTCATTTGGCATAAACACCACATAGCTTAGTGGACATTTGGCCCAATTTTGATTTTCTTCTCGATATGTAAAAATGAGTTTACATTTTCTTTGATGCCATTTTACACATTTGAACAGTAAACATTTTGACATTTGAACAGTAAAAAATAAATGGCATTTTTTTCTTTTTTTTCTTGTAAGTGATTCATAAAGAACATGTTCTGAGTAATATAAACTAATGGTAGATGTTTCCTGAAAGTCGAAAACATTATGAAAAGAAATCGCATCTACATTAGCTTTATTCCGGGAAACATTTGCTTTTGAATAAAAACATGTTTTTACCATTTCCTTATTTCGCATAGTTTCAAATATGGAGTCACATTTACAATTACTTTATTCCGGGCAGATGCATTATTTTTTAAAAAAAATCACTCTCTTATAAAAATGCTTATCTGTTTAGTTGTGATCCTTACTAGTCTGGCCATGATCGCATATTTATAATAATCGCATTTTTGTTCATTTTGCAAAAGGCCTGTGAATCGATCAGGCAGCTCAATTTATTGCATCCAATCCCACAATAGTGAAATAGGCTTTACTATCTTGTTTATCTGTGGTAAGCTGGAAATGATTGAGTTGGTGGAGAGGATTGAAGAACTTTTTACAAAATCTACCAAAATGCAAATGTTACAAATATGCGATCATGGGCAGTAGTACTAGGTAAGGATCACAACTAAAAATACTTTTTCTGCAGATAAAAAAACGAAGAATGATAACGTATAAAAGTTTTTACTTTCAGGCGTTAGCTTATATATTATTTTTCAATAGTATGCTTCTTGTAGCGCCTTTTTAAATTTAATGGTTCAAGGCAAAAAATTATGCTAAACGTCCATCATGCCAAATAACCCAATCTTCTCAAGTTGTTCGTAATTATGCCAAATGTTCGTTATGAGAAATAACTTTCTTCCGAATGTCCTGCTCTCCTCTGGGAAATGTTTCCTTTATTGTAGCTGTCGTTGAAAAGGTAATTCGGAAATTTATCCAAGGATTCCTTTCCACAAAAATGTCTCGTGGACTCTTAAGATATTTCGATAAATTCCCTCGATTAATACGCTCAGATGTGTCAAGGAAATGCCGTTAGGAAATCCTGCGTGAATTCTTTTCCAGCTCCTGTGAAAATTTATCAGATTTTTTTTCTGGAAAGTGCGTAGGAAATTTATTCAGAAATGTTTCGGTATTTTTTCGAGGAAACTCAACCGTGAGCTACTGCGGTTTTATTGTTTGTTACTCCTTTTGTTCAAGAAAGGACTGTCAGGTCATTCTTACGAGAAAAACTATGTAAGTTATTAGCAAAAAAGCAGAAGAAATGCTATTGGAATCTATGTGAAGATATTCCGAAACATTCCATCAAAGATAGCTCCGAGAATTCCCATAGAAATGACTACGCAAATAGTGGAAGCTACTACCTACTGATATTCTTGTGGAAAGACATATGAAACGTGCAGATATTTCTCCGGAAATACGTAATGAAATTGTTTCATAAGTTGGGAATTGATCAACTCAGTTGCATTCAATTGACATGCCAAAAGTTGAACATTAGTACTGCACGCTGTAAAAAGTGGATTATTGTCGAAGTTTCATGTACCCAGAGCCGGATTTAGACGGAAGAGGGCCCCGGGGCCGACAGCTTGTGCGGGTCCCAAATTGTACAAAAAAGGTTGGTTTTGGTACATAATATTTGTGGGGGCCCGGGGCCACGCCTAAATCCGGCCCTGCATGTACCTCTGATTTCTTTCACGAAAAGTTACCCAAGTACCATTTTTAGATTTATGATTTACTGCAAGAGTATTTGAAGCCTACAACAATAAAACCATAGTCAAGGCATTTTATTCTTCATCGCTTACACCACAACCTCTTGAAGAGTAGTATCTGCCTAGTTGGCCCACTCTTGAAATGGTTTTGAAGGGTAAATGCAAGACGGGTTTCAAGATCGGAATATGACTGAACACGAATGAGAATCAGGCACCAAAAACATTTCATAATATGTAAACCATTATAAAAGACAGTTGGCACCATTTAAAACCCTTTTAAGGCCATTGAATCTTGATCCCTGCGGAGATCTCTAGATCTAGCTTTATGCAAACATTCATATGAAAAATAAAATACGTTCAGTCCCAACAAAATAAATTAAAGTTTATTGTACATCAATCCATGAAATGCCATAATCAAATATTGAAATGAAATATTTATAATCATCGAGAAAAATATTCGAAGCAGATTTGATGTGTGGTGCTTCAATTTTTGGTGCCAAATGAGATTTATTGCGTCATATGGTGCGAAACTCCGATATAACTGATGCGCTCTTAGTAAACCCCGTTTTAAAAAATATTTTTCGAAAAATAATTTTATGTTAAATTTGCACTTATCTGTTTACAAAAACAAAAATCTGGTAATTGCATATTAATAATTTGTTTTAAAATATGGCGATGGCATCCGAGATGATTTTTCGACATCTATTTATCCACATTGTTTTGCTTCGATGAAATCAACCATAAAATCATAATGTTTAGATAGGGCATGTATGAAGGTTCGAATGACTGTTACAAATGCTGAATGGTCATTTTTCCACATATATGGTGATCATAAATAGAGTAAATTTGACAGATCAAGTTTACCAAAGTACTCCACTAGTGGTGACGGCGCTTTATCAGTCGGACACATAAATAAATGTTTCCGTGCCACCGTTAATGGAAAAAGTGTATTTTTTATAGTGACTGGAGCGTGTCTACGCACCGTGTTTTCCTTCTATCTTTCATTCTTAAAAATTTGTCACCTCGCGATTTCAGAAATGAAAATTTCTATATCAAGATGATAAATAAAACGGAAAATTTGTCTGCATGCATATAATGAGTAAGCAAGCAGCGTGGTGATGTTTCAGAGCTATTTCTTTTGAAAAAATGAAAGATTCATCTCTTGCTACTCGTCTTCACTATCCCACTTTTTTGGTTTTGATTTTTTTTCAGAGCTGCAGAGTTTGGATTTTATAAGACTCTTTATGTAGCAAGCACAAATGCCAATTGATCTGATGTAAAGCTGAAAGTAACTTTTATAGTTACAAAACGAGTTTAAAAAGTATTTCATCATGACAAATAAAACAAACACCAAACAGTTTTAATGATACTTCCCAGACAGGTTTAATCAAGGCAAGGGCTGCTCTAATAAATTCATATTTAAAACTTCATAGTATTCGGAATTTATAACCTGCCACAAAAGGTTTTGGCAACAGCTTGAAGATGGATCATAATTCATGCGTGGTAAATGCTTTATCAAAACTGGAGAGCAAGTCAATTGCCTTAATAAAACCACAATAAATAACATCGAATGCCAAAGAGCTGTATGAATGTTACTTGGGTAGGCAAGGGTATCAGAATAATAGTACGGGTTGTTATAAAATATTTCATCCACAATTTTTTGAAAAACACTTTTTTATTATTTTTCTTCTTCAATAATACGGACAAAAAGTCTTCTGGCAGCTCAACAATGGACAAATCATAGAAGTTAACCATCAACATTCGAAATATATTTATTTGAAGTCTTTCTTATTTAGAAAACCTTATTTGGAAATATTTTATCCCAAAATGCGTTTTCAATCTATTTTTTTAGGTATTTTTTTTCATTTTCATCAATTTTGTTTTCGGAAATTATCGTCTGTGTCTGACCTTTATCTAGTTTCGGTTGTATGTTGTATTTACTATTCTTTCTTCTGACATTCGCTCTAGATGACCTTCCCACCGAAAAACGAGATAAGATTCATAACAGCCATATTACGCACATGAAGCATAGAAATTGAAAGCGGCAGGAAGCTTTTGCAGTTTTCACGCAAAACGTTTTGCGTACAATTCTCGGTGGGGTGCTTGAATGTTCTGTGTCTTGTGTGCCACAGAAATGATGAGACACTGTATCATGTGTTCAAACAGAAAAATGTAATGAATATTAATAGAATATGGTAGATTTACATTGGGCTGGCCATCCAGTGCTAGTGCCAAAAGAAAGAATTATGAATATAATATTTAACAAAGAACAACATAAAAGCCGGAAATAGATGATAATTGCTGAAAAAAATTGTAAGTAACTTTATTTTTTTTTTAAATAACCAAAAAATACTTCAAAAGAGCTTAAGTTGAAACGGTTCAGAAGCCAAATAAATTTCTGCCTGCATATTCAGAGACACCAATCCCATCGAAGAAGCAACGATTAACTATTAACTTTTTGTTTTGGTTTTGCTGCGTCGCAGTAAGCGCAGAATAAAAATATGACAGCTGCTCGTTGCTTCAGTATTGATAGTGGTACCCTTGAGAACACGATTGTTTTCTATTTATTGAAGAAGAAAAATAATAAATATAAATTTCTTTTGAAAAATCGTCGATAAAATATTTTGTAACACCCGGTACCTAATTTTGAATTTTAATTTTTAATTGACATGAAACTTCGATAATAATCCATTTTTACAGCGTGTACTGTTCATATTCCAAAAAGAATCTTCAAACTGATTAGTCAACTGGTTTAACAATTCTTACGCTAAAACGCCTTGAAAAATTCAGCTCATTTGATTAAAATTGAGGTTTGCTTCTAATCGACTGTTTGAGATGATTAGGCGTTTTGGCGGTTAATAAACAAAATGTCCTGATATTGAATAGCACAAAAATTGAGCAACGTTTTGTTTGCAATCATTTTGAAGAATATGGTTAAAAAATCTTTTTGGTTCATACCGCCATCGGGGGTGACAATGGGTCTGAGGGGTTGTAAGGGTCATCGCTCTCACCGGCAGCATGGAGGTCGTAGAGCAAAATCGTTCAAAAAGGTCTCTTATATTTTAGTTTTCTTGCTCTTAGATACATTCAATCCATACTACAAGCATTCTAAGTAGTTGAAAAAGTGACCCATTCTTACCCCCATTTGACCCATTGTCACCCCCGACGACGGTACAGTAATTAACTTAAGTACATGGACCTGCTCTTCGGACTTCAACAAATTCTACGTAAAACGTTGAATGTTGTTCTTACCCATGAGTGCCATGAAGGTTGTGACGTCGAAGAGGTGTAGCTCCAAATTCGTCTGTTAAATGGCTTTTGTATGTAATACTATAAAATTAAAATAAACATTGAACGCCTGTACAAGTTTGAGTTCCCTTTTTTGTGGTGCGTTTTAAACGCGAGGACTATGCTGCCTGTAATCGCATATCTAGGAAACCCAGCAAAAAATGGAAAACAAAATTGTTGTTGAAATTCTTTGCGATTCGATACCAGGTCACTACGATTATCGACCAAACCCCCTACCAATTGAAATAAACACGCATTTATGCCATGATGTTAGCATAAAAAAATGTGACTACCAGTCGACTGATCGATTTCAAGACACTTAAAAAATTTGAACAGATCTGTTTACAATGTTCAACTTTCTTTTCTTTCTAGTGAGTTGATCGAAGGTTTAGACATCATTTCGCGTTTAAGTCAAGCATTTTGCACAATTCACTTGCCCAATCCAAGTTTAGCATAAGAAAATTTTCTGCAACAATTCTGCAAAGAAAGCTTCGGGAGTTTTATCGAATATTCGTTCAGTAAATTGTCCTAGACCTAGAGTACTTTCCCTCTCCCCTAAATCCCCTCTCATTCTACTGTAATTTTTTTCAAAAAAAAATCCAGGCATTCCTTTAGAATACGTGCATTTGAGAATTCCTTTGTAATTTCTTGTAAAAAAATATTTCTAAATTCCTTTAGTAATTCCTGCATTGATTTTCTAATCAAATTCGTTTAAATTCGTCTAATCAAATTCGTTTCGTTTGAGAACTAACGCAAGAATTCCTAGAGAAAGTTCTGTAGGAATCCTTTTTTTGTAGAAATTTCCGCAGGAGTTCCAGAAGTAAAATATAGAGGAAATAAAGATGAAATTCTGAAAGCAATTGAAAGGGTTCAATGAAAACTTACTTCCTAATTTCCATGTTCATTGACAACCTGGAATGGATATTAATTACTATGTTTGAATACTCGATATGTGCAGATGCACAACATGTGCAAGATTTGGATAAAAAAAAATATTAGAGGTAATCATTTTTCTTCGGTGGTGTTTGAACATATGACCCCAGTATCTTTCTAGCATTCCTGGATAAAATCATATGAGAATTCTTGTGGGAACTCATTAGAAAATTCTTCCGCAAATGCTTAGGGTTATTCTTTCGCGAATACCGTTGTTTCATTTCTTCCTAAATTTATCCTATCGTTGAAGATCCTCTGGTGGTGCATTTCAAAATTCCATTGTAGTTTTCGGCGGAAACAGTTTTCATTCATTTTTCAGAGATAGAAACTTCTTGAAATTAATTAAAAATATTCTTGAAGCTCCTGCGGGAGTTCCTGTGACAGTTCTTATAAAAGTGCTGCATCTATTCTCCTAGGAACTCCTGCAGAAATTCTTTCGAAATTTCAGGAGAAATTGCCGCAGAAATTCACGGTAATATTTATAAAGAAGTTTTCACTGGTATTACCTGTAGGAGAAAGATTTCTCGATTGCATAATAGTTTCCGGAAGCGTTTTCATATTAACTTATGTTTGAAATTCCTAAGCAAATCCCGCAAAAGTTTCTAAATGGAATCCCCAGCAATGTTTTTGAAGGTATTTCCAAAAACATGTTCGTTGGAATTTTTGAAGTATTTCCTAGAGAAAATTTTCAAAGAAATTTCTGGTGGTATATGCGAAGAAATTCCCCAAAAGTATACCGCGGGTAAGCAGGTAACTGTTACAATTCGAAATGAGCGAAAATGCTCGCTTCGGCATTCAATTAGGATATACCACCCTTTCATTACTACCACATTGGCAAGCCGTTAACCAAGACGAACCTCTGCCATAGAACCTAACCCCCAGATTCCATTAAAATTCCGCATGAACTCGTGGCGAGTGCAGAGGTGTCCTCGGCTTGCAGTGGGCGAGTGATTACATCAACAATTCCTTCCCATCCCCGATGACCGTGAGGACGTGGCCAGCGCCGTTATCGACCATTCAAAATACTAGAGCTCTCGGTGTGTGACCATTGAGGTTGGAGAGCAAATCCCATGCTTCCATCCATTGGTTCCCTGTGCAATTGCGAGTGTACTGGTCAATCAAGGAGTAGCAACTACGAAATGCACGGTTATCATGCTCATGCTCAAGCGCATGCTCTATTTCCAGAAAGAATATTTCGCTTTCTTGAACGAATGAAGAGTTTTGGAAGAAAATTGTGGAGCAATTACAAATGGAATTTCCGGCATTTATCAACAAAATTCCCGAAAGAATTCTTAAATCATTTTTCGTAGAAATGCCAAAAGGACTTTCGTTTTTATCTCGTTTACAGGAGAATCCAAGGGAGAAGCTTCGAAAAGTATGTCCGGAGGAGTTATTCGCATTAGTTGAATAATTCTAACCGGTCCATTTTTTCCAAGCAGTATTTCAATGTATATTTGATATATTCTATTTGTAGCTCTACTCAATAATAAAAAAATTACATTTTTTTTAATAAGTTGTACAAACTGTGCTTGAGTTCAAAAAATTAAAAATTTGGCCAAAAGGGTCATTTGGCCGAAAGGGTCATTTGGCCGAATAGGACATTTGGTCGAATAGGACATTTGGTCGAATAGGTCATTTAGCCGAATAGTTCATTTTAAAAGTGAGAAATTAGGAATGAGAAGAGAGACGTCTCACTTCTCACTCTTCATTTTTCTCTTCTCGCTGTAAAAAGTGAAGAGCGCGAAATGAGTAGTGAGACGTCTCACCACCCCCTTCGCACTACTTCTTTTTTCACAGTGAGAAGTGGGACATCTCTCTTATCACTTTTCACAGTGAGAAAAGAAAAATGAAGAGTGAGAAGTGAGACGTCTCCTTTTGTAACAAATATTTGGGGCAATAAATTTCCTAAATCTATCATTAACAGTGTAATCAAATTCCAACAAAATGAAGCTTCCACTCTATCATTGAGGCAACTGAAGCTTTTTGAAGCTAAGCTTTAAGATTGACTCCGGGAACTTACGAGAACCTCCACGGATCTCATTTAGCCAACCACAGAGCAGAGCAACTTTACCTTTTTAAACGAAGTTCAAGGCTTTACAGAGTTTTATAACCGCACTAAAAATAGAAAAGAAACTAAGGATGAAGCGGGATGCTTAAATATGGTTGAGAATTAGTATTTGGAATTGGGTTTTGAATTTAAATAGTTTGAATTGGTATTCTTTGTGTTTGCGTGTGGTCAGCTCAGTAGGATTTGGTGTTTGAGGGATAAAATTCAACCCGCCCTAGAAAAGAGCCTTTGCCGGGCCACTGACAGCCTCAGCAGTCTCACCGTTCGGTAGGTGGCGCATAAGCTGCTGCTGGTTGCGTACTGAAGCATTCGTTTCACTTTCTCACTCCACATTTATCACTTCTCGATGTAAAAAGTGAGAAGCGCAAAGACGTCTGACTACTCACTTCGCGTTCCACTTTTTTACAGTGAGAAGTGAGACGTCCCACTTCTCACTCCTCATTTATCACTTCTCGCTGTATAAAGATAGAATCGCGAAGTGAGTAGTGAGAAGTAATAAATGAGTAGTGACTGTGAAAAGTGAGTAGTGCGAAGTGGGTAGTGAGATATCTCACTACTCACTTTTTTCAGCGAGAAGTGAGATATGAGGAGTGAGAAGTGTGTCGTCTCAGTCCTAATTTCTCACTTCTCACTGAGTAGTGAGACGTCTTACTACTCTTTTCGCGCTTCTCACTTTTTACAGTGAGAAGAGAAAATTGAAGAGTGAGTAGTGAGACGTCTCTCTTCTAATTCGTAATTTCTCACTTTTCAAATGAGCTATAAGGTCAAATGTCCTATTCGGCCAAATGACCTTTTCGGCCAAATGTTCTATTCGGCCAAATGACCCTTTCGGCCAAATGACCCTCTTGGCTAAATGACACTTTCGGCCTAATGACCCTTTCGGCCTAATGACCCTTTCGGCCAAATGACCCTTTCGGCCAAATGACCTTTCCGGCCAAACGACCCTTTCGGCCAAACAACCCTTTCGGCCAAATGACCCCCTCTGAAAAAAATACTGTCAAAATCTCTTTGAGGTGTTTAATACAACTATAGAACCATGGATTTTTCATATGGTATACAGTTGTCTAACATCATCAAGACTCTATAGATTCTAGAGTATGAAATCCTCCATTATTTTAGAATAAGGTACCCGAGCAGGGTCTCCAGTAGCCTTGCGAACAAAGGCATAGGATTGCCAATCCGGAGATGGCGAGTTCGATTCTAGATCTGGTCTAGGATATTTTCGGGTGGGAAACATTTTCGACTCCCTGGGCATAATGTATCCATAATAATTGTACTTGTCATACAAAATACATACTCATGCAATGGCAGGCATAGAAAAGCTTTCGAGATGCACTAAGATACGATACTCTGCATATATTATGGTCATTTTTATTTTCATTAAAACCTCGATTAAATGAAACAGTTTTACTGAAAAATAGGTCAATTTCTGGAATAAATATCAGCCTTATAAGCACATTTCGGCAACTAATCTATATGCTTATTTTGTATTTGCCAGTGGTTAAAGCTCAGTTATTACGATATATAATTTCCACGGGTAATTTTTCAAACTTTATGTACCTAGCAATTCTTCCAATTTTCCTGGAAATTTCGTCAGGTAATTCTATGGAATTTTCTCGTGAAGTTATGAACAATTTCCACGGAGAATTATCTTTGTTTTTCTCGACAAATTCTTGTTCACGGTTCAGTTTTCTTTCGCAAAATTGATTCTTGAATTTATTTAAAATCAACTTGACAAAGAATCCTAAGTTTTGACGGCTTAAACAATTTTTAAAAACCCAAAACAAAAAATCGAAACGATGCTGTTTTTTTAGGTTTGGCCTAGCATGCGCCCGATTCCCATCCAACATCAGACCAATACTTCACGCCAGTTCACACAAACAGCATTTTTTCAGTTTTTTGTTATTTTTAAAACATTTTTTGAAAAACATGGGTTTCTTGGGAAATTTTACCTTAACCTTAACATTGACCTTGACCTCTACCTATCAAGGACAAACTTTCAATTTTGAAACTTGTTTCTCGGAGGTTTTTTGAGGTTTTGCTTGGAGTTTTCACTAAAATCAAGGGGAATACTTATACCTTTATGTACTTGCAAAACCTACCTCTTCGCACCCTCCCCCTTTTTATGGTTTCATAATTTTGGGGTGTGATATAAAAAATGGTCATATTTAACAATTTATTGGTCCGTTTATCAACCTAAATGAACACAACTATTCAATTTAATTCAACTGTATGAAATATGTTCAAATAATTTAACAAGAACTATCTTAAGATCTATCTGGAAGATTGTGGCGAAGGTGTTCTAAATAAATGAAAATTTTATATGTATTAAGCATGAACCTATAGTATAATCCAACATGACCATGTAAGTCCCTAGAGCTCAACTGAGATGTTCTAGGTTCCCCAAATTATACGGGAGTTGAGTTCAATTGTTCTACCAGATCAACTATGCCTGATAACAAACTGATAGCAATTCAGCGGGTCCATGTTAGTCTCCAGATCCCATGTGAATCCGTCATGCATTCGAATAAGTCGAAATGAGTTCAGATATTTCAGTTTCATCAAATTGTCCGGGAGTTGAGTTCAACATAGCGTGTCTAAATAAGTCCCTGATTCACCATTCAAATAAGTCTAACACAGACGTTCTAGGAGAGTTAGGTTCTATTGGTCTAATATACCAATATTAGGCACGATACATACAGTACGTCACGCAAAAATTGCCTATTTTCAACTCCCTTCGTCGTACTTTTTGTATTAAACATCTTGAGTTTTTGTATGAATTATCACACTGCTCAGAACCCCCCTCTGCCCTCAAAGCGTGACGTACTTTGTGGATTGTCCTTTTTTTGCAATCCAAAATATTTCATGGCAGATGATCAAATTACTCCATATGTTGTCTGGACCTGGAGCAATCGGTAGCAACCCAGCATGTATTGGTTTGGTACCAGGCGTGGATCTTTCTCCAGAGCTCTGGGGACTTATTTGGGTATTCTGGGTTGCATTCGGATTGGTATCAATCTTGGTCGAGCTTGTAGACCAATTGATCTGAACTCCAGAGTAATTTGGTGACCCTAGAATATCTTCTACGGACTTATTTTGATAGTCAATGCTTGATTTCTTTTGGTTGATAGATCGCGACTCCCGATCAACTTTGATATTGATTCGCTTTGATACATGGTGTAGTTGCCCTGGTAGACTAATTAAACTTATTTACTTTATTTAAAGGGTGAAGCATTCGAAAGTGCCTCTAGGAATTTAGATGGATACGTTATGTTACTATCGGTTTGATACCAAGCGTAGTTGTCCTGGTAGACTAATGAACAACTCATCTCACGGTTATTTTGGAGATCCTAGAACATCTGCTTTGGATTTTTTTTTTAATAGTGAAACATTCACAAACACTCTAAGGACTCATATGGACATGTTGGATTACTAAATGTCAATCTTCTTCTTATTGGCATTACATCCCCACACTGGGACAGAGCCGCCTCGCAGCTTAGTGTTCATTAAACACTTCCACAGTTATTAACTGCGAGGTTTCTAAGCCAGATTACCATTTTTGCATTCGTATATCATGAGGCTAACACGATGATACTTTTATGCCCAGGGAAGTTGAGACAATTTCCAATCCGAAAATTGCCTAGACCGGCACCGGGAATCGAACCCAGTCACCCTCAGCATGGTCTTGCTTTGTAGCCGCGCGTCTTACCGCACGGCTAAGGAGGGCCCCCCAATGTCAATGTCAATGCTTCATGCAAATCATATTTTCATTTATTTAAAGCTAGTTACCTAGTTTCAGATGTTTTGGAAGTCAGTTGAGTCAGTTTTTGTCATATTATTTGCACAAATCTCATACAATTAAATCAAATTAAATTGTTCTGTCCATACGGGCTTATAAACGGACCAACAAATCATAAAATATGACATTTTTTTGTATCGCTGCCTAAAATTACGTTTTTGGGCTTTACAACCATAAAAAGAGGAAGGTGTGGAAGACAGGGTTTGTATGTACTTAAAGGAATAACTATTCTCCTCGATTTTATAATTTTTCCAAATTTTCACGACAGTTTTCAGAATTTTAAATTGAGAACTTCCTTGTGGAATTCTTCGAAATTTTTACCGCTGTTTCTTGAAAGATTCTTCTGGATATTATTTATAATTATCTCCGCAGATTTATTTTCCGATTCTATAGTTTATTTTTCAATTACGGTTTTTTAACGTCGATTAAAGAATCCAATATGGCTTCAAGTAACCAAAATGACAAAATCAAACTTCAGGAAATCATCCAGAAATTAAATTTATTTAGTAAAACTCGAAATTCGTTTACCTTACTATTGCAAGTTTTCTGAAAAGATTCTAGAAACTTGCTACGTGAGGTCATGACTTTAATATCTTTGGACATGACTTTTGACTCTTACGCTGCAGATTCCTGATTTACAGAAAATTTCTGTTTTACTAAGCTGTAGTGTATTTTGAATTGTGACAAGTTCATGAAAATTTTTAAATTGGAAACTTTTACAAAAAAGTTCCCGGCAAATCAATTCCGAAAAAGATAATGCACAACAATGAGTGGTAAAAAACACATTTTTATCATTTGTTCGAAATTGCATAGTGTTAAATGACTTGTTTTCTAAATACATTAAAAATATGAACTGTTCACGCGCTTGGATACTCACCAACAATGTAGCCCCGCTCCTCTGTTTCCTCTATTTTTTAATGGAATTTCCATTTCCAATTATCACCATGAGTACTGCAAATAATTCTTTTTTAACACCTTCTCAAAAATGAACTCCGAATTAGTTGGAATTCCTGCACTTTCACCTCGCTCACTTCACTTTGTCCTGCGGCGCGGTCAATAAACCACTCACTCCGAAGACGGCGCAATGTTCCACAGAGTGCACATAATCGTTCGACGATGTAAACTGCCGACCGATCATTTTTCTTTCCGATCCCGAACTCCCATCATCATTAGGGAGCGCCGTTTTGCAGCGCATCCATCGATGCCAAAAATCGATCCCTTTTCCCGCACGGCAGCGCAACATTACGCCGCTCCCCATGATCACCTCGATTGGTAGCCCATCTGGACGCGGCAGGTTAAAATTAGCGCAAAATTTCCCTAACAAATGCGCTAATAACTGAGGGTGTGCGGTATTTTGATTCGTTTTGTTTCCTGATTGCATATGGCAGTCTTTTGGCAGGGACCGGTTGGATCTAGATCAATGGGATCCCAGGTCGGTTCTGAAAATTGAATCATCCGAGGATAATGACGACCATTTTTCCAGAAGATAAAATCAATTATAGCTAATGGCAAATGACTCTTTATTGCCAAAAGTGAATTATCAATAAATCATCACCAACCTCCTAAAAACCCTCATTTTTTCATATGATACATAAAATAAATTAATTCGCATACCCTCGCGTTTGAATCAAGACGTTCGTTAAAATTCGCCCCGAGAAAGTGGTCTGGTCAAGCGGGGTGGCGCATAGATCGGGTATGATTTATTTTCCCTGAAGAGGTATTTTGGCTACCGATTCTGAGCGATGAGTTTTGCAGCGATATGTGTTTGAATAGTTGACAAGGTGTGCATTATTGGTGCCAATTCAAGGCTGACTACAGCTGGTCGGTTGTTGCACAGGCGGGGCTCGTCCAGGGAAAGTTCCACAAAACGTCTATCACGAATGGGATGGACCGCTTCTGTTTTACACGCTGAAAGGTTAATTTGAAGTCAATCGTTCGAAAAATTGCACGCTTCTGAAATGGTGCGGAAGAAACCAATTGCTTTTATGATCCTACTCGAAGATGAAAGAATTTCTTGATTAGAAGTAGCAATTCGATGTACGTCGTAAAAAATGTGTATTAAATCAAATGTCTTCTCCTCTTCCTTTTCACCAATCCGACGCTCATCACAATCATTTTGATCGATTCGGTTCCAATGCCGCGCTCGTCTGCGTTGCCACCATCTCCGATCGCCATCGATCTGGGAATTTTATTTTGGCTTGGAATATCCGATCTTTATAAATATCAATTTTTGAAATAAAACCTGGCACAACATCATGGTGTTCGCTCTGCGGTTGCCCTGCGCGTCCAATAGAAACGACGACCATCAATCGATGTACGACGCCCGAGCATTCAAGATATGGACGAGAAGATCAATCTACCTTCGACACCGTTGCGAGCCATCGGCGAAGAAGGCAAAGCAGCAGCCATCGTCGACTTCCAGGAAAGCTACTCCGCCGTTGAAGGTCGGTTCCCTTCGAACAGTGCTCCGCTTCTTCGCTTATTGCTTAGTGTGCTTAGTGCTTCCCAAGTCTGATAGCTATCGCCGCTGCTTACTTTTGCAAATTCGAATCGCTACTTTTCGCATGTCAGATCTTCAGCGATCACAACACTTCCGTTTTGCATATCCCCGTAGATCAAACCGGTTACATCTCGGTTCAGGTCGAGGGCAATCCCGCTCCGACGTGGAAGTTCTTCAAGGGCATCACCGAGCTCATCGATGGAGGTCGCTACAAGCATCACACCGATGGCGAAAGCAACACCATCACGCTGTGCATTCGAAAGGTCAAACCGAACGACGAAGGCAAGTATAAGGTCGTGGTGTCCAACCCGCACGGTGAGGATTCGGCCGAGGTGCAGCTGTACGTGTCCGACTCCAGCGGCATGGACTTCCGTGCCATGTTGAAGAAGCGAAAGTATGCCAAGTGGGCCAAGGAGAAGGAAGAGATGGTCATCGACCTGAAGGAGGTTGAAAAGCCGAAGCCGCAGCTGAAGAAAGTGGAACGAGTAGGTGTTTGCTGCCGCAAAACAGGAACAAGGACTGCGGGAAACACTGTGACTAATCCGACGACTCGTTGTCTTTGTTTTGTGTTGTGGTTCTGTGTATTTGTTGATCGTCAACTAAGCTAATGTTTGTGAATTTCAGAAACAAGACACCTTCTCTAGGCCACTGGTGGACATCACTTGCAAGGAAGGCCGCGAAAAGAAGGTCGTTTTCGAATGTGCCTTCACCAAACCGAATGCCAAGGCCAAGTGGATGCTGCGAAAAGACGTAAGTTTAAATCGTTCAATACGTTCCTGCCATAAGAGGTCTAATCTTTCGCTTTCCATTGCACAGGAAATCTTCACCGGTGCCAAGTACAAGTTCAAGAATGAGGGTGATGTGTACACTTGTGTTGTGTTGAATCCCAAGGTTGAAGACAGCGGAAAGTACACAATCGAAATTGCCGGAATCTCCTGCATGGCCTATCTGACCGTTGAGGAAGCAGATCCAGTATACAAATTCACCAAAACGTTGAAGAAAAACGAGAAGGGCTTCATCACGCACGACACTCATTTGGAGTGCGCCGTTGATAACTCGTTGGCTCCTATCTCCTGGTGGAAGGGCGAAACCAAGCTGGAAAATGATGGCGAAAAGTACGTCATCGGTAAGGACCTGAACGGTACGGTTACTCTAATTATCAAGAACTCCACTCTGGATGATGCCGAAACCTACACTTGTAAGATCGAGAAGCAGACCGACAAAACCGAAACCAAGCTTAAGATCCTGGAGTACAACTACAAGTTCACCAAAGTGCTCAAGAGCCAACAGCTGTTCGTCAAGGATACGGTTACGTTGGCTTGCGAGTTAGACCACGTACTCGGCACGGTTGAATGGTTCAAGGGAGACGAGAAAATCGTGGAAAATGACAAGGTTCAGATCATCAAGGATGGTCGCAAGCACAAGTTGGTGCTGAAGGACGTCGCAAAGACCGACAGTGGCATGTACCGATGTGTTAGCAATGCCGACAAAACCGAAGCAGAAATCTTTGTTAAACGACCAAACAAGTTCATGAAGAAGCTGCAGGATACCACCGGGGACGAAACGACCGAGTGCGTGCTCGAAATGCAAGTTCAAGACGAGGAGGCTGACGTACAGTTCTTCCTCGGCGAAAAGGAAATTGTCAAGAGCGATCGCATCGACATTGTCGCCACCGGTGACGGAACGTGGAAGCTGATCTACAAAAAGCTGGAACTGGATGACGCCGGTGAGATCACCTGCGTCTGTGGACCGCTTACCAGCAAGTGCACATTGAAGGTCAACAAGAAGGAAACGAAACCGAAATTCGAGGTACCACCCAAAGTGGAAACACCGGCCAAGAAGGAGAAGGTCATAGAGGTTCCATTCACGAGTAAGTACCGCAAAACACCAACAATGGAAACACCACTGCAATATCTCAATTGCCGTCTTATATCTATTGTATTTTTTATTTAGCCGGTGAATCGCGTCAGTCTAAGGTCACCGCTAAGGTGTTCAAAGATGGTAAGCCGGTTTCACCGGCCGAGGTTGATATAGTTGTAGAGAATGACAAGGTCGTGCTCAAGTTCAAAAAGACCGAGTTCAAGGACTCGGGCGAGTTTAAAATTGTGCTGGAAAATGCTACCGGTGCTGAGGAGCATACCACCAATGTTGTATTTCAGGACAAACCGCAACCACCGCAAGACATCGAGTGTACCAACATTTTCCAGACGAGGTGTGTGGTCAAATGGAAGGCCCCCGTCAACGATGGTGGTGCTCCGTTGACCAAGTACGTTCTCGAACGGCAGGATGTATTCAAACGATCCGGCTGGGACAAACTCGAAGATGTGCCCGGGGATCAGACCAAATTTGCCGTTACGGATCTTACGCCTACTCGACACTACAAATTCCGTGTCAAGGCTGTTAACAAAATGGGCGAATCGGACTACTGCAGCATGGAGGAGGACATCATTGCCAAGGACCCATGGAACGAACCAGATCCGCCAAGGGACCTGGTGATCTCCAATTGGGACAAGGAGTTTGTAGATCTCGCTTGGAAGGTGCCCAAGTCGGACGGTGGGGCACCAATTCAGAGCTACATTATCGAGTACAAACCGTACACGGCTGCCAATTGGAAGCAATTTGAAACTGTTGGTCCCACTCAGCTGACGACTACGCTTCGCAACCTGCCGGTTGGCGAGACCTTCGAGTTCCGCGTGAAGGCCACCAATCAGGGCGGCGAGAGCAAACCAAGCAATAACACCGAACCACTGAAGATCAGGGATCGCTACGTCAAACCCTTCATTGAAGGTGACGGCATCCAGCCGATCACTTTGAAAAAGGGCCAGACCATCCGGTACTATGTACAGTACGGAGGCGAACCGGAACCCGAAGTCGTCTGGGAGAAGGACGATATTCTCATCATTTGCGATTCGGAGAAACGCAAGACAATCGATGTAGAAGCGTACGCTACCACTCTTAACGTTCGACATTCCGTACGTGCCGATTCTGGCACGTACAAGCTGAAGCTCAAGAACAGTAGCGGAGAATTTGTAACGGCAGCTAAGGTATTGGTGCTGGACGTTCCAACGCAGCCCATTGGTCCGATTAAGATCGAAAAGGCAAGAGCCAACCACGTGGTTATCAGCTGGCAACCACCGGTAGATACGGGAGGTTGCCCATTGACTGGATACCTGCTGGAAAAGATGGACGTCGAGAACGGCACTTGGCTACAGGCCGGCGAATGCGGCCCCGATCAACTCACCTTCGACTTCCAGCATTTACAGAAAGGAAGGAAGTTCGAGTTCCGGGTTAAGGCCTACAACAAGGAGGGTGAATCTACGCCTTTGGAGACGTTGCTTGCGGTAAAAACGGTCAATCCTTATGGTAAGTGCACTGAGCTGTTCGATCAACGTCCATTCAATGATGAAATCTTAAATCTATCTGTGTGCCATCTGTTAGAAACCATTCATTGATATAGTTGTGAGACTAGCTTGCCAGCTTGTCAGACTGTGTGCATATGTTAACCCTTTCTTCTAACCCCTGAACGAAACGTAAACAGATCCTCCAGAAGCACCAGGCAAACCGGCCGTCGATGACTACGGCGTGGACTTTGTCGAACTCAAGTGGGCGGCTCCGGAGAAGGACGGTGGACGGCCCATCACGCACTACATTATCGAGTGCAAGAACAAGTTCATGACGGACTGGGGCGAGTGTGCGAAAACATCTACTCCCGACACCGTTTTCAAGGTTCACGGCCTGAAGGAGAAGGTGGTCTACCAGTTCCGTGTCCGCGCGGTCAACAAGGGTGGCACTTCCAAGCCTTCCGAGCCGAGCGAGAACCACACCGTCAAACACAAGAACCGTAAGTCAGGGGGGAATTTTGTGTCGAACTGTCCAATTTGTACCTTTAGTATTAAGCTGTCAATATCAGTCAATCGGGTTTTGCTTTGATAAACGAATCCACGTAAGTAGCATTGATGGAATAAACAAAACGGTTCTAAAGTTTTGCCGCGAAAGAGTGTCGTGAAATGGGTGGTGCCGTATTCTAAATCGTTGACTTGTTCCACAGTGAAACCTCGCATCGATCGAACCAACCTGAAGAACCTCACCATCAAGGCGGGCAAGTCTATGAGCTGGGAAGCCGACGTCAAGGGTGAGCCCGAACCGGAGATCATCTGGAGCTGGCGTGATAACATTCCGCTTACCGTGAGCGAGAACATCAAGGTGGAGTCGGCCAACTACCACACCAAGTTCTCGATCAAGGAAGCAAAGCGTGCCGACACTGGCAAGTACAAAGTTTTGGCTCAGAACGCCTCCGGTAAGGATGAGGTAGAGATAGAGCTGGTGGTCTTGGGTGCTCCTGGCAAGTGCCAGGGCAAGCTCGAGATTTCCAACGTTACCAAGAAGGGTCTGAAGCTGAAATGGAAGAAACCGCTGGACGATGGCGGTTGCCCAATCAAGGAGTACAAGATCGAAAAGTTGAAGAACCGCAATGGCAAGTGGGTGCGCTGCGGTACGGTCAAGGGTGGACCGGAAATTCTCGAAGCCGATATTACCGGTCTGGATGAGGGAGCCACGTACAAGTTCCGTGTGTTCGGTGTGAACGACGAAGGTGAATCCGAACCGCTGGAATCGGACGAGGTCGTTGCCAAGAATCCATTCGACGAACCGTGGAAACCGGGTCAACCGGAGATTGTGGACTTCGATAACAAATCCGTGAAGCTGAAGTGGGCACCTCCGAAGTCCGATGGTGGTGCTCCAATTGTTCAATACATCGTTCAGAAGAAGGAACGCTTCAAGGATTGGGAAGACGTCAAGGAAGTTCCCGGACATGAAACAACGGCTACGGTTGAGGATCTGAAGGAGAACACCGAGCTCCAGTTCCGTATCGTTGCGGTCAACAAGGCTGGACGTTCTCCCGAATCGGATCCAACGGCCACCCACAAGGTCAAGCACCGTTCGTGTAAGTATTTATTTTGTTTACAGGTGTCCTCGGAAGGTTTTCATCACACTACTTTTCATCTCTAGTGAAACCACGTATCGATCGCACAAACTTGAAACCGATTGTGGTCCGTGGAGGCAAGATGGTTCACTACGACGTCAATGTGAAAGGTGAGCCAGAGCCGGAGATCACTTGGGTGCTCAAGGAGAAGCCAATCCTTGGTGACGACCATTACGAAATCATCAACAAGGACTACAACACCAAGTTCACCATCAAGGACAGCATGCGTAAGCATAGTGGCGTGTACGAGATCATCGCGAAGAACGAGCACGGTATGGACAAGGAGAAGGTCGAAATCACAGTACTTTCCAGTCCGGGTAGACCGAAGGGACCTCTGGAGGTGAAGAACGTCACCAAGGACGGATGCAAACTCAAGTGGAAGAAACCGGACGACGACGGCGGCAAACCAATCACCGCGTATCAGTTGGAGAAATTCGATCAAAAGGTTGGCCGCTGGGTCCCGATCGGAAAGGCTCCGGGAGATGCCGAAGAGTTTGATGTGACCGGACTGCAGGAAGGACAGCACTACAAGTTCCGCGTCAAGGCCATCAACGATGAAGGCGAATCCGAGCCGCTGGAAACTGAGGAATACACGGTGGCGAAGAATCCGTTCGATAAGCCGAAAGCTCCCACCGATGTGGTTATCAACGATTGGGATAACTCCAGTGTTGTGCTACAATGGAAACGCCCTATCTCGGATGGTGGTGCTCCCATCAGTGGGTACTTCATTGAGAAGAAGGAGCGTGGTGATACCAAATGGGAGCCGGCTCTGACGACTTACAGTCCGGAGTGTCAAGCCAAGGTTACTGATCTACCGGAGAAGCGTACTTATCAGTTCCGCGTCAGTGCCATCAATAAGGCTGGTACTGGTGAGGCGTCTGATCCAACTGGTTTCCATACTGTAAAGCACCGTTACCGTGAGTATAAATCTGAATACAATTTCTTTTTACTTTTTATATTTTTCAATAAAGAGATATTAATATCAGTCTACTATTTACTGAACTCGTTAGACTTAGATCTTTGTTTGTGTGGTTCGAACCAATCGGTTCTGGTGTAACCTTCAACCGATTGCGTTGGATCGACATATTTGTATTCTAATTTCTCTTTTATTGTTTAGTGCGCCCACGCATCGATCGTACGAACCTCACGCCAATCACCGTCAAGGCTGGATTGTCGGTACAGTTCGACATCGACATCGAGGGTGAGCCTGCCCCGACCGTCAAATGGTTCCACGGAGATAAGGAAGTCGTCACCGATGCGGATTACAAGATCGACAACATCGATTACAATACCAAATTTTTCATTGTACGTGGTCGCCGCAATCTGACTGGAAAGTATACGATAGTGGCCACCAACTCGCAGGGTGAGGACCGTGCTGAAGTGGAGATTACAATTCTTAGCAAACCGGGAACACCCGAAGGGCCACTGGAAGCCACGGACGTTCACAAGCATGGCTGCAAGCTCAAGTGGAAGCCTCCACTGGACGACGGTGGTATGCCGATCGAAGGCTACGAAATCGAGAAGCTGGACCCACTGACGGGACAATGGATCCCTTGTGGCCAGAGCAGTACTCCGGAGGCAAACATTTCCGGCTTGCAGGAAGGCAAGCAGTACAAGTTCCGGGTTAAAGCGTTCAACAAAGAAGGTGACAGTGAGCCTCTGGAGATGGAGACCGTGGTGATTGCCAAGGATCCATTCAGCGAGCCAAGTAAGCCGGGCCGTCCTACGCCTACTGACTGGGGTAAAGACTTTGTCGATTTGGAGTGGACCAAACCGAAGTCAGATGGTGGCGCTCCGATCACGGAGTACATCATCCAAAAGCGTGACAAGTCGAGCCGTAAGTGGCAGGACGCAGCTACCGTTAGCGGTGATCGAACTCGTGGCACTGTTGAAGATGTTGAAGAGGGCCACGAGTACGAGTTCCGGGTGGTTGCAGTCAACAAAGCTGGACCCTCGGAACCGAGCGATATCTCCGATAGCGTGGTTGCTAAGCCGCGCAACTTGGCTCCAAGAATCGATCGCAAGAATCTGGACAAGAAGCTCCTCCGCAGCGGCCAGCTTCTGAACGTGGAAGCGGACGTCACTGGTGAACCAGCACCAACGATCACGTGGGAGCTCAAGGGCAAGCCCATCACCGGAAAGGAGGAAGAACGCATCCGGCTAGATAACGAAGACTACAAGACTAACTTGATTATTAGAAACTTGAAACGTTCCGATTCAGGCATTTATAAAGTTACTGCTAAGAACAAAAATGGCACAGACACTGTCGAGATGGAATTGGTGGTGCTGGCAAAACCTTCGAAGTGCACAGGTCCACTGAAGGTGTCGGATGTCACGGCAGAGACCTGCAAACTGTCTTGGCAGCCACCTGAAGATGATGGCGGTGAGCCAATCCAGGCCTACATCGTCGAACGCATGGATGTCGACAGTGGCCGGTGGATCCAGGTTTGTGAGTCTCGATTCCCTGAGGCAGATGTTAGCGGACTGCAAGAAGGCAAGGACTACATGTTCCGCGTAAAGGCTGTCAACAGCGAGGGTGAATCCGAACCATTGGAAACCGATACCAGCACCCGTGCTAAGAATCCGTATGACCCACCAAGCGCCCCTGGAAAACCAAAGGCCACCGATTGGTCAAGAAAGCACGTCCTTCTGGAATGGGCTGAACCAGAAAGCGATGGAGGTGCTCCTATCACAAAGTACATTATCGAGAAGAAGGACGTTAACAGTACCAAATGGCAGAAGGCAATGGAAACCGATGGACCAGTCGCCAAGGCCAAGGTTCAGGATCTGTTTGAAGGCACCACTTATCAGTTCCGTGTGAAGGCGGTGAACAAAGGCGGACAAAGTCCGTACTCACCTTTGTCGGATCCAGTTCTGGTGAAGGATCGCTTCGCTCCACCAAGAATCGATCGTTCTACGCTCAAGAACATGACACTGAAGGGAGGCCAATCACTGCGTCTTGATTGTAAGATTAGTGGTGAACCAGCCCCGACCAAGTACTGGTTGCTGAACAAGGCTCGTGTTGAGAAGGATAACGCTGAAGTTCGGGTTGAATTTGAAGACTACCGTGCCAAGCTGACGATCGGAGCCGTAACTCGTGCCCACAACGGCACCTACGAGATCAAGGCGGAGAACTCATCCGGCTTCGACGAGCACCAGTTCACCGTTACTGTGTTGGACAAACCAACCGCTCCCGAAGGACCTCTCAAGGTTTCCAACGTGCACAAGGAAGGCTGCTCGCTCAAATGGAACCCACCACTAGACGACGGCGGAGTGCCAATCGATCACTACAACGTGGAGAAGTTCGATAAGGAAACCGGACGATGGGTTCCTGTCGGACGCACTCCCGACACTCATATGGACGTCACCAACCTGGAACCAGGACAAGAATACTTGTTCCGAGTGTCCGCCGTTAACGATGAAGGCGTCTCGGAGCCACTGTCCACGGAACAGTTCATGGTGGCAAAGAACCCCTTCGACGAACCTGGAAAACCAGGCACACCGGAAGCCTACGATTGGGACCGCAACTTTATCGAACTTCGCTGGACTCCGCCGGTATGCGATGGTGGCTCTCCGATCACCAAATACATCGTGGAGAAACGCGAGCACGGAACCATCAAGTGGATCAGGGCTGCCGAAGTCATTGGCAACAAGTGCGAAGCCAAGGTTACGGAGCTGAACGAAGGCGAGGTGTACGAGTTCAAGGTTCGCGCCGTCAATGAGGCTGGTCCCGGCGTTTGGAGCGACCACAGCAAACCGATCACTGCCAAGCCAAGGAAGCGTAAGTATTGTGGATCGCGCTCTTAGAACAGTCTGTCATTATCTTATCTTATCTATTTGAACAGTGCCTCCGAAGATCGATCGTCGCAACTTGAAGAACCTCAGCGTGGCTATCGGCGAGCCGTTCGGCTTTGATGTCAAAATTTCCGGTGAGCCCGCACCAGATGTGGACTGGACGATCAATGATCGCATGGTTACAGTTACGACCACACGTACCATTGACAACGTGCCGTACAACAGCAAGTTTGCCAACTCGAATCCGGATCGTCGTGACTCTGGCAAATACATAATTAAGGCAACCAATAAGTTCGGTACCGATCAAGTGGAAATTACGGTGACTGTGAGATGTGAGTATTTTTTTTACTATTCCGCTGTTTAATAATTGATTGTAACTCTGTGAATTGAAAATCCGCAGCAAAACCAAGTGCACCGGAAGGCCCACTGGAGGTTAAGGACATGACAAAGGACAGCTGCAGACTGGAGTGGCAGAAACCGAAGGACGATGGTGGTGTTCCGATCGATCACTACGTAATCGAGAAGTTCGATCCGGACAACGGTATCTGGATGACAGCCGGAAAGGTTGAGTGGCCTTTCACCGAGTTCCCAGTTGAGGGTCTGGTTCCTGGCCATCGCTACAAATTCCGTGTCAAGGCCGTCAACGCCGAAGGTGAATCCGACCCGTTGGAGTCGGCTGGAACCTATTTGGCGAAGGATAGCTTCTGTAAGTTTTATTTTTGTACTTTCAAAGCGGAGATATTGATGATTCGATTTCATTGCAGCCGTTCCCGATACGCCCAGCGCTCCGACGGTCGTTGATTGGTCTGAGAACCACGCCGTACTCAAGTGGCCAGAACCAGACAATGGTGGCAGTCCGATTACCGGATATATCATCGAAAAGAAGGACAAGTACAGCCCAATCTGGGAGAAAGCCTGCGAAACCACTTCTTCAACCCCAACCGCTACCGTCGGAGGATTGGTTGAAGGAAACGAATACCAGTTCCGTGTCATTGCAGTCAATAAGGCAGGACACTCGGATCCATCGGATGCCAGTCGCACGTTCATCGCCAAACCACGGTTCGCTCCACCGAAGATTGACCGCAGAACGATTCGGGATATTTCCATATCCGCTGGATCGATGCTCAAGTTTGACGTCCATGTGTCCGGCGAGCCAGCACCCAAGTGTGAATGGCGTATCAACAAAGCAACCGTTTCCAGTGATAGACGTCTCGAGATCCTCAATACGGATTACAATTCCAAATTTATTCTGCGCCCAGCCAACCGCAATGATTCTGGAGATTACGAAATCACTGCCACCAATTCTTCCGGACGCGATCAGGTCTGTGTCCAGGTGGTTGTTACTGACAAGCCAGGCACTCCCGAGGGTCCCCTCCAAGTATCGGACGTCACAAAGGAGTCCTGCAAGTTGAAATGGAAGCGACCACGCGACGATGGTGGTTGCGACATCGAATACTACCAGATCGAACGTTTCGATGAGGACGCGAACGCATGGGTTCCACATGCTCGTAGCGTAGAAACCAATGCTGACATCAGTGGACTGCAAAATGGAAAGAAATACAAGTTCCGTGTCAGTGCAATCAACGCTGAAGGAGAATCCAAGCCTTTGGAACAAGTTGGAGACTTCATTGCGAAGAATCCGTTCGACGAACCATCGCCTCCGCAGAATTGCAAAGCAACCGATTGGGGTCCAGACTTTGTCAAACTGGCCTGGTTGCCGCCGGTCAGTGACGGTGGATCTCCGATCACCGGTTATGTCGTTGAAGTTAAGGACAAGTACGGAGAGTGGGAAAAGAAGATGCAAGTTCCTGCCGATGCTACCAACGCTGATGTTCCGGATCTGATGGAAGGACAGAAGTACGAATTCCGTGTTCGTGCTGTCAACAAAGCGGGTCCAGGTGATCCAAGCAACGCCACTCCACCAATCATCTGCAAACCGAAGAATCAACCACCGAAGATCGACCGTACCAACCTGATCGATGTACGTATCAAGGCGGGTAATAATGTGGTGTTCGACGTCAAGGTTACTGGAGAGCCTGTGCCGACGACAAGATGGCTGCTAAACAAACGCGAATTAAAACAGAACGAACGCTTCAAGATTCAGGACTATGAATACAACACCAAGATAACCATTCGTTCGGCTACACGCGGCGAGTCGGGTACCTACACGATCGAGGCTGAAAACGAAAATGGCAAAGATACGGCCAATGTGTTCGTCACTGTTTTGGACGTTCCGAGCCCACCGGGAGGACCACTCAAGGTACAGGAGATCACTGCCAATGGAGCAATCCTGGAATGGCGTGCTCCGGAGGACGACGGTGGTCTACCGATCGATAACTATATCGTCGAAAAGCTGGACGAAGCTAAGGGAACCTGGGTGTACGCTGGTGACTCGGGCAGCAACAAGTGCAAAGCGGAAATCGACGGTCTCATCGAAGGACACTCATACAAGTTCCGCGTCCGAGCCCAGAACAAAATGGGCAAATCCGAGCCACTGTCGATGGCCAATGCCGTGGTCGCAAAGAATCCATTCCGTGCTCCACAGCGTCCAGAGGACCTCGTCATCACGGACTACGACAAGGATTACGTCGAACTGGAATGGAAGGCACCGGAAAACGACGGAGGAGCTCCGATCACCGGCTACGTGGTTGAGAAGCTGAGCAAGTACTCGGGAGATTGGGAAAAGTGCGCTGAAGTTGATGGTGACGCCGTCACGGCAAAGGTTCCCGATCTTATCGAAGGAACCGCCTATCAATTCCGTGTTAAGGCGATCAACCGTGCTGGAGAGGGAGAAGCAAGTAAGCCGACAGACTCGCATATCGCCCGCAGCAAGAACCAACCGCCGAAGATCGATCGTTACTCTCTTAACAATGTTAAAATCCGAGCGGGACTCACGTTCGAATTCGATGTTCCGGTTCAGGGTGAACCAGTCCCTGCTAAGGAATGGACCCACAAGGACAATATGATCATCAACACAGATCGCATTAAGGTGGTTTACGAAGACTACAAAACCAAGCTGCGTGTTATGGATGTCAAGCGAGCCGACAGTGGAGTCTACACACTTACCGCCAAGAACAAGAACGGCATTGACATTGCTGATGTGAATGTGGTTGTGTTGGACGTCCCGGCCCCACCAGAGGGCCCCATTCGTCACGAAAACCTGTCGAAGACTGGAGTCACGCTTATGTGGCGTCCGCCGAAAGACGATGGCGGTTCGGAAATTCTGCATTATGTCGTTGAAAAGTTGGATACTGATCAACTGCGTTGGATTCCGGTTGGAGAAACGATTTCCACCAAGATCCGCCCGGACAATTTGATCGAGGGTCACTCGTACCAGTTCCGTGTCCGCGCCGTTAACAAACAGGGTGAATCTATTCCTTTGACCACTTCTCAACCGATCACAGCCAAGGATCCGTACGCCAAACCAGACAAACCTGGCAAACCGGTGGTTGTGGATTGGAGCGATAACTACGTAAGCTTGGAATGGAGCATACCCAAGAAGGACGGTGGAGCTCCGATCACAAGCTACGTCGTGGAGAAGAAGCCTCGCTACGGGGACTGGAAATTCGCTGGAGAGTTCACTGAGCTGTTCAAACCATCTGCCAAGATTACCGATTTGGTCAAGGACGAAGAGTACGAATTCCGTATTTGCGCAGTCAACAAGGCTGGTGTTAGCGATCCAAGCGAATCTTCGGATCCAGTGGTCTGCAAGTCTCGCTTCGTACCACCGCACTTCGATAAGAATGCTCTGAAGGATCTGATCGTTCCGGTGGGTAAGAAGATCGCTTACAACGTGACAGTTGAAGCTTCGCCGAATGTGACGGCCGTTTGGAAGCGCGATGGTGTCGTAATTCCGGAATCGCAGAGAGTTATCCGAGAAGCGTACAACAATGAGGTTTCCTTGGAAATTCCATTCTCGATCCGTGAAGACTGCGGTATGTACACTCTGATTGTGAAGAACGAATGTGGTGAGTACTCGGCTTCAGGACATGTGACCGTTTTGGATAAGCCATCGCCACCGGAAGGGCCACTCCGAATTACGAACATCACTACCGAAGGATGTCATCTGGAATGGAAGCTGCCCAAGGACGATGGCGGCAGCCCGATCACGCACTACGTTATCGAAAAGATGGACATGTCCCGTGGCACCTGGTCTGCTGCCGGTATGAGCACCTCGCTGGTGAACGAAATTTCTCGATTGATTCACAACAAGCGTTACTCGTTCAGAGTTAAGGCCGTGAACGAAATTGGTGAATCAGAACCGCTGGATTCGTCCAATCCAATTGTGGCGAAGAACGACTTCGAAGAACCATCGCAACCACCAAAGCCACAGGTTGTCGATTGGGATGCCAATTCGGTCAGCTTGGAATGGAATGCACCCAAGTCCGATGGTGGTGCTCCAATCACCGAATACATTGTGCAGAAGAAGGAGAAGGACAGTCCATACTGGAGTACCGCTGGACGTGTGCCCGGAATTCAGCGCAATCTCAAGGTTCCAGATCTGGCCACCGAAACCGAATGGGAGTTCCGTGTCATTGCTGTTAACGCCGCTGGAGAATCCGAACCATCGGATGCTTCGGATGCTGTGCTTACGCGATCGCGCTTCATTGCCCCCAAGATCGTTACTCCTCTGCGGGATATGGTCGTCAAGGCTGGTCTAATCTTCCACTTGGATGTGACCTTCACGGGAGAACCGGCACCGGAAGTTGTTTGGACGTTGAACGGAAAGCCTGTTGAAAGTGACAAGCGCACGACGATGACCGCCGTTGGACACCACACCATTGTTCACACCGTGAACTGCAATCGCGGCGACTCTGGTGAATACAAGCTAAAGATCAGCAACTCGAGCGGAACCGACGAAGGAAGCCTGCGCCTGACTGTGCTGGACCGTCCAGATCCACCAGAGGGTCCTATGAACTACGAGGAAATCACGGAGAAGAGTGTTACGATCTCTTGGAAACCTCCCAAGGACAATGGTGGTTCGGAAATTACTGGATATGTGGTGGAAAAGAAGGATCTTACCCATGGAGGAGGTTGGGTACCGGCTGTGGCCTATGTCAGTCCAAAGTACACCCACACTGTTGTGCCTCGTCTCAACAAGGGCAACAAGTACGAGTTCCGTGTTATGGCCGAGAACCTCCAGGGCCGCTCAGATGGTTTGATGAGCAAGCACCCAGTTGTGGCCAAGGATCAGTTCGTCGCTCCTGGACCTCCGACGAAACCGGATATCACAGATAGCAACTACGACTTTGTCACGCTCAGTTGGAAGCCTCCAATTAGTGATGGCGGTTCAAGAATCAGTGGATACAACATTGAACGACGAGATACGGCTACTGGAAGATGGATTCAGGCCAACAAGTACCCGGTTCCGAACATCGAATTCACAGATACAGGAGTCATCAAGGGTCATCAATACGACTATCGTGTTTCGGCCGTCAATGCTGCCGGACAGGGCCAACCTAGCGATCCATCAAGCAAGTGCTGGGCCAGACCAATGCAACAGGCTCCTAAACTCAATCTTGACAGTTTTGGCAAACGTACGATCAAGGTGCGCGCTGGAGAACCAATCATCATCACAATTCCGTTGGTTGGCGCTCCGATTCCGACTGTCGAATGGTTCCGTAATGGAGTTAAGGTACCGGAAACATCTCGCACTACTATCGATACCAACAGCGAACAGACCGTGTTCCGCGTCGAGAAGAGTGAACGCAAGGATTCGGACACCTACAAGATCAAGGCGTCGAATCAATACGGAGAAGATACCCGCGAGTTTGAAGTCATCGTCGTCGATCGTCCACAACCACCACGAAATGTGTTCGCCTTGGAAACCACCCAAGACACCGTTACCCTCAACTGGGATCCACCAAAGGACGACGGTGGCTCGGATATCACCGGATACAGTATCGAGTACAAAGAATTTCCATCAGATAACTGGAAGATGGTCTACGGTACTGTTCCTCGATGTGCGCATACTATTAAGCATCTGACCGAGAACCATGAGTACATCTTCCGTGTCCGTGCTGAGAACATTTACGGAGCATCTGATCCAACCGAAAGCAAAACCATTTCGCCGAAGAGCCCTGACCCACCACAGGCCGTCGATAAACCAGCGATCGAAGATTACACTCCGAGCTCGTGTACCATTTCTTGGAAACCGCCACGAGTGCAAACTCGCCCTGTCGTTGGCTACATCGTCGAGAAACGTGAACGTGGTACTGGCGATTGGGTGCAGGTCAACAACTACCCAACTGTCAACACTACTTACACTATCCCTGATCTGATGGAAGGCTTCCGCTACGAATTCCGTGTGAAGTCCGTCAATGACGTTGGAGTCAGCAAACCAAGTGAACCGACCGATCCCATCACCGCCCAATACCAACGCAAGCGTCCTAATCAACCCGACCCACCGTCGATCGATAAGATCTCCCGCAACAATGTCACCTTGTCGTGGCGTACGCTGCGTAAGGATGCCAAGGAAAAGATCAAGGGCTATTTGATTCAGTATCGTGTCAAGGACGAAGAAAACTGGAAGGACTCCAACAGCTTGGCTGATTTGTGCAGCGACCAATCGTACCGCGTAGAAAACTTGGAAGAGAACAAGGAATACCAGTTCCGTTTGATTGCCGTCAACGACATCGGTTCGTCGGATCCATCGCGTCCAAGTATCTCGGTCACGCTACAGGAACAGCCCAACAAACCAATGATGGATCTGCGCAACGTTCGGGATATTACGGTCCGTGCAGGAGAAGACTTCAACATTCACATCCCGTACACGGCTTTCCCGAAACCGGTTGCCACTTGGTTCGCCAACGACGACCAGCTGGATGACTCAGATTCTCGCGTTCATCAACAGCTTACCGATGAAGCCGCTATCATGGTCGTCACCAACAGCAAACGCTCCGATTCTAAGCAGTATCGTCTGATGCTCAAGAATCCATCTGGCTACGACATCGGAACTTGCAACGTCAAGGTTCTGGACAAACCATCCAAACCGGAAAACATTGCCGTCGAATCGTACGGTGGCGAACATTTGACATTGTGCTGGAACACTCCTCTGGACGATGGTGGCTCTCCCGTCACCAACTACGTCGTCGAACGGAAGGAAAAGAACGCTTCCAGCTGGACCAAGGTCAGCAGCTACTGTACGACCACCTATCTCAAGATACGCAACCTGCGCGTCAACCAGCAGTACGAATTCCGCGTCTACGCCGAAAACAAGTACGGTATGTCAGAGCCGGCTCAATCCGACACCATCATTGCCAAGCATCCGTTCGATGTTCCAACGCAACCTGGAACTCCGACCCGTGTCGAAACCACCGAGGACTCTGTCACCATTACTTGGGCCAAGCCAGCCAGCAACGGAGGCTCACCGATCACGCACTACATCGTCGAGAAGCGACCGGCTGCCGAAGGCACCTGGACCAAGGTTCAACAGGGCACGCTCAAGGATCTCATGTGCAAGGTATCGGGACTCAGCGAGAATCGCGAATACATCTTCCGCGTTGCTGCCGTCAATGCGGCAGGACAGTCCCCGTTCAGTTCGGCGTCGGACCCGATCATGGTCACGGCTGCCTTCTCCGCTCCGAAGATCACCTCGGACATTGGAATGCGCGACATTCTGGTCATTGCTCGCGATCCGTTCAAGATCATTGTTCCATTCTCAGCCTCACCACGACCCGATGCATTCTGGTTGGTTAATGGTAACGAGGTGTCGAGAAACGAAAGGATCGAACTGCAAGTCACCGATACGGAGGCCGTCTTCAAGAACGACAACTCGAAACGCTTGGATAGTGGCAGCTACACTATCCATTTGGTCAATTGCGTTGGCAAGGATACTGCTTCGTGCCGCGTGTTGGTGGTTGACAAACCCACACCTCCGATTGGACCGCTCGAAGTTTCGGAAATTACTCCTGAGTCATGTACGCTGTCCTGGAAGGTCCCTCTGGACGACGGTGGCAGTCCGATTACGAACTACATCGTCGAACGTTACGAACCACTGGGATACTGGACCAAGGCAAGCAGTTTCGTCCGATCAACCCACTACGACAACATGGGTATGGAAAACAACAAACAGTACAGCTTCCGGGTTCGTGCCGAGAATCAGTACGGCATCAGCGATCCACTCATCTTGGAAGAACCGATCATTGCTCGGTATCCATTCACGGTGCCAGATCCACCGAACCCACCACGTGTGTCCGATTGGGATACGAGCTACGTTACCGTCACCTGGGAACGACCGCTCATGGACGGTGGATCTCGTATTCAGGGCTATCGTTTCGAGTACCGCGACGTTACCGACAGCACCTGGATCGTGTGCAACTTCCTCATCAAGGACACCAGCTACCAGGTGTACAATCTTATGCCGGGCAGAGAATACGAGTTCCGTGTCCGTGCCCAGAACGCTGCTGGTGTGAGCAAACCGTCGGCATCGTCGAAGCGGTTCAAGATTCATGGAAAGGTTACGCCACCTTCGGCACCAGGAGCCCCGGCCATCGTTAAGGTTGGCAAGAGCTTCGTCGATCTCAGCTGGACTCCACCGGCGAGCGATGGTGGTTCCAGAATCACCGGCTACTATGTGGAGCGTCGCGACATTGGAGGAGCACGCTGGGTTAAATGTAACGAGTCGAATATTCCTGTTACGGAGCTCACGGTTACGAACCTCATTGAGGGTGGAGTTTACGAATTCCGTGTTTACGCTGTCAACAATTATGGAGTTTCACCACCATCGGTTGAAACTCGATCGGTTCGCATTGGTGAACAGTTGGATACCGAGAAACCGGAATGGGTCAAGAGGTTGAAGTTCAGCTTGGTACCGCTTGGAAAATCTGTGCAACTGACTTGCGAGGCTCACGGAAAGCCGGAACCAACCTGCAGATGGTTACGCAATGGAAGAGAGATTACGCACGGTGGACAATTTGCTCTGGAAAGCAAGAACGGTGTATTCTCGTTGCACATCTCGAATGTTACATACCGTGACGAAGGCGATTACACTTGCGAGGCTATCAACTTTGTCGGCTCGGTCCACACTACGGCTGCTGTTAAGATTGGAGTTCCACCGAAATTGGTCAATATTCCATCGGATGTGTACCTGATTAAGGGAGATAATGCCAAGATCAAGCTTGGCTTCAGCGGAGACCAACCAATGGAGGTTAACATTTCTAAGGATCGTGAGAAGCTCATCGAAACCGAACACATCAAATACACAGTCTTCGATGACTACGCAGTTATCTACATCCGTGATGTCGAAGATGCCGATAAGGGAGTGTATTTGGTTAACTTCAAGAATGACAGTGGAAGTGTATCGTGCAATGTAAATGTTCATGTCACTGGATTGCCTGGACCACCGACGGGACCGCTACTGATCAGTCACGTTACGAAGAACATGTGCACCGTTTCGTGGAAGCCTCCGAAGTACGATGGAGGTCGCAAGATCACGCATTACGTCGTTGAGCGTCGCGATATCAAATCGCAGCACTGGCTAATCGTTTCGAACTACATTAAGGAAACACAGCTGATCATCAAGGGATTGATCGAGTTCTCGGAATATCTCTTCCGTGTGTCGGCCGTTAACGAGAACGGAATGGGTGCTCCATTGGAAGGATCCGATCCGATCAAGGCACGCGGACCATACGATCTGCCATCGCCACCCGGCATTCCAATCATCCACGAGGTTGGAGGTGACTTCGTCAATTTGGAATGGGAGAAACCATTCTCGGATGGTGGTACTCGCATCTTGGGATACTGGATCGAGAAGCGCGAACAAGGAACGGATACCTGGCAGCGCGTCAATACCGTGTCCTGCTCTATTTGCACGATCAACTGCCCGAATCTTGTCGAAGGTCGATTCTACGAGTTCCGTGTTGCCGCTCAGAACGAAGTCGGTTGCTCGGAATTCTCGAAGGCTTCGCAACTGGTGAAGGCCGAGGATCCGGATGTATGCAAGCCTCCAGAGGTCGTGAAACCACTGAACACGTTGACCTGCGTACAGAACAGAAACGTCGAGTTTGTGTGCAAAATCACCGGAGTTCCGCGTCCGAAGATCACATGGCACAAGGGTGCCCGCGAAATTTGCTCCGGATCCCGGTACTACATGTACAGCGACGGAGACATGCACCATCTGGCCATTAACGACGTATTTGGCGAGGATGCCGATGAATACACTTGCCGTGCGATCAACAAGGGAGGAGTCAAGTCTACCAAGGCCTCACTCATCATCAAATCCCCACCAAAGCTCAACGTTCCACCACGATTCCGCGATACTGCCTTCTTCGACAACGGTGAAAACATCGAGATCAAGATTCCGTTCACTGGCTTCCCCAAACCACGTTGTCACTGGACCCTCAAGGGAGAACAGATTGAATCTGGCAGCCACTATCACATTGAGACTCGTGAACGTCACACTGTGTTGACCATTCGCGATGGATCGCAGCTGGACTCGGGTACCTACACGATCACAATCGAGAACGAACTGGGACAGGACACCGCCGATATCAAGATTCAGATCAGCGATTGTCCAGACAAGCCAAGGAACCTCACTGTGGACCAAATTGGATTGGATCATGTCACACTCAGCTGGTTGCCACCATCTTGGGACGGAGGCGCAAGCATTACGAACTACATTGTGGAGAAACGAGAAGTGCCACTGTCTACATGGATCCGGGCCGGAACAACTCGCTTCAATCAGCTCATCATCCCGCATCTCTCGCCCGGACATCAGTACGAGTTCCGCGCGTTTGCTGAGAATGTGTACGGACGATCGGAGCCATCTGATCAGACTGAACTGGTTAGCCTGAAGGACCTGGGTATCAAGCCTGCCAAGCGTGTCAAGTACGAACTGGACGAAAACGGCAAACCGAAGCGTCAAGGCAAGCGAGAACCAATCTCGGACTACGACTCCTACGTGTTCGACATCTACAGCAAATACCATCCGAAGCCAGTGGAGATTTCAAACAAGAGTGTATACGATCTTTATGAAATTCTGGAAGAAATTGGAACGGGTGCGTTCGGTGTGGTCCATCGTTGCCGTGAACGTAAGACTGGAAATGTCTTCGCCGCCAAGTTCATTCCAGTGTCACAGAATTCGGAACGTAATTTGATTCGCAAAGAAATCGATATCATGAACCAGCTGCATCACCGTAAGTTGATTCATCTGCACGATGCCTTCGAAGACGACGATGAGTTTGTTCTGATCTATGAGTTCTTGTCGGGAGGTGAGCTGTTCGAGAGAATCACCACCGAAGGTTACCGCATGTGCGAACAGGAAATCATCGAATACATGAAACAGATCTGCGAAGCCGTCAAATACATGCACGAGAAGAACATTATCCATCTGGATATCAAGCCTGAGAATGTGATGTGCCAGACTAGAAATAGCAACCAGGTGAAATTGATTGACTTCGGTCTGGCAACGCGTTTGAATCCCAACGAAATGGTCAAGATCTCGACTGGCACAGCCGAGTTTGCCGCACCAGAAATTGTCGAACGAGAACCAGTTGGTTTCTACACGGACATGTGGGCCGTTGGTGTGTTGGCATATGTGCTGATCAGTGGTTTGTCGCCGTTTGCTGGTGAGACTGATATTGATACTTTGAAGAACATCAAACAGGGAACTTGGGAGTTTGACGAAGTCGCATTCAAGGACGTGTCAGAGGAATGTAAGGACTTTATCCGTCGCTTATTGATCAAGAATACCGAGAAGCGTATGACTGCTCACGAGTGTTTGATGCATTCATGGTTGAGTGACAGCTACAACAGCTCGACGTCGTTGATCTCGATCGAACGGTACAAAACAATCCGCGATCACATCCGCAGAAAGTACGACGACTGGGCATCATTTGTGCTTCCGCTGGGTAGACTGTCCGAGTACTCGGCTCTACGTAAGCTTCTGGTTACCAAGTACAAGATCCACGAGACTTCATTCGACCGTCGCCAAGCCGCTCCTCGATTCGTCATTCGTCCACAATCGGCCTTCTGCTACGAAGGACAGAGCTGCAAATTCTATTGCCGTGTTATTGGTGTGGCTACTCCTGTTGTGACTTGGTATCACAACAACCAGGAGCTGAAGCAGTCGGTGAAATTCATGAAGCGTTACGCCGGCGATGACTACTACTTCATAATCAACCGCGTCAAGTTGGACGATCGCGGCGAGTATATCATCCGTGCCGAGAACCACTACGGCTCACGCGAAGAGGTCATCTTCTTGAACGTCCACCCGATGTCGAAACAGGTACCAGTATACAAACCAGAAACCCACACAGTCCGCAAACGCGAGCCAAGCCCGCGACCATTATGGCAGGAGGAATCGGATGCTGCTCCAGTGTTCACCTTCGCGCTGCGTCCGCGTGTCATGCAAACCAGAGATACTTGCAAGCTGTTGTGTTGTCTGAGTGGCAAACCAGTCCCGACCGTGAAGTGGTACAAGAACGGACGAGAACTTAGCCGTTACGAATACTCGATGACTCACACGGATGGCGTGGTGACCATGGAGATCATCGACACCAAGGTTGGAGACTCTGGCGAGTACAAGTGCGTGGCAATCAATCCATTGGGTAAGGCCGAAACCAGTAGCGTCGTGATCGTTGAAGATCGCCGCAACCAGACGGAAGTACCACAGGCGGAAGCCAAGAAACCAGCGGTGAAGAAACCGGAACCTAAACCATTGCCAAGTGCTACGAAGTCGCTGGGACCACCGGACGCACGATCCCGGCAATCCACCCGCGAATTGTTGCGTGAGTAGATAATTATATTTTGGTTTCGACTTGTGGTCTGAATTTGTTTTGTTTATTATAGCTCTGCAATCGGACTCTCTGATGCATCCACCAAAGTTCACCAAGGAGTTGAAGGACGTAATCGCTTCGGACGGTGAACCTCTACAATTGAATTGCCACGTCAGTGGAGACCCACTGCCACAGATTGTATGGACCAAGAACGGTAAAAAGGTGACGTCGTCGGACGTCATCGACATTAAGTACAAATCGGGCATTGCCAGCCTGCGAATCAACGAATTGTTCCCTGAAGACTCGGGCACCTACGTGTGCACAGCCAAAAACTCCATGGGAGAAACGGCCACGCAATGCAAGCTCGATGTGAAGAGTAAGTTCTGGGAACAATATTTCCGTATTTGCTAACTAACCTTATGTGATTTATTCTATTGCAGAAGGTGCCAGCTCAGGCCGTGCTGGTGACAAGAAGGGTGCCCTTGTGAAGGCTCCAGTCATTAACAAACACACCGAATCCGGCTACTACAAGGACGGATCGGAGGTGATCATCAAGTGCAACATCACCTGCCCGGATCCATTCAATGTGATCTGGCTGCACGACAACCGAGAAATCAAGAACACACCCGACTTTGAATACGTGAACGACGGCGATGCGTACTCGCTGCACATCCCGGAAATCTTCCCCGAAGATGCCGGCACGTACACGTGCGAGGCATTCAACAAAGGTGGCGAAAGCTTCAGTTCCTGTACCATTACGGTGCTATCCCAGGGCGAGCAGAAAGATCAGCCGACCTTCGCCAAATTCCCTGCTTCGTTGAGTGTGCTGGATGGGGCGAAGTCCGTGTTTACCTGCGAGACGTACGATGCGCCCTCCAAGCTGGAGTGGTACAAGGACGGTGAGCCGATCAACGAATCCTCCAACCGGTACCGATTTGTCAAGAAGGACAACAAATACACCTTTACCATTGCCAAGTGTACGTTCGAGGACATTGGCCAGTACCAGGTGCGGGCGGTGACACGCCAAGGAGACGCCCTGGCCTCATTCTCGGTCAATGTTAGTGCGTAGGGAACCTCCACGAGTTCGTAAGCTCTAGTTTAGTTCGTAAGGCCGTTAGGAAGTTAGTTAGATAGACGTAAACGAGAAGATTTTTTTTGTACTTGAATTTTTTGTTAGAGTCTAATGGATATTTTTTGAATAAGCTCAAACCGAATGTCTTTTGCGTCTCCATTTGTAAGTAATATTTTTGTAAAGTATTATTTATTTTTTGACTTTCAAATCCGTATGAACCGCGTATGAACCCTTTGAGACATAGGCAGTGAATTTTTTATTGTTGATATAAAAATGACGAAAATCCATAAAAATAATAAAAACGAAAAAGTTAATTGTAAATAAGTTTAGATTTTTCATACCTTTCAATAATATCACAAGAATGTTTGTTCGCTTACATCAGCACCGACGATCTGATGCGTCGACATGCTGTGCTCACTGATTTTCCACCCATTTTTAACGGCCATATGCTCATTTGACCGATCATTCATGTCAAATGAACTAAGACATATTTTTCTTCAGCAAGGGTAATCGGAAATATGCAAACAGACATTCATGGAGGTTATCTCAGGAACTGTAGGAAAGGTGGGTGTAATAGACTTTGTTGACCACCCCACTAAAACCAAAACCATCTCACTTTTCCGTGTCACACCGGCGCCCACAATTAAGCTCGACTGATTTTGTTCAAGACGTTACAACCGCTGCAGCTTCCACATAGTCTGTTGAGCTGCTGTGTTCGCCGCATTTTAAATAACATCGTTCCGGCGCATCCTCTCAGTGAGGTTGTCCGAGCTTGTGTCCATGCTGCTTACAAGCAGCATGTTTGTCGCTCAACATAGAATCGCGGGCATGCAAACATCTGTGGAGACACCCTTGACTACTACCCTGACTTGCATCAGACATCGGTACACACCTAGAGTCAAAGTGTTTTGTATGTTCTGTCTACTCACTCTCACTCTAGAACTCTGGAACAAGCGTTAGTGAAAAATAGAAGTAGAAGTTGTTTAATCTGTTTTGTTTTATTCGCGACAATAATCTCACATTGGTGACCCCGACGATTCGTTGAAGTTATCCGCGTTCGAAAATCTCTTGCTTTGACACTTGGTTCGAAGAAAGCGATTACAAACAGGGCTGTGATAAAAAATCCGCGTCACTCATTTCGGTTTCCGAAAAACAAAATGGTGGACGTCCAAGCACAAGCATTTGTGAATCCGACAGCAGCGGCTGTTTCGATAAAGCTTTCGGAGTTTTTGTCGAAATTATCCGGCTATGTGGTTTGCACAAGCCGAAGCGCAGTTCGTGCTACCCGGAGTGGATGCTGATGAAACAAAATATTATCACATTATCAGCCAAATTGAACAGTCCGTAATATGACACATTGCGGATTTAGTTCAAAACCCTTCGGCAGCGAATAAATATAAAGCAGTGAAGGATCATCTTATCGCCCGCTTCGAGATCTCTAACCAAGGAAGATTGGAACGCTTACTGCATGCTTGCGACCTGGGGGATATGCGTCCAACACATCTGCTGGCCCGAATGCAGGAATTAGCCGGCGGATTGCACATCAACAACGATGTCATGAAAGTGCTTGTTCAAGCTTTATCAATGACGGAATAGATAAGTCCTACTGTAGTAGATTGGTAGCAGCCTCATAACAATTGCCGTCATAATATTCCAACATTTGTGGTCGAATATGCATATGTATTCTTGTGAATTGCTTGGCACTTATTGTTTCTAGCTACTGTTCAGCTAAAAATGTACGCCATTATGAAGTCTATAAAACTGGCAAGCAGATAGGTCAGAGGAGAGAGTCCGTCTCCAGTCCTTGCGACTCGCAGTCCAAGCAACACAGTCAGATCGTCACCTAGTTAGATATTCTCGCGTCGGCAGTTAAGTAAAAATCCAAGTCGTGATCGAAGTTAGATCGAATCTCCGTTAGTCAAGTTAAGTCAATACAGTCCATTAGTAGAAGAATAAATTGTGTTTCAATCAATAATAGTGTCGTTATTAGTGTGAAGAAACTATAAGAAAACTTGATCATATTACTGGACAATTATCTCCCAAAAAGAAGGTTCAAACCCGACAATCAGTCACTCACGAACGCTGATATGTGCGTCAACAGTGCTCTTTCTACAACGGATGCCCGAACGAATCAAACCTGTGTTTACAATAATGCCCTTCCGAAAATTGCAGAAATGGCAGACAAAATGTTGGAATCGTCAAATTCTGGCACAATCGCCTCAGCCTCGACGTCAGGCGCTGTAATATCAGGACTGGAACTAAGTTCCCTACAAGATCAGCTCGCTGCGCTTACTGCCAAAGTTCGACGTTTGAAGACCGGTCTATCGTAGTCTAGGAGCGGACTAGTCTAGGACTAAACCTGCCGAGGAGGAGCGCTCGGTCGTTGAGCTTACTCTGCATATCAGAGCGCCGTTGCGCGAGGAGTGCAATGTTATCAGCCAATTCGAAGTCATTTAGGTGCTCCATGGTTATAGGCTGGCATAACACATATCACAATCACATATTCTCGTGATTGAGACGGTCGAAAGCTTTTTCGTAGTCAATGAATACCAATTAAAGGGACTCTTGCAATTCGTTGACCTGCTCCAGTATGATGCGGAGCGTGACAATATGGTCCACACAGGATCTTCCAGAACGGAATCCGGCCTGCTACCGCCGGAGAGTCGCAAAGATCATCTCCAGAATCCGGACTAGGATAATTTTGCACGGAACTTTGAGAACGGTACACAGCAACATAATGCCTCGCCAGTTATCGCATACAGTCAGGTCACCCTTTTTGGGCACCTTCACTAAGATACCTTGCATCCAGTCGACCGGGAAAGTTGCGGTGTCCCAGATATTACGAAACAAACGATGCAGCAGTTGAGCGGATGTCATGGGGTCAGTTTTGAGCATTTCGGCTGATATGCGGTCGACCTCTGGGGTTTTATTCGATTTCATGCTTTGGATGGCTGTTTGAATCTCTAGCAGTGATGGAGCTTCGGTATTGACGCGTGTTATACGTCGGATCCTAGGCAGATCATGCCGAGGTGGTGATGGCCTGGCTGGCACTTGAAAAAGTTGTTCGAAGTGCTCGAACCAGCGTTTCAGCTTGTCAGTTGAGTCGGTCAATAACTGATCATTCGCGTTTTTCACAGGCATCGTTGCATTCATCTTCGCCCCGCTTAAGCATCGTGAGATACCGTAGAGGAGCCGAATGTCCCCGGTTGCGGCGGCTCTCTCTCCTTCGTCGGCCAGAGAGTCTGCCCACGCTCGCTTGTCCCGTCGACATGAGCGTTTTACCTTTCTTACCAAGAGCCGCGTATCGTTGACGGGCTAAGACTTTGGCTCCTCTGGTTTTCGATCGCTCTATCGCGGCTTTGGCTTCTCTATCTTCCTCCAGGCCTCATCGGTGATCCATTGTTTTCTCTGGGTGCGTAGTTCGCCCAGATTGTTCTTGCTGGTGGCGATGAAGGCATTCTTGATGGCGGTCCATTGGTCTTCCACGCTGCCACCTTCCGGAATATCTGCAGCACGCGTCTCCAATTCTTCAACGAAGGACCGTTTCACCACAGACAAACAGACGTAACACTTCTCATTCGAACATCGTTCACGAGTTCAACGGTTGATTTGAAATACATCTGTGCTACGCGATTGTGCCAAGAGAGGCGCTAGTGTTCAATCGCTTTGACATTTGACTAGTGTATATGCTGCTGAATGTTTTCTGTGTTTAGAGGTGTGCGCCGCCGCGCCGCCGCCGCCGACAGTTTTTGACACGCCGCCGCCGCCGACATTTTTGCATCGGCGCGCCGCCGTTTTAAATTTTCCACGCCGCTGATCTATAATTTTCCACGCCGATTTAAATTTGAAGAAATCCGTAAAACTTTCTGTGGAAATTCCGAAGATTCAGTGGAAGTTCCGCATAATTTAATGATAGATCTCTACAACATCCCGTTGAAACTCCAGAGAATTTTTCTTGAAGATGCCAATGATTTTCATGAATATTCCATACAATTTCTTGTTAAAATTTCGAGAAGCTCTGCGTAAAAACTAAACTAAAAACTTCGTGTGAAAATTGCGAAGGATTTTCCGTTGAAATCCAAAAAAATATCATTGAAATTGAATTTTTTAACGAAAAAGAGTCGTTCGGCAGAAAGCCTTTTGGCCGAAGACCACAAGGCTGAAAATTGTTTGGCCGAATATGTAGTTTAACCACAAAAAAAAACTATTTGGTAGAAGCAAAGGTTGAGAACAAATCTATAACTTGTTTTAATGTTGTGTAATCATCGATTATGTTTTATCCAAAACTAATTTTGATATTGGTTTCCGATAACAAAATAAGTACACATTTTGAGGTCCTACCTTTCAATTTAGTAATATACAGCAAAATGAGATAAACATATGAAATCAATCATGGTCGGGGTTCAGCCAAACCCACCAAGCGCCGAAGAAAAATCATCAATTTTTCTGCTCAAGCTTTCTTTTGGCAGATTTTATTGATCGCAAGTCGTATCGAATATTCCTCAATCCCAAAACTGAGGATATCCTCAGAGAAACAGAAAAAAAAACCGCAAATGTACGCATAAATTGATAAGAACCGTTTTCCGTTGTCCTTTAACGAACACAATATAACCAGTCAGTCAAAAAGCCGCTTGGTGCGGTTTGGCTGAATCCCGACCATTTGAAAACAAATTATAAATCAATTTGATGTCAAAATAAAAATATGTTTTCTATATGCTCTCATTATGTTTTGCTAAAGTATCTAGCATAAAATTATTTGGCCAAATATGCCATTTGGCCGAACAGTTCCTTTCACTGAAAAAAAAAGATTGGCCGAATAACTTAATAGCCGAATATAGCCTTTGGCCGAAATTGTGGTTTGGTCGAAAGAGCCATTTGGCCGAAACGGACATTCTGCTGAATTGATTATTTTGGATATTTTATAGACATTTAACGGGAGATTTTTTTTCACATCGAAAATTTTATGAACTTCCCCAAAAAATTCTTCAAGTTTTCCCAGAATATTTATTTGGAAACTATTTTCAGATTTTCCACAGGAATTACAATTTTCGAGATTTCTTTGGAACTACCAAGAGCTCCTTGGATTTATCTCTTCAGAGTTTTCACGGGAAGCTGTTCCAAATTTTTATAGGGAAATATTCAAAATATCCACGGAAAGTTTCTATTAAGTTTCTGTGGAGTATTCTTTGAAATTTACACCAAAAATTGTGACTGGTAAAAAAGATGCTTTAACGTCAACTTCTTCTATCTAGAATGTTTGAGACGGCTAGTTTTTATCCTTTATTAGAGCGATTTTTTGCAGGGATAAGTTCATCACTAGACGGCTAGTTTGGCCTAGTCAACTTTAAAACAACGGAAAATTTATCGGAATTTTTATAGATTTTATTTTGATTTCTTCAGATAATTCTCTCTATTTTCGATAAGAAGTTCTTGAGAAATTCCAATGACCGAATGCGACAGGCGGCCAAACTGGTAATTTGGCCGAAAAAGCCGTTTGCCCTAACAGGTCGTCTCGCCGAAATGATCGTTGGCTGCGTTTAGCCGAAAAGGATTTTTGACAGAATAGGTCATTTGGCCAAAAATATCATTCGGTCAAATATCAATAACTGAACGAGTAATATTGTCAAAAATGGCCATTCGTTTAGCTAAATGACCTTTGTCAATTGACCATTGAACAAAAATCCGTAGCCTCTCTACTTTTAAGTCGATACTGGCCTTTAAACCAGAAGACATCCAGCCAAGTGCCTTTTAGCAAAACTAAACGTTCAATGGAAACTGTTATCAGGTCAAAACTGGTTTGACCGAAAATGTTGTTTGACCGAAAGAAAAATTTGGCCGGATTTGTAAAAAATTGTTAGCCCTAACAGGTCATTTGGCTAAAAATCCAGAACCGGCTTCGTAGTGCTGGAACAGGGTGTCTACTCATCTGTTAAATCAAAATTCCCTGATTTTTCCAGGTGTTTTACATTAACAAACGTGCCATATATAGATTTTAGCAGCAAAATAATCAATTCAAAAAAGTAAATATTGCGAAAAATTGCGAAATGTTTTTAAAGAATTTTTTGGTAGCCTCACATAAACAATGTTGTAAATTACTTAGGAAATTCCTCCAGGAAATTCTTCGCAAGTTCACCCAGAAATTGCTTCCAAAAAAGTTATTTGACCGAATAGATCATCTGACCAAAACGTCTTTCGGTAAGAATTCCCAGATAAGAGAAGATCCATTAATTACGTAACGCAAAAAAATGGCTTTTTCAACCCCCCTCCCCCCTATGTCACACTTTTTGTATTGAGCTTCTGAAAATGTTGTATGGATCGTCACACTATACTCCCCCCTCTAAGCGTTACATAATTTGTGGACGTTCCCTAACCAGATTGCTTGCATAATAGAATTGTTTTTCTGTTATGCGATGTCTATGCGCACAAATTTAATCGTATACCAGTCGCGAAAACGCTTGTTACGTACAAAAGTGAAAGCGAAATATGTATATCTCTTATTCGACATTGCACGGTAGTGTATACGATGTGCACGATTTTAAGGCGAGTTTGTTTGTTATACAATGCGATATAGTTTGTGATGACAAGCTCTGTTTGACAGATAATCCGATTTCATTTGAGTTTGTTTGCGATGTCAACAAATGAAACTGGAATAAACTCGTAAATAGCCTACTGTGTCGGAAAATTTATAAATAAACTGATGTAACTATCGAATTGCAGTTAAAAGCATTGTAGTTAAATGACTTCCAGTTATCGAACGTCTACTGTACAAAGAATGTACTGTAGAAATCAAAAAAATTGCGAACTATTTTCCGTTGAAATCCAAAGATTTTTTTTTATTGAAATCTACATTTTGATCAATTCTCCGCACAAAATTCTAAAGAAGTTTCCCTTAAACGTTCCGGAGAACTTCTCGTGAATATTCCAGAGAATTTTCCTTGAAAACTTCTTAGAGTCTCCCGTGAAAATTCTTAAGAATTTACTGTTTTATCGTTGGCCATGCCAAACTAGCCGTCTTAATTATTCAAGATTGAGAAAGCACACCTCTATCTGTGTTGATGACGATGATGATGATGATTGATACAGATATATGCGTTAGGAACAAACGTCAAATGGGAAATAATCATGGCCGACTGGGTTTCTCGCGCGTCTGATAACAGATGGCAGTAGTGTTTTCTGAAAAGCGAATGACGATAATTTTTCGAACAGTTTGTATGAAGAGTTACGTCTGTTTGTCTGTGGTTTCACCGTGGCATCTTCCAGTCGGCGTGTGTTAAATCGTCGTCCAACTCTTTCCTCCTGTCGACGAATCCACGCAATGCGCAGGCGTATTTCACCGATGAGGAGGTGATGATCAGACGCGATTACGGCACTACGTTTATTCCGTACATCAAGAAGGCTCTGTTTCCATTTTAGGCTGATGGAAATCTGGTCGATTTGCTTGTTCGTACGCACTGATGAACAACGGCCAATCTTGTGGGTGTCCGGTGAAAGTAGGAAGATTTTTCGGAAATACTTGACGTGAAGCAATCTGAAGCTTCGATGGTCCTGGCAGCATACTGCAGCTATTTCATCGAAACTGCAGTCCTCCTGTGACATCATGCTCAGTAGATTCTGGCAAAACTGATGACAATTCACTCCTACCGTCCTCTGAAGCTTGTCTCCACCGTTGTCCTTCAACCGGATCTTCTGCGTTGCATGAGCCATCCTTGCTAAGGGTATGCGATAACACACTTTTTCCTAACGAAACGAAACGAAACGAAATTTAAAATGTCTATGATGATTCGGATCGAAACGAAACGAAATATGGATTTACTTTCGAAACATCGAAACGAAACGAAATCAAGGTTCATTTGATTCGAAATTTTTCGAAACGAAACGAAATTTCAATTTTTTTTCCGCGGAATTTTGATTAAATTGGTTTTACATTATGTACGCAATTCGGACACTATTTCGAAGTCAAATAACTGTTTTACGACCAAAAGAATTATAACAGAAGAGGCAGTTTGTGATAAATCGCCGTATTCTTGCCGCATATACCATTGGCGATAAGGCAATGACCCAGCATTTATACCGCTTTCATATCAGAAAGTATAAAATATATAGAAATTGTGGGATTTTTCATATACGGATTCATATTTCGTTTAAAACCTTAGTTCACTTAAGAATAATGTAATTATGCTGAAGCATACTTTATATTGTCTTGTCAGCATGGTTTTATAGTATAGTATTCGTCAACATATATATGGCATACATTTGCTCACTAGAAGAATCCTGTGCACCTTTCTAAAATGCACAAAGATATGTACTTCAGATTGAATTTTACAGACCCATAGTCTTATATACAATCAGTTCGACGAACTGAGCTATTGTCTGTGTGTCCTTGGCATAGGCGTAACTAGAGTCTAGGGGGGGCCATGGCCCCAGCTGGTGGGATGTAATTTTCAAAGGCGATTTAAAGCACTGTGCGCATGGATTGCAATAGAAATTGTTTGACTAAGTATATCGCTCATTCGTCCTAGAACTAACATAAAAAAATCGCGAATAATACAATTGATTTTCAATGATGCTGTGATTGCTTCAAAACGCTGTGTCTGTGTCAACTTGTGTTCTCCATGTCACTGAATGTGGATAAGTGTGTAATCTAAGATTCAAGAATCTTCTTCGAATTATCTATACATGAAATTCGATATGAGTATATTTCTGAAAGTTTTCAAGTATTTCTATGATTACTTAATGCATAAAGATCTCGATTTTTTTGAAACTTGAAATTTTTTAAACTCTTTAGATGTGGAATAAATTCCACGAAATTTTGTCATAATCAATATAAGTATTCATGCAATTCCAAAATGTATGCTATGTGCTGTAATAGTTAAGTACCGATGAACACAAATTTGGAATCCTAAAGTGTTTTTTATGAATCATAAATTCCATGAAGATCATAAAAATATTTCTTTAATGCAATCTCTGCTGTGAGTGCGAAGGTTTCCTAAGTTTTGTCCTAATACTTTCAATGGAATGCGTTGTTGATTTTTCTGTCATTGTAACAAAGATTCTTAAGTTTTATAATTTTATATCTTTCTGTGCCAGAATTATATAGCGAGAGCAAAAAGCTCCATAGGAATTTGATCAACTGTTTTGCGGCATACCTTGCGATTAACTCGAAGATTTTCAAAAAGAATGGTCGTTCGAAATTTCATTGACCGGGTTTGTGTACATGTGCTCATTTTGATGTAGTTGCTTCAGTCTTTTTTGAAGCGGATGGTACTTTAATAGAACAGAAATATTTATATCTTAATACAATTATGTTTTTATGTTTCTGCGACCAGGATACTAGTCAAACAAATGCAGAACAAATTTATTATTTTAAGCTAGCAACTGAATTAGAAGCGGCATTGATTTTAGCTTAAAAATCGAGAAAATGTTCCCGGGGGTCCAACTTAAATATTTCGATGCTTTGCTGAACAAATGGTCATAGATGTGATAACGCAACAAACAATATGTTTATAGAATTCATAATCAAAACTAAGAAATATGTAGGAAATATGTAAATGAAATAAAAACTGACTAAGTTGGAATTACTTTTCAAAATTTTCTGGGGGGGCCACAAGTAGGTCTGGAGGGGGTCAGGCCCCCCCCGGCCCCCCCTTATTTACGCCAAAGGTCCTTGGCACATGAGAACAGCTGTTATGGTCAGTATGAGCTAAAAGCAATCATAAGTAAAGAACTTTCAGCAATTTTAATAATCTTTCAACCCGTTCTGGATTTTTTTTGCAATTTCCATGCGAAGATCTGGAAATGCTCACAAATCTTCAATGTTCCTCACATATTGTGGAAATATTCAAAGAAGAGCTCAGCTTGATGACCTGTACACATTGTAAGGTACGAAGGTACCCTTCGAACTTTTGCATAAATTGAGGTACCCCCTATGATTCTTTTGCTGTAAATGAAAATAATCGTAGCGCTTAAGGACATAGTTGGAGGAGTACCACGATGGTGGTCAATATGGCACCGAACCTCCCGCGGGTCAACCCCACACCTCCCGCACTCCTCTCCCACCAACATTCGAATGCATCGAACAGCATCGAACAAAAGTTTAATATTCAAATTACTAACCTGTTCACAGCATATTTATTCACTTCCCGTGATAATGAACATGTTTATCCAAAGAGTCCTATCCTAAATCAGCAGTTTCGTGCCGATTTATTAGCCGTTCGCGATTTGGTGGGTTCATCACTGCACTTCACTTCTTCTCAAAGGGCACTGAAAAAATCAAGTTTTTACTCACTTCTCCGCACATGAGCAGCCCGAAATGTTGATGGAATGCAAATTAAACATCACTTTTCGAAATCAGTCACTTGTTTAAACCGAAAACTTAGTATAAACTGCTATTTTTGCCCGAAAAAAAAAGATTAAAAACTGACCGCGGAGCGAATGTAAACAACGGCACCGGCAGCTGCAAACTAATAACTAGGGTGGTTCAAAAAATAATTTTGCTCCGCCACGCTCAGTCGATTATGATTTATAATTTGGGTGTCATCAGATGGTTTGGGTTGGTTTGAATAGAGGCTTACCGTGCACAGGTCGTTTCAGGTTTGTATGACAGTTGATATGGCGAGGTTGATTTTTACATTATTCTGATTGTGGCGCTCCGTCTTTGGACGCTGGCGAGGGGGGAGATCATATGAATTGATGAAATATTCAAGAGCTTTAACTCTGTAGACAATGCATATTGAATGGTCGTTTCAATACAGTCGCCTCTCCACATCTCGATATTGAAGGGATCATCGAGATAGGGAGAGATCGAGGAATGGAAGGAAAATTGAAATGGTTACTAGATCCAAAAAAGCTCGTTGCTATGAAAAACGACAACAAAACAAATGTCATTTCTTGTTGTTGATGTGTTTGTTATTATCCAAAGATGGTCTAGTAGCCTAAAAATTTGAACATATCGACATAAGGAGAGTGACTCAAGAACAAAATATGATCAGAACACATCGAGATAGAGAGATATCGAGATAGGGAGGTTATCGAGATGTAGAATGCCCAAATGTATGTAGATTGAAGGGACTGAGGAAACCATCGACATAGGGAGAGATATCGAGATATAGAACATCGAGATAAAGAGAGTCGACTGTAGTTAGAAGTCGATTTCAATCGAGGTTGTGTGTCTTTAGCATGATAATTAGGCTTCTCAGAAGGCATCAGTGTGGCATCAGAAACGTGTGCTTCAACAAAATAGCCAAAAATTGTCTGTGATATCTATTGCACCAGGGGCAGATACTTCATACAAAAAGTGTGACATGGGGGTGAGCGGGGTATAAAATGATATTTTTTTGCGTTACGTAATCAATGGATCTTTCCTGCGGTGCGATTTTCGTTCAGTGAAGTCTTTAGAATGTTGCTTTCAGCTATGTGCGTTCTCTTTTCGCCAGCGTTCGGAGGGGAGGCGCTGTAGCCAGTATAATGAAAGGTTTTGTTTCCCATACTAGTTTTCATACAAACTTGAACCGGCTTGTGCTCAACCAGTTTTTGTTCAATTCGATTTTTGGAGGACACTCGGAGCATGGGACGGAATCGAGTGAGCGTGTTGGAACTGGGTCGTTTGTAGAACCACCCTACTAAAATTTTATGTTTTTTTTTTATAAATACGATACCAATACTACTATAGTATATGACAGTTTTTATTGTACCAATACTTTCAAAGCTTTGTTTTGGTACTCAACCCACCTTCACCTTAAAGATACCCGTAACGCTGGGTAGACACCTTTACGTGGTGTGTTACGGGGTAAGTTCTACCATGGTCACATTGCCAGCTACAGGCACATCCTGGCCCAACAAATACCTTCCCAATATCCAACTCCGTGGTACTTTTTCCTTCTCTCCCTAGTAACGGTACAGATAAGCGTGGCCAGGAATAGTTATTCTAATGATTTTGTCATTTTTGTCGTAGATTGAAATTGAGGACTACACCCACCTTGATTTCTGATAGCAATCTAGACAAAGATTTCAAAGGAAACATGAGTATCACTAGTTTCCAGTCCACGAAATGATTTATAGTAATTTATTTATTTTCCATATTTCATTATATTTAATTTTCATATTTCATTATATTTATTTTTCATATTTTCACATTTTAATTTTTTAAGTTTCCATATTTTTATAATTTTATATTTTTACATTTTTATTATTTTTTTTAGTTACGTATTTCACACTTTCCTAATCTTACACTTTCATGTTTTATTATTTTTATGTCTTTAAATTTTCATATTATTTTGTTTTTATATTTTTATATTTTCATATTTCTTTAAATTTTACATTACACTTTCTTATTTGATATTTTATGTTTTAATATTTTTAAACTATTAAATTTAATATTTTTGTATTTTCAGATTTATATAATTTCATGTTATTACACTTTCATATTATAATATTTTTATATTATCATATTTTCCATATTATATTTTTCCTATTTTTATACTTTTATATGCTCACATTATGATGCATTTTTATTTTTATATTCTCATACTTTCACATTTGTTATACTTGTATATGTTCATATTTTTATACTTTTGTATTTTTAAATTTAAAATTCCATATTTTAATCTTTTGTATATCCATATATGTGTATTTTCTATTTTCATCATTATATTTTAATGTTGTTATCATTTAATTTGCATATTCACATATTTCTATATTTTCATGTTTCCGGTATTTTTATATTTTTATTTTTTAAAACATTTATATTTCCATGTTATATATTTTTGTGTTTCAATATTTTTAAATTATCTTATTTTCAGCTCTTCACATTGTCATATTTTCAAAATTTTATTCTTTAATATCATTTTTATATATTTCAAATTTTCAATATTTTCATATTTTCATGTTTTTATGCTTTTTTGTACTAATATTTTTGTATCTTCATTTTTAATTTCTGTTTTCATATTTTTTATTTTCATATAGCAATTTTTATTTTTTTATATTATAAAATTTTCATATTTTCATGCATTTATATATTTATATTATTGTATTATGTACCTTTATATTTTCATGATTAAACATTTTCATAGCCCACTACAAAACATCCCAGGAAGGAAAGCTTCCCAACTCACCATGTAACCTTTATGCAGACGACTTCCTGGCACATGACCTGCTATCTGATACTCATAACATTCTAAATAATAATTAAATTCTTTACAATTTCCAGCTTCTTCTTCAAGAGATGTACATCCCGAGTTAACTTCGGCTCGCAGTTGATGTTAAATTCTACAAATATATATAAAATTTAATATAATTTCTTATTATAATGTTATTCATTTCACTACATATTTATATACATACAACTACCAAAATAAGAACTTAAAAAGAACGCGGTGCGTATGGTACGGTATGTCCACGCATCCTTCAACCCCTGTAGATTCGTGATATGTATCACGTTGAAGTGACTACTTGAACACGATACATCTCGAAGAATCATCTCTGCGGCAAACACAACGCAGTGGGCCTGGCCGCTTTGACGTTTATGTCATACCACTGGTATGCTGTGAGCCTCAATATTGACAAGAAAAATTATTGGGCGTCATCTAACTCAATGATTTTCCAGGATGCTTTCTTTGTACTGGCTGCGTTTGTGTTCGATTAGATTAGATTAGATTCAACCCACCTTCACCTTAAAGAATATCAAAAAAGGTCCTGAAATCTAACGAAATATATGGCTACAGGACGGTGAACTGTTTTCAATTTTTGTTATTTTAATTCCTAAGCCTACTTTCTATTTCAATGGCCAAAGATTTAACTTACAAGTAAATGAATTAGATAAGATAAATTATTTATATATTAATCATCTTCGATTATCTTTAATTCATTGATATCTCATGAGGTGGACGGATTTCGGTGCTGTACAGACTTCGGTCCCCTTACCCGGCGAATTATTCGATGAAGCAAGAACGGAACCAGACCGTAGCGATTACGCTCAGGAATTGCATAGAATTTATGATCATATGAAACCGAAGCAGGTAACTCATCATGCAAAACCTAAGATTTTCAAACAACAAGTACTACAGGATTGCTAATACGTGTTTGTACGAGTGGACTTGGTGAAGAAATCGTTGCAGCAGCCATATAAAGGACCTTTCAAGGCTCTAGAGCGAGGAGAAAAGATTTTCGATTTGCTAATTGCGGGAAAACGTCAACGAATTTCAATCGACCGCATTGAAGCTGCATTTGTTATGGATGGTAGTCCGAAGCACTTTCTTCCCCCGCAAGAATATCCACAAGGCCACATGGAAATCCCATAATCGAGTAACGGAAAACAAAATCGACCACGTTATAATCGACGTAAATTCTTCTCCGACATCACGAACGTACGCACGTACCGCAGTGAGAATATTGAATCCGACCACTACCTCGTTGCAATACGTCTGCGCTCAAAACTCTCGACGGTGTACAACATGCGTCGGAGTCGTCCGCCGCGGTAAACATTGGGCGGCAACAAAACGGTAGACTAGATCAAGGATATGCGCAGCAGCTGGAAGTGACACTCCCAACAGAAGAGCAGCTAGGCGCTGCGTCTCTCGAAGATGGCTGGAGAGATATTCGATCCACCATTGGAAGCACCGCAACCGTTGCGCTGCACTAGGCACGGTGCCCCTGGATCAGACAAACGACTGGAATGACGGTGAATGTGAGCAGTTAGTGGAGGAGAAGAATGCAGCATGGGCGAGATCGCACGAAAGTTCTATGAGAAGTTAAACCGTTCACGTAAGGGCCATGTGCCACAGCCCGATATGTGTAAGGACATACACGGGAACTTTCTTACAAACGAGCGTGAGGTGATCCAAAGGTGGCGGCAGCACTACGAAGATCACCTGAATGTCGTTGTGGCAGACAACGGTGGCGATATGGTAATGAATCTAGGAGCACGCGCGCAGGACATGCGCCTTCCGGCTCCGAATCTCCAGGAAATCCAGGAGGAGATCAGCCGGCTGAAAACAACAAAGCCCCTGGATTTGGCCAACTACCAGGAGAGCTGTTCAAATACGGTGGTGAGGCACTGGCCGGAGCACTGTACTGAGTAATTACAAAGGTTTGGGAGGATGAGGTTCTGCCGCAGGAGTGGATGGAAGGTGTCGTGTATCCCATCTACAAAAAGGGCGATGAGCTGGATTGTAGCAGCTACCGCGCAATTGCATTGCTGAACGCCGCCTATGAGGTACTCTCCCAAATTTTATGCCGCCGACTAACACCAATTACCAGAGAGTTCGTGGGGCAGTACCAGGCGGGATTTATGGGTGAACGCTCTACCACAGACCAGGTGTTCGCCGTACGTCAGGTATTGCAGAAATGCCGCGAATACAATGTGCCCACACATCATCTATTCATCGACTTCAAAGCCGCACATGACACAATCGATCGGGACCAGCTTAGGCAGCTAATGCATGAAAACGGATTTCCAGATAAACTGATACGGTTGATCAAGGCGACGATGGATCGGGTGATGTGCGTAGTTGGTTCTTCAGGGGCATTCTCGAGTCCCTTCAAAACCCGCAGAGGGTTACGGCAAGATGATGGTCTTTCGTGTCTGCTATTCAACATCGCTTTGGAGGGAGTAATACCAAGAGCAGGGTTTGACACGAGTGGTACGATTTCACGAAGTCCGTCCAGTTATTTGGTTTCGCCGACGACATTGATATTATGGCACGTAGCTTTGAGAGGATGGAGGAAGCCTACATCAGACTGAAAAGCGAAGCTAAACGGATTGGACTAGTCATCAACACGTCGAAGACGAAGTACATGATGGGAAGAGGCTCAAGAGAGGTCAATGTAAGCCACCCACCACGAGTTTCTATCGGTGGTGACGAAATCGAGGTGGTTGAAGAATTCGTGTACTTGGGCTCACTGGTGACTACCGATAACACCGATAACGATACCAGCAGAGAAAATCGGGGACGCATCATGGCAGGAAATCGTACGTACTTTGGACTCCGCAAAAACGCTCCGAACGAATAGAGTTTGCCGCCGTACCAAACTGACTATCTACAAGACGCTAATTAGACCGGTAGTTCTCTACGGACACGAAACCGAGGACCAACGCGCACTGGGAGTTTTAGAAAGGAAAGTGCTGCGTACCATCTATGGTGGGGTACCGATGGCGGACGGTACGTGGAGGAGGCGAATGAACCACGAATTGTATCAGCAGTTGGGAGCAGTGTACATTGTACAATGTACATTTAAACACCTTGATTATGCGAATGTTTTATCCAGTCAAATTTCATGCACCAAACAAGCCGAAACAGTTTTCCTAAAAAAAATGTAAGTGACTTCGGCTCGTGCGCAGCGCAAACAGCACAGAATTGAGTTTAATCACATGTGGCACATTAATCGCAAAGCCTAGAAGGTGCACGCTATGTTTAAAGGCAACCATTATGCCAAGTGAATGCACCTCGGATGTTAAGCCGTTAGATCATAGTTTTTGACCTCTAGTTTAAGGATCTGTGTCGATTAAAATATTTCATCTGTGAAATTTTGACTTTTTCACTTTTTAAGGTAAGATTTTTAACCTAAAAACCTTTCCTGATTTTTTAAAATTTTTTAAAACAAGTTATATAAAATTCAACCACTAATTTTTTTTTTCCGATGCTTTAAGAAATATTTCCATATAAAAACACTTTTCATATGATGAAAGTAGTAGAAGTTATATTAAAATTACTGCCAGTTTTCAATGTTCTTACGGTGAATTATTATGAATAGATCTGGAGCCTTCCTTAGCCGTACGGTAAGATGCACTGCTACACTGCAAGACCATGCTGAAAGTGGCTGGGTTCGATTCCTGGTCTGGTCTAGGAAATTTCCTAAGTATATTCGTAGCTTCGTGATATACGAATGTGAAAATGGCATCTTGAACTAGAAACGTCGCCATTAATATCTCTGTGGAAGTGCTAAATGAACACTCAGCTCCGAGGCGGCATATGTCGGAGTGGTTGATGTAATGCCATAAGGAAGACGTATTAGGGGGAAAGACGGCTTTGGCAGGTTTTGTTCTATTATTGTCAGGGGGGTTTTTGTCGACCAAATTTAATGAAATTTGGCCACAATATTCTTTGATATGCAAAGAATGCTAAGGCCAAATTTTAGCATAATCAGTCATAAAAAACCCCTGACAATAATAGAACAAAACCTGCCAAAGCCGTCATTTCCCCTATTAAATTTAAGAACATAATATCACTTTTAAACATTTCAAATCAACAAAAAATTACAATTACGAACTAGATCAAAGTAGTATTTATGTTCTTTATTTCAAACTTGATTTGAACCTCAATGGACGTCTGCATTATATGACCACTATTATATGCTACCACCGTGGATAACAGTTTACTTGCATACTGTTCATGTTTATCTGGCATTTTGTAGTTTTGCTAGATAGTATAGAAATTATTGTGGATGGCTTCCATTATTGTTTGCTCCAAATACTTTGTAAGGCCACTCTTTGATGCGCTCACAAAATTCAAGAACATGGAATTGGGTTGTTGAGCAGAGAAAAATATGAGGTTTTTTAAAGTTTAACATAAAGAGCATGCTTTTCTGATCTCCAACATATTTTTATTTTGTTTGTAAACCTTTTATTTTCATTTTTGTATAGCAAACAATAAGCCATTTTTATCGATAGAATGACACTAACATTCATAGAATGACAGTTGGCCCATGCAGCATAAGAACAAATTTTTAGTCCCATATAAATTTAAAATGCAAATTAAAAATAGTTCCGGGGCTCCAAAAATTCTGAAAAATTGGGGTTAGGCTCAGTTTTTTATGCAGATTCAGAATATGTAAAAACATGTATACCCCTAAACAACCCAATTTTAAAATAAGATTTTTTTCCGGTGATTCTGCTATCTAACTGTCACAAAAAGCTCGTATGGCGTCTGAATAGAAGTCCAACAATGTTACATTAAAACAGCAATCAACTACCTGTGGTAGACTCTACAATACCATATAATAACCTTTGCATTATTTTACTTTCACCCCGACTTCGGCAATAACGCTAAGTGAAACCAAATTGAGTGTGATGGGTTGCATTGACCTCTGATGTCCAGACTTCAGATTTGTCTTGATGATTTTTTTTTTTGCTATAGTGCCGAAAATTGGATAGACCAATCCCACTAGCTAGTGTAGCGCTGGAGGAGGGGTTTTGTCTAAAATAGTGTCAAATTCTCCTCCTGCCAGAAGATGATTATGAACACAATTGAAATATAATCGAGCATCTTTCTTGACCTGTCCAGCGTTAAATTTTGTTTCTATGGTAACAAGTGGACGGTGCAGGGTTGCTGTTTTTTAATAGACACGTATGAGTTATGCAGCTACACAAGAATTCGCTATCAATAAATGAAATATATGTTCGATGTCAACAGTATTTCTAGTATAACTTCTGCTACTTTCATCATATGAAAATTGTTTTTATATGAAAATGTTTCTAAAAGCATCAGAAAAAAAATTAGTGGTTGGATTTTATATAACTTGTTTCAAAAAAATTTAAAAAATCAGAAAAGGTTTTTAGGTTAAAAATATTACCTTAAATAGTAAAAAAGTCAAAGTTTCACCGATGAAATATTTTAATTGACACAGATCCTTAAACTAGGGGTCAAAAACTATGATCTAACGAATTAACATCCGAGGTGCATTCACTTTGCATAATAGTTGCCTTTAAACATAGCGTGAGGTGTGCTATCTGTAGGTACTTATTGATTCGTTCTTACCTCTGAAATGAGCAAGGAGTAATGAAATTAATATTTCCCACCAAAAACGGTTATACGTAGTGAAATTATTGTTCGAAAACATTAATTGTAGGGAGAAAAGATAGAAAAAAAAATCCATGATCTGACTGTCATCTGCTTGGCGGGACTGCTGCTGCGGCTGCCGTGGTTTTATTTATTTTGTTATTGCATGGAAGAATGAATGATAAAAAGAAATGTCAACCATTCCCGTCTGTGGTTGGAAGAACCATCCATCGTTCACACCGCGAAAAATTGGAAGACTGCGGTGGGGCGGGCACGTAGCCAGAATGTCGGACAGTAATCCGGTAAAAATGGTTCTCGACAACGATTCGACGGGAACAAGAAGGCGAGGTGCACAGCGGGCAAGGTGGATCGATCAGGTGGAGGACGCAGACTGCGGGCTTGGCGAAATGCAGCCATGGACCAAGCTGAATGGAGAAGACTTTAATGTATTGCACAGGTCACTCCGGCCTTAGTCTGGTAATAAATAAAAACACACAAAAAATAATGTAATGAATTATAAACAATATGTAAAATCAACGTATATTAACAAAATTAGTCTGGCTTTCTTATTTAACCTCAAACTGTGATAAAATAAGAGTTGCTGATTGACATTAGCTTTTCGATTACCATCAATGTGGTTGAACAGCCGTGAATATCTCCTTATTTTGAATTTTAATCTCCATTGCTCACTACTTTCCTTACGTTATAGAAATTATGACGCGGGCTCGTAATCCAAAATTCAAATGAACAATCGCTCACTTTGAGTGATTAATTGTTCATCCTCACGAAGGATGAACAATTGAACAAGATAAGGAAGTGCTTATACTGTTGTATAGAAGTTGCATAGGTCATATCGCTTTCCATGGTGAATCCCGATCTATGTTACGGATTACCCCACCCAACTTACAAAAACTTCCTTCCCGACGTATTTGTGGAGATGCAGAGGTATTCTTGATATCTAGTAGCAACAATAGCCACACACTAACATTCCCTCCCTTTCCCAACTGACTATGAGGACTTGGCCGGTGCCGTTATTGATCAACATTTGCGTGCAGCTGAAACGTGCACTTCGAGAATAGGTGCTAAATCCCAACCACTATTCACTTGGATCAAAGTGCAATTTGCGCCAGTTCTGATCAATCACGGATTAGTAAACATTGATATGTACAGTCAGTCTAAACTAAGCTAACTAATTTGAGCCATCCTAATGTACATACAACATTGAGCTGGTTACTTTTTCAGTAACGTAGTAATTGCATAAGACTACAATCACATCTACAATTCAAAATTCATTATGTCGCTTTTATTGTATGTTGTTATACTACTACCGGTTCTATTTAATATATCGGTATTAAATCACATTGCTGGTGTAACTCGAAGCTACTTCATCACGGCTCCACGCGTATTAACATGACAGCTTGTAGCTACTGTATAACTATGGATTTATGTGCTATAAGCCCACCTGAGAGTGATCTGATTTGGGAGAAGCTTTGGCAGTAGCATGTTACTATTTTATCATAAACACTGGTTTCAATGATCATGATTAGCATAGCAACGCTGCCAACAATTGGCCCCTACTATTATTCGAAAGATTCATGACTGACCAGGCGCACACCATATGAGCACATGCACTTTGCACAGGCAAATGGACGTAGCTACTAGAATAAATTCATCGTATACATTGGCACTTCTCAATCACCATCTGATTGGATAAAATTTGTCAAATTCAATGCAAATCTTTCCCTTCTACCTTAACTGGAAAGTAATCAGTGGTTTGGATAAGTTTCCACAATTTTCAGGGACAAAGTTTTCTAAAACTCCAAGTATGATTATATTTTAATATGCAGCAATACCTTGATCCGGGTATTTTTGCAACCACCATCTTTTCAACGGATACTTATTGTGAGAACCTTTTGATCCAGGATGGTTGAACAATGATCATTTGCTTATTTTTGATCAACCATCGAATAGTTTGAACACTGCATGAACAGTATTTCTATTAAATGTTTGGTGAATATTATTTCCATCCCGGCATTGACTGTAAATTTGTCTTTCCACCGGAAATGTTGCCGAGGAAATGCGAAATGAATTTACCATTCTTCGTCACGTGACGTAACGTAACCTATCTTCTCGGATTGAAAACCACGCACATTTCTGAGGGTCTATTTCAGTGGTGCTCAGCACTTTGGGCGTTTTTCTCCTTATTTTGCTTCTCACACAATAAAAATGAGCTTTGACCATACAAATTAATAATTGGTCGAAAGCTCTCAAATGTATCTATCTGCTGAGCGTGATAAAACGGATATTGGTGTTTAACCCGCTCGGTACGAAACGATCAAAGCCAAACAAAGGTGCGGCTCGCGGGCCGCATCCCGAGCAGGAGCGACGACCTCGATAACAGAAATTGGTATGATTTAGCCTTGCATAAGAGGTAAAATACCAAAAAATAATACCAAAAACTTATATGCAGAATACTTGAGGCATACCATGCTTAGGTATTTCAATACCAAACGAATAATAATTGGTTATGCATTTGGTATTGAAATTCAATTTAATAACTGAGTTTGTTGTGGCTTAAGTATTGTACATATTAGTTTTTGGTATTATTCCTTTGGTATTTTACCTCTTATGCAGGGCTAGTTCATAACAGAGTTTGGTATCAATAACAGAAATAAGTATTATTGAGCCAATTTCTCCTGCTCGGGATTGTAATATTATTTTGATTAGGATGAGGATTTTAAAACCAATATTCAGTTTAATATCCTCAGCTGATAAAAATATTTATAGGCTTTCGTCCAAGTACTAACTCGTAAGTTTATTGTGTGACAAGTAAATTGAGGGAAAAACGCCCAAAATGGTGAGCACCTCCGGTCTATTTTTACGTCCCAATTATTATGTAGGTTTGTCTGTGGTGATACTGAACGAAGGAGACTGGCTCCGTTGTGTGGCAGGTGGTCGTTTGATTGAATTGGTTCCCTGATTAGGTGGTGCTACCGCCGCGCTCGTGATATTTAACGGTACGGTAGCCCAGTAAATTATCGTAGTCATGAACAACACTCCATTGCTCTGGTTGAGCATGTAGGTAGTTGATTGCGATTCGAATTGGGCTCATTTGTGGTGTATGTGGGATAAATTTATTGTAGATTAACTATAAAATATCAATCGGTTTGCAGTCCATTATTTGGTACAGTGAATATCCTTGGACATGAGTAATTCTCTAGTTCCACTATTGAAACACATTCAGTTTCTCGGAGATGTGCAGACCATAGCGAAACGGATAAATATAAGACAAAAAACTCATGCTTCATTGCCAAATCTAGTCGTTCGTATGCCCTGACCATCCCTTCAAAAACCAAATGAAGTAAATATTCCAATCAAATCCCGATGAATTTCTATACTGGATCGGAATTTGAACCGAGTTTGTAAACGAGCTTTCAGAATAGATTAAATTCTAACGAACTAAAAAAAAATTTTTTATATTTTCTCTATGATGTAAAAAAACTCACGAGTAAAGAGAACACGACAAACCTCTATGTTTATTTCTAAACTTCTGTGATGTAAAATCCGAGCCAAAATTTGTACAAGTTGAAGGCTGGAAAGTTTTTCCTCGCCGTTTTTTCGGTTGTTTGTATCACCTCATCACATTGCAATCTGGATTTCACTCCACCCAGGGCTTGTGTGGTTTGTGGTTTCCTTTGGAGGCAAGAAAAAGAAACTTTTGTTTTCGGAAATGTCATTAATGAGCCAAATTAACGCTAAGGGGCCCTGAACCCCGCTGGTGGTGAGTAATCGCCAATATTGGGTGAGGGTATAAACGTGTGTAGACACATTATTTACCGAGATTGTTCGATGGCTGCCTTGAGGATAAGATTGAGTGTTGCCACTCCCGGTTGTTCAACAAGAACGTTCTTCGAGAAGAAAAGAACAAATCGTTTTTCGCGTCTGCAATCTGTTGCATTATTGGCAGGAAACTTTTACATGCGGGAAAAACGATCAATCTTCGTTGGAGTGATGTAGCAGCAAGTGCCCAACAGCGACGACGCTAGAAATCGATGAAGTCAGCTTCAAATTTAAAAGCATGAAACTGAAATCGTGGCTGAACAAGATTCTGGTACAAGCACTAGCCATATTCGGGTAGAAGGGATGGTCCCTAAAGGTGTTGCCACCGTTTGTCAAATAATTCACAATCATAAGTTACGTTACGGAAAATATCAGTAGAAAAAGCGATTTTTAATTGAAAGCAATTAGAGGTTATTTTATAATGTGGATTGGAATACATAAACCATATCATATACCATATCCAAACTAATGTATTAATTTTACACTACAAACCGCATAAGATGCTTAAATATGAAGTACACATAAATGTAGGTGTAAGAAATAATAAAAACATTTAATTTTTCAACGAGTTTTTTTGTGCGTATTTGGACATATAGTTAAATTTTGGTTTATTTCGATGACTCATCTGCACTCATTTTCACTTTGAAACATCCAACAAGTCCAACACTTTCTTCGCTCAACGATCCATCGGTGAAAATCTTTGTTGATGTTGCGTATTTTTCTTCTTGTACTCGATTAAATATGGCTTGCGATTTAGACGGTGCCTCGTGGGCACGTAATTGACGTTTTATGCACCAGTCAATAATAGGTTCCGGTTTATTCCATGCACGGCCATTTACTCTTTTAAGACTGCTAATTGAAGGTATCCGCTGGTCAGTCAGTCGATTCAACCATTCTTATGCTCTTTTGACCATTGGACAAACGCAATTTTCTTCAACAGGACATTTCTCCAGCCAACTGCATGCTTTACTAACCAAACATCCGGTGATGACATGGAGCAACGGTAGTTGTCCACTTTCCGCAAGTAGTGAAAGTATTGGGCTCGTTCTCACTCCTCGGGATACAGTTCGTATTGCTGTGTGGTAGGTAGGCTGAAGTCGTTTCACCACTTTCTCTCCGCCACGGCCAAGATGAATACACAGCTAGGTGTTTCAATCTGCCCAATTTATGGACGAGAAGAAGGCGGGGGTGAAAAATTCATTTTCGGTGCAAAACATAAACAAACCGGCTGGCTCTCCCATACTAAAATCCAAGATGGCTGAATCGTGAATTTAGCAGATTGGAACACCTAGTGGTGTATTCATCTTGGCCACGGCTGTAAAAGCCCAGTCCGTAATAGGGCACTGCACGGAAACATCTCTTTCTCGTTCGTTCTTCATAAATTTTGACGTTTACTGGCCTTGTTGTTTTCTAATTTCTTTGCAGCGAGAAAGGGACAAGCAGTCCGTGCAGTGCCCTATAGATTTTTGACATCAGTAGGCTATGACAAATTTTGAAAATCGTTTCTCGGTTACCGCCAGCATACCTCCTGCTAATTGCTTTTAGAAGTCGCAGTCGGCTTTGACATTCTTTGACAAGCTCATTTGTGTGTTTCGAAAAAGTCAGCTTCGAGTCGATGTGCACCCCGAGAACTTTGGCACTCCTTACCTTCTTGACGGTCCCATCAGCTGTAACGAGATCAGGCAGTTTTTTGTGTCTTCCACCTTGGCAGATATGGAGGAAGTTCGATTTTGCAGTGGAAAAGTGTAGTCCGTGCTTCTCAGCCCAAGCAACCACTCCGTTGAGCGCAGTCTGAGCTTCCGATCTGGCTTTTTTGGGGAATTTGTTAAACGCGATGAGTATCAAATCGTCAGCATATATACAGGATACAGGATGACTTCGACGTCTTGAGGAACGGCTTTGCAAATTGCGTTAATCGCAATGTTGAACAACGTAGGCGCGATAACGGACCCTTGTGGAATTCCATTTTCAAGCAATCGGCGATTAGAAAAGGCTCCATCAACGAACACTCGGAAGTTTCTTTCTTCGAGAAAATTGATCACGTACCTTTGCATTCTGCTACCAAGTTGCCATTCGCTAGTTTCCGAGTCGATTTTTGGATTCGATTTCTTGTGATAAACGTCGATTAACCATTCGCTCCAATATTTTCCCAACGCAGCTGGTCAGAGATATGGGTCTGTATTCATCTGCTTCGTTTCCTTTTTTTCCAGGTTTTTTGAGTGGTATAATCACAGCTTCTTTCCATTCAAGAGGAATGTTCCCACTGCTCCAAACACTATTGTATAAATCCAGCAGCAGTAGTTTCGCCTGGATAGGCAAGTGTTTGAGTAGCGGATATCCAATTCTGTCAGGTCCCTCCGAAAGTCCAGCAGCTTTTTTCAATGCCCAACACAGCTCACTGAAGCTGAAGTTTGCATCAAGCGGTGATTGATCCACGTTAGGGTTGGGTACTCTTCTCTCTTCCTGTGCTTTCTGCTCTTGGAACGTTCTGGAATAACCATCAGTAGCCGATACCACAGCAAAATGATTCGCAAGCGATTCAGCCATGTGAGCTGGCACATTTGTTACCGTACCATCAATCCGAATATATTTTTTGTTGCTTCTTCTTTTTCCATTCAGCGCATTTATTTTGTCCCACAGTTGTTTCGATGTTGCGTTGCGGTTGATTCCACCTACAATTTTTTCCCAACTGGCTTTCTTTGCTTCTGCTATTACATTACCTGCTTCTCTTCTTGCCTTCTGAAATTCCTCCAGCACTTGCTTCCTCCTTGGATCATTCACATCCATCCGTCGCAGTGCTCGTAAAGTCTTTCTTCTCCGCTTGATCGCTTTCTTCACTGTTTCACTCCACCAGGGAACCGATTTTGGTCCCGGATATCCACTAGTACGAGGAATCGATTGCTTGGCAGCGTCAAACACTAGTTGGTTGAACTCGTTAATCGTGTAGTCCTGCTTGAGATCCATCCTTCCATTTATTTCCTTCTCGTATTTTTCCCAATTCGCTTCATTATAACGCCATCTTGGCCTGGAACAGACTGTTGGTACAGAACGACTTGTAACCAGTCTGATTGGGAAATGGTCACTGCCATTGCTGTCTTCTTCGACGTACCAGTTGAACTGCGATGTTATTTGCCACGATACCAGCGATAGGTCAATTGCAGACGTGGATCCATCAGCGAAATGGATTCGGGTATGCGTGCCATCGTTGAGAACAGCTAGTCCATTGTCACAACAGAATCTATCAATCATGCCGCCTCGTGAGTTGGTTGATAGCGACCCCCATTCGGTGTTAGCTGCATTAAAGTCACCCATAATCACAACTGGTTCCGGTAGTTGACGGATCAAATTTTTAAGTAGCTTCTCAATTTCGTTCAGGGATGGCTTGTTCGGGGGAAGGTAAATGCTGACTATTGTGGCTTTGAATCCTGTATCAACTTCAACGGCCAGTACTTGTAACTCTGTCTGGATTTGTAATCGTCGATGAGGAATTCCCTTCCGCACTCCAAGGGAGACCCCGTGCGTGGCTTTGTTGTGCGAACCTTCAATACATTTCGTAGTCCGTGATGTTGGGAGCACAGTCTAAAGGTGTCTTTGTTTCTTGGATTGCCAGTATACTAGGAGAGTATTTATTAATTAGTAGCTGTAGTTCGGGTAGTCTGTAGCGTAGTCCAGCGATGTTCCATTGAATGGCATAAGTGTTGTCAACAAGCTTGGGAGATTTATTATTCCGTTTTGGTTTACTGGTTGTGGAGGTCATTTTTGTTTCGATGATGCTTCTTCCTGTGTTTTCGGTTGATGTAAATCGTGTCGCCTTCCAATCACTGAGGACCAGTGTTGGTAAAAACTCAAAATCTCAAAACTCATGGATGATTCAAATCAAGCGTGAGTTGAAACGCACCCAACTCAGCACCTAAAAACTCATGGATGAGTTGAATCATCCATTTGAATCATCGTAGGTTTTCTTTTGTTCTCCTTCGTTAAAAACAGTGAATTGACGCTTGTCGCATAAAATATTAGACACTCTTTTATGTATAAGCAATAAATTGCCCCCAAATTGATTTCAAATGCGTTTTTAAACCAAAATGATTTTTTGGCAAATGAGTGAAATGATTCGTTTTAGCATGAAAAATTCAAGCGTGATGCATTCCTTTAAAATCGCAGGCGATTTCGTTCGCACGGGAGCGCTCGTTGATTGAGATTTATGAGTGATTTTACCAACACTGCTGAGGACAGTTGACTACGGAGAGCGGCCAATTGTTCTTTCAAGTTAGCGATTTCTTTGTCCTTAGCATCTTGATTTCCTTCATCCCGTTTCTTGCTGATACTTGCATAGGATTTCGAGTTGAAGTGACTAACGTAGCATTTCTTCGCTTCAGGATAAGTGAGTCCTTGTTCCACCTTGATCCTCACAATCTCCATCTTGTACATGGAGCAGTTCCGGTCGATTGGTTTATGCTCTTGTTTGCAATGGAAGCAATTGGCTTTGTCTGTGCAGTCTTCGGATTTGTGATCTGGAGATGAACAGTTCTGGCATCGGGAAGGATTCTGGCAGCGAATTCTGGTGTGTCCATATTCAAGGCAACCATAACACAGCATCGGAGCGGGAAAATAGATCCGCGTTGGCACTCTCAGCGCACCAAAATAGATGAACTGAGGCCAGGTTGTTCCAGTTAAGGTCAAAACCAAGGTTGGGGTGTTAACTCTCATTTTATCGATCGTTTTCGTCAGACGTCGCACCGATGTTACCCCTTGAGGTGCCAGTTCAGCCTGCAGCTCCTCCTGCGTCATTTCCAAAACTTCAGGACAGCTAACAATACATCTGCTGTAGTTGAGTGTAGGATGAACTGTTATTTCAACTGGCGTACCGTCAAACAAACTTTGCATACCAAACAACTTGTTGGCATGCGCTTGATTTCGTACTTTGACGATGTATTTCGTTCCTCTTGCTTCCGTGACTGCAGTGTAGGCATCACCAATCAAAGATTGGATCGACTTTCCAACTATGAAGGGATGATTCTTCGGAAGAACATTGTCATTTGCTGCTTTGAGAGAGAGTACAATAACTTTTCCGTGCTTTCCCTTCGGATCCATCCATCTTGGACATCCGGCTCCATAATCGGCCGAGGGCGGCCGAGGCAGCCCGTAGCTCGATGAAGTGGCCATCTGGCCTCGCAAAGCAAGCAATAATGGCCAACCAGATGTTGCTGATTGTTTTCGTTTCGATTCAGAAAAAGAAATCGAAACACAAACTAAACCCGCCAACTAGCGATACCACCGTGCTGAAAACCGGGCGACGGAGGTTTTCCCGGTCTCTGCCGGTTGTCACTCTCGCGGATAACCCGACTCGAAACCGAAAATACTACTTCGACCGACTGTCCGACCGTTTTAATATCGCTTTACCAAATAAAACTTTTTCACTTGCAGTAGCGCCAAACACGTCTTGACACAACAAGAGTGAAAACAAAACTGGAACTGAACTATGAAGCTATGATCTTGTCTATATGTCAGAACAACTCTGGCCAAAGCTCCACCCCTTTGATGAACAAGACCATTCGTAAGCGCTTGTTGGCTTAACATTCAGCTTGACCGATTAAGTGAAAAAGTTTGCCACGCAAAACCAATATTTTGAATTCTAGAATCCTCCTTTTTGGTATATGTCAGCGTTGTATTCCATTCTTTGGCAACGCAAAAAAAACTGCGTCGAACATGAATGATTGAATACAATTAAAAACTTTTAAGGAAATATCTACCCGGTCACGGACGGGTAACGGTGGAACTGTCGGAATATTAACCTCGATAGCAGCAACCTCCCCACTGAAATTCTGCCTGGAATGAGCCACCTTAGCCACTTAGCTCAACAGGGGATGCAGACCGTATCTCTGCTCTTCGACTGAAGGGTCTTCAATTCCGTACGATAGCGATTGCCTTGAAAAAGGCTGTTTGTTTTTGGCTTAGTCCAAATAATAAGGAAGTAATCTTTTCAAATAACGTGATGGTATGAAAAAGACTGAATGCTCTGCGAGACTTGACTTAAATCTGTTTATTTTTGATTTTTGTTCGTTACATTATTTTTAACATTTCAAGTGTTCGGCCACTTGGCCCTTTATCTTTGATTCGGTTCAATAGCAATGGTTAGGATTTAAATGTAATTTATAAAGCTTATCTAATGTATCAGAATAGCCTTAAGGAGGCATTGATTAGTTTAAAAAAATTTAGAACCTTACTACTATGTACATTAATATTTACAATAATAATTTAATAACCTAAATTGGAACAAGCGTGGTCCAATTGTAACCAACGGACCCAAAGCCTTTCCTTACACTCACCAAAGCGCTCGTGTAAAGTTTTAATACCGGCCAGACGGTGGAGCTCAGAAGATCGTGTCCTGGGAGGGGTGTTCATAATCATCCACAGGAACTTGTTTTGAACTCGCTGGAGTTTCCGATGATGAGTTTTGGCGCAGCTCTCCCTGACCGGCATGCCGTATTCGATCACAGGGAGGATGATTTGCTTGTAGACAGCAAGCTTATTTTTCAAGGACAATGACGACCGACGGTTGATTAAAGGGTACAGTAGTTTCAACAAAACCAACTCTTGCAACCTGTTGCCTGAAAATAAGCTTGCTGTCGAGGGTCAAGCCAAGGTAGTCGGCCTCATTGGCCCATTCCACAGTCGTGCCATTGAGGATGATTTTACAGTCTCCAGGCGGAACAAGTTTAGGGGATTTGGAGTGGGGGAAAATGATGACCTGGGTCTTCGCCGCGTTGATACAGATCTTCCAGCTGGTGAGGTACTCTGTCAGGGCATCCAGGCCTCGTTGGAGTTTTGCCACTAGCGCTCTGATCACTCTACCATTGTAGACGATGGAGGTGTCATCTGTGAACAGAGACAGAATGCCGCCTTCTGGAGGTTCTGGCATGTCGGAGGTGAACAGATTGAAAAGCAGGGGCCCGAGGATACTACCCTGGGGGACGCCTGCGACGATGTTGTGCGCATTGGAACTCGCTCCGCTGATTGAGACCCGGAATGTCCTTGCCGACAGGTAATTGTTGATGATTTTCACCAGGTAGCTGGGAAGATTGTAGCGTTGTAGTTTGTACACCAGGCCATTATGCCATACATTGTCAAATGCCTTCTCGACATCGAGTAAGGCCATGGCGGATGTTTTAGAGACAAACTTGTTCCGTCTGAGGACGTTGGTAACTCGAGTCAGTTGGTGTACAGTTGACCGACCGCGTCGGAAACCAAACTGTTCCTCGAGCAAGATGTTGAGATTTTCGGCAGACTCAAGTAACCGATGATGAATATCTTTTTCGAATAGCTTGGATAACCCTGAGAGAAGGCTGATGGGTCGATAACTTTTGGGGGAGGAAGGATCCTTCCCAGGCTTCCGGATGGGGATGACTTTCGCTGACTTCCAGGACGATGGGAAGTAGCTGAGCCGGAGACACTGATTAAAGATCAGCGAGAGATGCTCAAAGAACAGAGCACTCATGTGTTTGAGCTCGAGATTCAGGATGCTGTCGAAGCCTGGGGCCTTCATGTTCTTCGACGATTTGATATAGGCCGTCAATTCGTCAGCTGAGATCTCCAACTCCTCCGAGAAGTCGTTGGGAATCAAATGGATGTTGTTAGCATGCTCGTTGACGGCTGCTTCGTGTGGACTGACGATGTTCTGCCCAAGATTGTGTGAGCTGACGAAATGATGACCTATTTCAGCGACCTTCTCTGCAGGAGTTATCAAGCGATCCTTAGAGCCATTATTGTCTAGTGGGATCAAAGGTGGAATGGGCCGAGGCTTTGATTTTAGAATTTTGGTCATTTTCCAGAACGGCTTAGCATAATCTGGGAGAGTGCGGATCTTATTCGAGAAGTCGTTATTTTGAGGTCCACCATTCTGGCCTTGATAATTTTGTGATTCGATTGCAGCGTGCCTTAAGCTCAGGCAGTCCAGTACGCTGAAACTGCCTGCGAGTGACATTCCGCAATCGAATCAAATCTTTGGTGAGTGTATCGATGTTTAAGGAGTTGCTTACCTGCCGAGCCGTCGGTACGTGTTGCTCTCGGGCCGCCGTGATCGCCTCCTCGATAGCGCACAGCTGGTGGTCGATACTTTCCGGCGTCTCCGAACGCACCTCGTAGTCGACGGTGTTATCGACGCACTGCTGGAAACGCTGCCAGTTCACTCGGTGGTAGTTCCGCCGTAACTGCTGATGCCGATTGACCGAGGAGCCCAGTTCCGCCACCACCGGATAGTGATCCGAACTGAGCTCCTGGTATACAACCGGCTGCGAGACGTGGTCACTCAGGTTTGTTATGTAGAGGTCGAGCGTTGCGAGGGCACCGGACCGACACAGCCGAGTGGGGGAATCCGGGCTCAGGATCGTGTAGTGGCCTTCCTCCATGTCGTTGCTCCAGATGGTGCCGTTTCGATTGCCGCGACTGTTGCCCCAGGCTTGATGTTTGGCATTCAAGTCGCCGGCAATGATATACTGGCCTTGCCTCCACGTCAGCTTGACGATGTCCCTCCGAAGGGCAGCCGATGATCCATCGCCGGCTTTGGCTTGCGTTGGACAGTACGCCGCGATGAACGCGATTGTGCCGACCGAAGTGGTGATTTCGACACCGATGGCCTCGATGACACTGAGCTGGAAGCTTGGAAGCAGACGACAGTTGATGTTGTAGCGAAGAGCGACACCACCTCCCCTGGTCGGCCGGTCGAGTCGCACGATGCGGAAGTCCGGGATGTTGATGTTCACCTCCGGTTTTAGGTGCGTTTCGGTGATGAACGCCACGTCTATTTCCTTCTCAAGGAAATCCTTCAGCTCAATTATTTTGCTCTTTAGCGAGCAAGCGATCCAGTTGACCAGGCCCACCCTAGCAGCCATTTTCAATGATGAACATGCCAAGTGTGAAGACCTGGTCGAATCGGGTTTTGCAGCCGCGCAGTCGAGTGGCGAGCTGCGCGAAGATCGGTTGCTCCGGAGTGTACAGCGGGGCAGATTCTTCCGGTGGGACGGCTTCGTTCTCCGACTGCCGACGGAACCCAGGAGGAGGAAGCGGGGGCCATTCGCTGGTGGATGGTGCCGACGATGCTGGAGCTTGGACCGATGCAGCTGCCGCTGCCAGTCACTTGTGCGGCTGTAGCGGTGGGAGTATTGGAATCACACGACGGTGAGCCGGGATGGCTGGAAAGTTCACCTCGTTGATTACAGGAACACGGTTCTTCTTCGGAATGGTCCTGGTGGAAGCCTTCTTCCGGATTTCCAGGAACTCGGCTCGCTTTGGGCAGCCCTTTGTGGTGGCCCGATGTTTGTCGCCACAGTTGGCGCACTTGGGATCGGCCACCTCCATTTTGTCGCACTCGTCAGTCGGATGGGGTTCGCCACACTTGTTGCAGCGCGGCTTCATGCGGCAGTTCCTGGTGCCGTGCCCGAAATTGAAGCAGTTGGTGCATTGCGTGACATCGCGGTGCACTGGCCGATATCGCTCCCAGTCAACGACGGTGTAATTTATAACGCCAACCAGCTTCAGGTCCTTCCAGGTAGTGGAGCCGTGCTCCAGATGGATCAGGTAAAGCTGGTCGCGATATCTCCTCGCCTTGTCGTGACGAGCGATCTTGTGGATGGCTACTGGCTTCAGTCCGCAACTTTCAAGCTCTGCTTGGAGCTCTTCCTCCTTCATGTCGTGAAGTCCTCGTGAGCGGCTTCGTGCCGGGGTGGTCATAAGTGTAGTACTCATACTTGTGGACCTCGAGGAACTCCACGACGGATTGATGATGGTCCCTGTTGGCCGGCATCACTTTCACGCCCTCGCTGCAGAGCCGAAAAGTACATTTCAGCCCCTTAGCGATCAGCTGGCGAATTTTTGGGCGTAAATCCGGCGGATCGCCCTTCACAAACACGGGCGGGCACTTCTCCTTCCGCTCCGGTTGCACCTGCGGCAGCTGCGATTGCTGCTTCTTCTTTTTCGGCGGATTGCCGGCGTCATCAAGCGGCAACGGCGAGAACACGTTGCTCTGCAAAAGCTGCTTGGAGGGGTTACCCGCGCCTCCAAGAGCAGTGCGTTTAGGCACTTTTCCAGCGACCGAATCGGCCACCGAGTCTCCCATGACGGGTCCGGGAGAAAATAACGCCAACGCGACAAGCGAAAACGTATACAGCGAAAGAACGAGAAAAAACACTTCGAAAAAATGCGCGAGCAAAAAACACGTCCGTACGTGTTGCTGTCTCGAACTGGAATGACGTTGCCGATTTTTTGACCTACATCCGGCTCTGCGCGTGAGCCAGTGTGAATGCGACGTTGGGGCGGAAATACTGAAACAGTGAAAGGGAAGAAAATAATTAGTGCCTAAGATTTTGGGGTTGTGGGAGCTCGCCAAACCGAACGAGGGACAGTAAGTGTACGACGATCACGGTGTGAAGACTAATGTGTAAGCGTCAATATTGCGGGTCGATTGTCCATGAGCTTCCATCTCCCTTTTGTTCCAACGGGTGTGTCAAGCCCTGAGTAGTTCCACGACCACCAACAGACTAGTTGAGTCGGCCCCGAAATTCCGTCCAGCGGACAAGGAAGGACAAACCAAGCCAAGAGACACGGCGAAAAAAAAACATGGGTCCCGGCCCCAGTTAGTCGTGGTCACGCTCGTTCGTGGGCACCCCAAACCCCCATGATTTCAGTCGGTCATTGGCCACGCTCTTTCCATCACGCATCCGTCGACGGATTTGCACAGTCGGTTCATCCGCTTTACCAAGCTTCACAATCAACTGCCGACCTAAGCCTCGACATCGACATCCATTGTTATCTACTGCTCGGCATACTGCTATTATTCGACATCGCTTACACGATACACCCGGTCGCCCTCCTCTGTCAATAAACCACCGTAAGTTGAAATTCAATTTTGTTAGTAAACACATTCGAAAATCTCCCCTACGAATAAAGCCCTGGGATCCGGGAAACAGAAGAAGACCTTTGGTGCCCACCCCGGAAGCGGCCGTTTGCTCAAGACCAGCTGCTTGGGGCTTAGACAGGCTCCCTTCCGGAACCGAGCATTTTCACCCGGGGTCAAACGGTTTCAGAATTATGACCAGGTCTATGTTTGACGCTTCTTCCCATTTATAAAAATAACTATTCCAACTCATAAAAATAGTGAGGACATCGTAGATCTTCCTGTTGGTCGATTTGAACGTTAGGATCTGAGCTCAAATACATCTTGGAGTGTTGTAGATGTTCAACGAATTCTGCAATATGTCTATAATGGTGTAACGATGTCCCGTGGAGCTATTCCAACTCTTTCAAATAGTAAAGACATCAGAGATCTTCTTGTTGGTCGAATAATATTAGGATCTGAGCTCAAAGACAGTTTGGAGTGTCGTAGATGTTCAAGTAATTTTGTAATGTGTCAATAATGTGTAACGTAGTCCCGTGAAGTTATTTCAACTCACGAAAATGGTGAGGACATGTTCTGTTCATGTTGATCGATTTGAGTATTAGGATCTGACAGTTTGGAGTGTTGTATATGTTCAACTGTTTCTGTAATGTGTCTATAATGTGTAACGAAATCCCGTGGAATTATTCCGACTCATAAAAAAGATGGCGACATCGTAGATCTTCTTGTTGATCGATTTGAATATTAGGATCTGAGCTCAAAGACAGCTTGGAGTGTCGTAGATGTTCAACGAATTCTGCAATGTGTCCATTATGGTGTAATGAAGTCCCATGGAGCTATTCCAACTCATTTAAATAGTAATGACATCGTAGATCTGAACGAGAGAGTCAAATTGGTGTCAAATTACAAAAAAAAACATTTCGTGACATTTTTTTTTAAATTTCGCTTGCCATGCCACACACTTTGTATTTAGAACAGAAATCTGCTTAGCTTAGCTTGATTGAATGTACACATCGTAGTTGCTAGTCGTCAGATTGGCGAGAAACAACAAATACGCACAGCTCACCAATTGAATAGTCTTCTTGAGATTAGAAAGCTATTCTCACTGTACATGATTTGTAGTTTAATTAATTCAAGACCAATTACGATGCAGACCATGTCCTAACAGTTAAATTAGGATTAGGAGAGGAAAATGAATTCGACACTCATTGCTGCAAGAGACCGAGGAATCCTCTGCATCTCCGTGAGTGTCACGGGAAGGAACAGTTCGTTAGTTGAGAGAAAAGGTTATTCATCGGATGTCAACTTGGGAAGCGATCTTGTTATACTGTTACAGTAGTTTTTCAAAACAGCGGTTGTTATAAAATATGTACCATTAGTAGTTAAAATAACAAAAATTGTAACAAACTATAACAAATTATGTTCTTGAAAAGATTATGATTATCCGTAATGTAGGCAATTAACTTTGTCCAGCTGGCTCAACTTTGAATGTAGGTTCAAGTTATACTGTAGGTGGTACCATCGTTTTTTCCAATTTCTATCTATCAAAAATGTAAGCAATTTCTTTTCGATAGAAATAAACATAACACATTATGTTATTATCATGTTATGACAATCATGAAATTTTCTTTCCTCCATCTTTGGCAGAGATTTTGTAACAAAATTATTGCAAGTTTTGTTATTTGTAACATATATTGATATAATTGTGATCAAATTTATTTATGACTAACTGGTCGGGAATTGATTATGTAAGAAATTTGGACATCTTTGAAGGCATGGTCAAGTCATATCAAGTCTTACGTCCACTTCGTGGTTATGTCACAGCCATTACCCACTATGTATTTGTTTTGGAACTATTTATGAAAAAATCTTGATAATCTGCTCTTCGCGTATAAAATTAAATCTCTATTAGATTAGACACCCAAAAACAATTTCTCACGCGAAGAGTATTGAACACTTTGAAATTGAACTCTTTGGTCAGTATATCAGTGGTTTTCAGAAGAACCATTTGCTTTGAGAACATACACTATTTATAATGTGACCAGCAAGCGTCCTGCGAAACGCGGGCTAAAGCTAAGCTAAAGCTAAGCTAAAGCTAAGCAAAAGCTAAGCTAAAGCTAAGCTAAAGCTAAGCTAAAGCTAAGCTAAAGCTAAGCTAAAGTTGAGCTAAGCTAAAGCTAAGCTAAAGCTAAAGCTAAGCTAAGCTAAGTTAAGCTAAGCTAAAGCTAAGCTAAGCTAAGCTAAAGCTAAAGTAATCTAAAGCTGAGCCTGGCTAAGCTTAAAGCTGTTGGCTAAAGCTAAGCTAGCTAAGTTAACAGCTAAGCCAAAGCTAAAGCTAAGGTGGCCCAGAACAGCTAAGCTCAGCCCCAGCCTGCCCAGGAGCTAAAGCCAGGTGGCTAACAGCTAAAGCCTGCTAAACAGCCTGGGGTCAGCCTGGGCTGGCTCAGACAGCACAAAGCTGCCTGGCCTGGCTCAGCTGGTGCTAACAGTGGTCAGCTGGGAACAGTTAACAGCCTGGGCTCAGCCTGCCCAGCTAACAGCCTGCTCAAGCCGCTCAGCCTGGGCTTAAAGCTAAGCTAAAGCTAAGCTAAAGCCTGCTAAAGCTAAAGCCTGCTAAAGCTGTTAAAGCTAAGTTGTTGTGCTAAAGCTAAAGCTAAGCTAAAAGCTAAGCTAAAGCTAAGCTAAAGCTAAGCTAAAGCTTGTTTAAAGCTAAGCTAAGCTAAAGCTAAGCTAAAGCTAAGCTAAAGCTAAGCTAAAGCTAAAGCTAAGCTAAAGCTAAGCTAAAGCTAAGCTAAAGCTAAGCTAAAGCTAAGCTGAAGCTAAGCTAAAGCTAAGCCAAATGCTAATGTTTCGATATTTTCGAGGTAATAAAATTAGAGCATTCGTTTGAAATCACAGCATTGTTGCTGGCCCCTTTCATCTCGAAGATGATTTTTAGTATACATGCATACAAATAGCAATCATTAATTCAAACTCAGGTTATGTTAGGCTGGGATGCAAAAAATGTCCTTAATCGCTAGAAATCGAGATATTGATCCTCAAACATGACCATTTTGTATGAAAAACCAGCGGTGATGTTATAATTATTTCCATGAGTGTAGTGCAAGTCGCGATTGTTTGTCGCACAAAACCCCATTGTACACTGCGCTGTTCCTCAATGAAACCACGGCAAACTATCTGTGGACTTGTATTGTACTTGATTTCCAGACCAAACAATCCAACACATAGTGACATAATTCCATTTGAAGGGTTTCAATTTTTCAAACAAATGCTTTTCAAGAAATGCCATAATTGCTATATCTAACAAGCATTTAACCATACAATCACAGCTGTTCGGGGCTAGAAGTCAGGTCCTCATAGCAGCAAACAACATCCATCATGTACACAGGACAGAGGAAATAAAATGAAAAGAACCAACATCAAATACCAGAAAGAAAAACCAGAACGTAATCACCACTTCTTTCCGCGAAATAAAAAAAAAACAATTAAAGCACTTAGCATCCCTCGAGGGTTTTCCAACCATCACCAATACCGCTGAAACTGCTCAGCTCAATCCTGACTGCCGAGTAGGTACTATGTACCGTGCCCGCGGAGAGGAAACATAAAAATAAATGTTTTAGTTACAAGTTCAAAGGAAGTTATCCTTTCGCTTCGCACATTCTACATCAACTGGAGGGGCACGAGACAAAAATGCAGCCCCACATGTCGTAGGTTTCGAATCAGTCCAAACTCTGAACTAAATTAATGCATGTAAGTGAAACGTTTCTTCAACGCGAACAAATTGACGCAAAGCGCATTTCAAGGGATGCAATTTATCCAGCAATCCCCATGTGGTTAGAACAGAATTCAACTCTTGATGTCGCGTAGTCGGCCGGCCAGGAACCATAGAAGAACATAAACAACTTCCCCTGTCATCATCGTCGTAGTTGTCGTCATCAGTCCTTTCTAGTCTCCCCGAGGTGGTTACAACGGTGCTGGGTGTGTGGCTCTTTCTAGCATTCATGCAATCTACTGTACAGCCAGCGATGGGGCAAACTGCCACGAAGTCACCTTCAGTACGGAGGCAGGAGAACTTACGATGACGACCTTTACCGTGTTGATGTGGCGCCGAAAGTTGAATTTGAAAACTGGACGATCAAATTTTTTGTTTTTTTTCCACATTTTTTCATTGAACTCAGCTTGCAATTTTAAGGGTGACAAGCATTCGAACATGTCCATATGAAGCTTGATGTGAAGACGATCATGAGCAGTGGCAGAGGAATGCAGATTAGGGAATGATTCATTTTTCAAAGGGGTTCTATATGATTTTTCTGAACATTCATATTTATGATAATTATTCCTAATTTGAAATAGAAACTCCGGAGATTTCACTGGAGAGTACTCTAAAAATATTCGTAAAAGTGTTAGCATAATTATTAAAGGTTTTCAAAAATTTCCGAAATTCAGAATGTTTGGTAAATTAACAAGAAATTTGGAATTTTTGAAATTCTGACTTTTTGACCGCATTTGTTACTTTGTAAAAATAATTCATTGTGATCATACACTTTGGGATAAAAAAACTAACTCCATGTGGTCAAAATCCCACATTAGATAGAATCATCACGAATATTATTCGAACGCGATTTTTTAATGTCTAGCATTTTCGTCGATCGGCTATGGGTGTATGGGATGATATCCTTCATGTTCCAATCCAATGCAAACAAATCAGATTTGGTTACAATGACTCTGACTAGATTTTTGACTTGCTACAATACTGTCAATTTTATTTTCTGTTCGTTGAGCAAAAGATTGAGCAATTACACAACGACGACGTACATCTATGAGCTGCAGGCAGAGATACCATTCTGCGCGTACAAAGGAAGTACCATCCTACGCTTTGCAAACGAACGATTCCCGACCTACAGAAGCCAGACCTCGATGCGACAGAATGGGCGCGCCTCTCATTGCTGGGCGGTAGTGAAATGTTATTTCAATTAAAAGTTTGGTCTTAATTAAAGGCTGAGCGAACAAGTAGTCAAGGGCAGCGAAAACTTTTGCGGTGGAAAAAAAATCATTTCAATTTGTGGCTCCAGGAGTGGCTCCGAGTTGATGTAATTGTTAAAGCTGGACCATTAAAAAGTACAGCTCAGCCAGCGAGACAAACTATTGACAAATTGTCCCCATGGAGTGATTCCCAGAGCTAATTAATAAACCGAACGAGCAACTCCATAATTAAATCATTCCGTAGGAAATTTATTTACTCTGATGAACCAGCGAACAGTGCGGTAGTATCGAATAACTCCGCTTGGATTGGTACGAGTTAAAACATCCGCTGCGTTCCTTCCACGAAGCACAATCAGTCAGATGGAACTGAGATTGTCCCCCACGAGCCCACGAGCAAGTGATGTCGTTTTTACGGCCAGTTTTTAATTGCGTGACATAATCACACATTTTATCATTCTTACCCAGAGCGGGTGCAGAGGGATGCTGCAACTACAGAACTGTAGTTTGCAGACCGTTCTTACATCATAGCCGGCAGCTTCAGCATCGACCACCGCGGCATTACCGCCGCACAGATGGCCGTCGGTACCGTTAAGCGTCGTTGATCGTGTAGATATGAGGTTCGTTGATCGTCGCAGCTTGTGTCGCCGGAAGCTCATCAAGATCGATTCACACCTCTTTTCTGTTGGAGTTATATCTGCATCACAGTTGTTATGGATTGAATGGAGGTGTTAAGTGATATCGTGAAGGAATGTCAATAAATGGCAGGAATGCTGGAGCTCAATCGAGTTCCATTAGTTTGATGGAAAGTGAGTCATACGTTGTCTGACGCTAATTGAACTTAGGTTGAGATTGTTTGTTTTAACTAAGTAGAAATTGATCAAGTGAAGACGATTAGAACAAAGTAGCGTAAGGAATTTTTCCAAAGAATAGGTTTCCAAGCTTCTAGGAGAAGCTTTCCAAGCTTCTAGGAGAAGCTTTCCAAGCTTCTAGGAGAAGCTTTCCAAGCTTCTAGGAGAAGCTTTCCAAGCTTCTAGGAGAAGCTTTCCAAGCTTCTAGGAGAAGCTTTCCAAGCTTCTAGGAGAAGCTTTCCAAGCTTCTTGGAGAAGCTTTCCAAGCTTTTGGAAGAAGCTTTCCAAGCTTCTGGGAGAAGCTTTCCAAGCTTCTGGGAGAAGCTTTCCAAGCTTCTGGGAGAAGCTTTCCAAGCTTCTGGGAGAAGCTTCCCAAGCTTCTGGGAGAAGCTTCCCAAGCTTCTGGGAGAAGCTTCCCAAGCTTCTGGGAGAAGCTCTGCTTCCTGGGAGAAGCTTCCTAAGCTTCTGGGAAAGCCTAAGCTTCGAAGCTTCCTAAGCTTCTGGGAGAAGCCTGCTTCTGGAGAAGCTTGCTTCTGGGAGAAGCTTCAAGCTTCTGGGAGAAGCTTCCAAGCTTCTGGGAGAAGCTTAGCTTCTGGGAGAAGCCTAAGCTTCTGGGAGAAGCCTAAGCTTCTGGGAGAAGCCTAAGCTTCCTGGGAGAAGCTTCTGCTTGGGAGAAGCCTGCTTCTGGGAGAAGCTTTCAAGCTTCTGGGAGAAGATTCCCAAGCATCTGGGAGAAGCTTCCCAAGCTTCTGCGAAAAGCTTCCAAGCTTCCTGAGAAGCTTCCAAGCTCTGGGAGAAGCCTAAGCTTCTGGGAGAAGCCTAAGCTTCTGGGAGAAGCTTCCAAGCTCTGGGAGAAGCCTAAGCTTCTGGGAGAAGCCTTGCTTCTGGGAGAAGCCCAAGCTTCTGGGAGAAGCTTTCCAAGCTTTCTGGGAGAAGCTTTTTCAAGCTTCTGGGAGAAGATTCAAGCTTCTGGGAGAAGCTTTTAAGCTTCTGGTAAAAGCTTTTTCAAGCTTCTTGGAGAAGCTTTCCAAGCTTCTGGGAGAAGCTTTCCAAGCATCTGGGAGAAGCTTTTCAAGCTTCTTGGAGAAGCTTTCCAAACTTCTGGGAGAAGATTCCCAAGCATCTGGAAGAAGCTTTCCAAGCTTCTGGGAGAAGCTTTCCAAGCTTCTGGAAGAGGCTTTCCAAGTTTCTGGAAGAAGATTTCCAAGCTTCTGGGAGAAGCTTTCCAAGCTTCTGGGAGAAGCTTTCCAAGCTTCTGGGAGAAGCTTTCCAAGCTTCTGGGAGAAGCTTTCCAAGCTTCTGGGAGAAGCTTTCCAAGCTTCTGGGAGAAGCTTTCTAAGCTTCTGGGAGAAGATTCCCAAGCATCTGGGAGAAGCTTTCCAAGCATCTGTGAGAAGCTTTTCAAGCTTCTTGGAGAAGCTTTCCAAGCTTCTGGGAGAAGCTTTCCAAGCATCTGGGAGAAGCTTTTCAAGCTTCTTGGAGAAGCTTTCCAAACTTCTGGGAGAAGATTCCCAAGCATCTGGAGGAAGCTTTCCAAGCTTCTGGGAGAAGCTTTCCAAGCTTCTGGAAGAGGCTTTCCAAGTTTCTGGAAGAAGATTTCCAAGCTTCTGGGAGAAGCTTTCCAAGCTTCTGGGAGAAGCTTTCCAAGCTTCTGGGAGAAGCTTCCCAAGCTTCTGGGAGAAGCTTCCCAAGCTTCTGGGAGAAGCTTTTCAAGCTTCTGGGAGAAGCTTCCCAAGCTTCTGAGAGAAGCTTCCCAAGCTTCTGGGAGAAGCTTCTGCTATGAGAAGCCTGCTTCTCGGAGAAGCTCCCAGCTTCTGGGAGAAGCTTGAAGCTTCTGGGAGAAGCCCAAGCTTCTGGGAGAAGCTTCCAAGCTTCTGGGAGAGCTTCCAAGCCTGGGAGAAGCTTCTGGGAAGCTTGCAAGCTTCTGGGAGAAGCCTGCAAGCTTCTGGGAGAAGCTTGCAAGCTTCTGGGAGAAGCTTTGCAGAAGCTTCTGGGAGAAGCTTGCAAGCTTCCTGGGAGAAGCTTTCAAGCTTCTGGGCAGCCTCTGGGAGGCTCCAAGCTCCTGGGAGCTTCCAAGCTTCTGGGAGAAGCTGCTTCCAAGCCTGGGAAGCTTCCTGGGAGAAGCTTCCTGAAGGCTTGGCTTCTGGGAGAAGCTTCCAAGCTTCTGGGAGAAGCTTCCTGCTTCTGGGAGAAGCTTCCAAGCTGGGAGAAGCCTAAGCTCTGGGAGAAGCCTGCTTCCTGGGAGAAGCCTGCTTCTGGGAGAAGCCTCCAAGCTCTGGGAGAAGCCTGCTTCCAGAGCTTCTGGGAGAAGCCTTGCTTCCTGGGAGAAGCAAGCTTCTGGGAGAAGCAAGCTTCTGGGAGAAGCTTTCCAAGCTCTGGGAGAAGCTTCCAAGCTTCTGGGAGAAGCCTAAGCCTGGGAGAAGCTTCTGGGAGAAGCTTCCTGGGAGAAGCCTAAGCTTCTGGGAGAAGCCTGCTTCCTGGGAGAGCCTAAGCTTCTGGGAGAAGCTTCCAAGCTTCTGGGAGAAGCCCAAGCCTCTGGGAGAAGCTTCCTGGGAGAAGCCTGCTCTGGGAGAAGCTTTCCAAGCTTCTGGGAGAAGCTTTCCAAGCTTCTGGGAGAAGCTCTGGGAGAAGCTTCCAAGCTGGGAGAAGCTCCAAGCTTCTGGGAGAAGCCTGCTTCTGGGAGAAGCTTCAAGCTTCTGGGAGGCCTGCTTCTGGGAGAAGCCTAAGCACTGGGAGAAGCCTAAGCTTCTGGGAGAAGCCTGCTTTCCTGGGAGAAGCTTCTTCTGGGAGAAGCCTGCTTCCAAGCTCTGGGAGAAGCTTCCAAGCTTCTGGGGAGAAGCCTGCTTCCTGGGAGAAGCCTAAGCTCCTGGGGAGAAGCCTGCTTCTGGGAGAAGCCTAAGCTCTGGGAGAAGCCCAAGCTCTGGGAGAAGCCTAAGCTCTGGGAGAAGCTTTGCTCTGGGAGAAGCCTAAGCCTGGGAGAAGCCTAAGCTTCTGGGAGAAGCTTCCAAGCTTCTGGGAGAAGCCTAAGCTTCTGGGAGAAGCACCAAGCTTCTGGGAAAAGCCTGGCTCCTGGGAGAAGAAGCTTCTGGGAGAAGCTTCCAAGCTCTGGGAGAAGCAAGCTCTGGGAGAAGCTTCTGGAGAAGCTCCAAGCTTCTGGGAGAAGCCTAAGCTTCTGGGAGAAGCCAGCTCTGGGAGAAGCCTGCTTCTGGGAGAAGCTTTCTAAGCTTCTGGGAGAAGTTTCAAGCTCTGGGAGAAGCCTAAGCTTCTGGGGAGAAGCCTGCTCTGGGGAGAAGCCTAAGCTTCTGGGAGAAGCCTAAGCTTCTGGGAGAAGCCTAAGCTTCTGGGAGAAGTTTCCAAGTTTCCTGGAGAAGCTTCTGCTTCTGGGAGAAGCCTGCTTCTGGGAGAAGCCTGCTTCTGAAGAAGCTCAAGCTCTGGGAGAAGCCTAAGCTTCCTGGGGAGAAGCCAAGCCTGGGAGAAGCCTGCTTCTGGGAGAAGCCTCCAAGCTTCTGGGAGAAGTTTCTGCTTCTGGGAGAAGCTTAGCTTTGGGAGAAGCCTGCTTTCTGGGAGAAGCCTAAGCTCTGGGAGAAGCCTGCTTCTGGGAGAAGCCTAAGCTTCTGGGAGAAGCCTAAGCCTGGGAGAAGCCTAAGCTTCTGGGAGAAGCTCTGCTTCCTGGGAGAAGTTTCCAAGCTTCTGGGAGAAGCCTAAGCTTCCTGGAAGAAGCTCTGCTTCTGGGAGAAGCCAAGCTTCTGGGAAAAGCCTAAGCTTCTGGGAGAAGCTTCAAGCTTCTGGGAGAAGCTTAAGCTTCTGGGAGAAGATTCCCAAGCATCTGGGAGAAGCTTTAGCATCTGTGAGAAGTTTTCAAGCTTCTTGAGAAGCTTCCCAAGCTCTGGGAGAAGCTTTCCAGCATCTGGGAGAAGCTTTTCAAGCTCTTGGAGAAGCTTCCAAACTCTGGGAGAAGATCTCAAGCATCTGGAAGAAGCTTCCAAGCTTCTGGGAGCAGCTTCCAAGCTTCTGGAAGAGGCTTCAAGTTTCTGGAAGAAGATTTTAAGCTTCTGGGAGAAGCATTCCAAGCTTCTGGGGGAAGCTTTCCAAGCTTCTGGGAGGCTCCAAGCTTCTGGGAGAAGCCCTGCTTCTGGGAGAAGCTTCCCAAGCTTCTGGGAGAAGCCTTCCCAAGCTTCTGGGAGAAGCTTTTCAAGCTTCTGGGAGAAGCTTCCAGCTTCCTGGAGAAGCTTCCCAGCTTCTGGGAGAAGCTCCAAGCTTCTGGGAGAAGCCTAAGCTTCTGGGAGAAGCTTCCAAGCTTCTGGGAGAAGCTTTCCAAGCTTCTGCGAGAAGCTTTCCAAGCTTCTGGGAGAAGCTTTCTAAGCTTCTGGGAGAAGATTCCCAAGCATCTGGGAGAAACTTTCCAAGCTTCTGGTAGAAGCTTTACAAGCTGGGAGAAGCTTTCCAAGCTTCTGGGAGAAGCAAGCTTTGGGAGTAGCCAAGTTTGGGAGAAGCTTCCAAGCTTCTGGGAGAAGCTTTCAAGCTTCTGGGAAGCTCAAGCTTCTGGGAGAAGCTTAAGCTTCTGGGAGAAGCTTTCCAAGCTGGGAGAAGCTTCTGCTCTGGGAGAAGCTTCAAGCTGGGAGAAGCTTTCAAGCTTCTGGGAGAAGCCCAAGCTTCTGGGAGAAGCCCAAGCTTCTGGGAGGCAAGCTTCTGGGAGGCTTAAGCTCTGGGAGAAGCCCAAGCTTCTGGGAGAAGCTTCTGGGAGAAGCTTCTGGGAGAAGCCTGCTTCTGGGAGAAGCTTCCAAGCTCTGGGAGAAGCTCTGCTTCTGGGAGAAGCCTGCTTCTGGGAGAAGCTTTCCAAGGCTGGGAGAAGCTCAAGCTTCTGGGAGAAGCGCTCTGGGAGAAGCCTGTGGGAGAAGCCTAAGCTCTGGGAGAGCCTGCTGGGAGAAGCCAAGCTCTGGGAGAAGCTCAAGCCTGGGAGAAGCCTAAGCTTCTGGGAGGGCTTCTGGGAAGCTCCAAGCTCTGGGAGAAGCCCAAGCTTCTGGGAGAAGTTTCCAAGCCTGGGAGGAAGCTTCTGGGAGAGCAAGCTTCCTGGGAGAAGCCAAGCTTCTGGGAGAGCAAGCTCTGGGAGAAGCTTCCAAGCTCTGGGAGAAGCCTGCTTCTGGGAGAAGCAAGCTTCTGGGAGAAGCTTCCAAGCTGGGAGAAGCCTTGCTTCTGGGAGAAGCCTGCTCTGGGAGAAGCCTAAGCTTCTGGGAGAAGCCTGCTTCTGGGAGAAGCTTCCAAGCATCTGTGAGAAGCTTTCTGCTTCTGGAGAAGCTTCCAAGTTTCTCTGGGAGAAGCTTTCCAAGCATCTGGGAAGCTTTTTCAAGCTTCTTGGGAGAAGCTTCCAAACTCTGGGAGAAGATTCCCAAGCATCTTGAAGAAGCTTTACAAGCTTCTTGGAGTAGCTTTCCAAGCTTCTTGGAGTAGCTTTCCAAGCTTCTGGGAGAAGCTTTTCAAGCTTCTGGGAGAAGCTTTCAAAGCTTCTGGGAGAAGCTTTCAAAGCTTCTGGGAGAAGCCAAAGCTTCTGAGAGAAGCTTTCAAAGATTATGGGAGAAGCTTTCCAGGTTTCTGGGAGAAGCTTCCAAGCTCTGGGAGGCACCAAGCTTCCTGGGAGAAGCTTCCTGCTTCTGGGAGAAGCTTTCCAAGCTTCTGGGAGAAGCTTTCCAAGCTTCTGGGAGAAGCTTTCCAAGCTTCTGGGAGAAGCTTTCCAAGCTTCTGGGAGAAGCTTTCTAAGCTTCTGGGAGAAGATTCCCAAGCATCTGGTAGAAGCTTTACAAGCTTCTGGGAGAAGCTTTCCAAGCTTCTGGGAGAAGCTTTCCAAGCTTCTGGGAGAAGCTTTCCAAGCATCTGTGAGAAGCTTTTCAAGCTTCTTGGAGAAGCTTTCCAAGCTTCTGGGAGAAGCTTTCCAAGCATCTGGGAGAAGCTTTTCAAGCTTCTTGGAGAAGCTTTCCAAACTTCTGGGAGAAGATTCCCAAGCATCTGGAAGAAGCTTTCCAAGCTTCTGGGAGAAGCTTTCCAAGCTTCTGGAAGAGGCTTTCCAAGTTGCTGGAAGAAGCTTTCCAAGCTTCTGGGAGAAGCTTTCCAAGCTTCTGGAAGAAGCTTTCCAAGCTTCTGGGAGAAGCTTTCCAAGCTTCTGGGAGAAGCTTTCCAAGCTTCTGGGAGAAGCTTTCCAAGCTTCTGGGAGAAGCTTTCCAAGCTTCTGGGAGAGGCTTTCCAAGCTTCTGGGAGAAGCTTCCCAAGCTTCTGGGAGAAGCTTCCCAAGCTTCTGCGAGAAGCTGATCTTTCACCAGATTGAGGTTACGTACAGATGCTGCAGAACCTAATACGTGAGACAAGAGAGTTAAATACTCTCTGCACTACCGGGTGTTTGATTTCACTCTCCAGCTGTTTCGTGCAGCAGTGCTATATGGAGCGAGCAAGCATTCTTCACCAAGCACTTTGAAATTGTTCTCTCATGAAGCTACCTTCCTCGGGAGTATATCTGGTGCTGAAGCATCGTTCCTCATCTTCATTGCTTCATTCATCCAAGTCCTGTGCAAAACACACAAAGCGAAGCACCCTTTGCGAAAGAAATAAGATACGTTGGACAGGTACTCACCTTGTGAGCCTGTCAAACAAGCCTTGTATTTCAGTTACTTCTACCGCAAAGCACCACAGCGTGCTTCACAGGACTCAATCTACCATTCACCAGCGCACTCGCAATCCACACCATAGAAAATTTCTATAAACAAGCCACAGGAGAAGCACCTTCAGAAGCACCACAGTTCAGCGAATCTCAGACTCATCAACAAAGCAAGAAAAAAAGCACAATCCAGGGCTCAGTTCAGTAAATGAGTTTCGACACAATCCAAATTTCAACTTTTATTTGAAAAAACACCAAGTTTGTCACGTCCGTGGTTCCCAACGATGCCCAATGATGATGAGTGGTCCAGATATCGTCCAAATATCGTATCCGTTCCAAGTGAATCTCTCCTCGTTAGGAAGTGATCGACGGCCAAGTCCAGAAGTGATGAAGTGCAGAGTAGTGCAGAGAGTCGGAACGAGAAAAATGACCCGGTAGGGATGAAAGCGGGAAAATAGTTTATTGGACAGGTACTCACCGTGTGAGCCTGTCAAATAGGCCTTGTACTTTCAATCCCAGCAGGTTCCACCAGCAGTTCCGAATGGCGCCAAATCTGTTCTTGCAAATTGGAAGTGATGGCTGCCTCCAATTATTCCCAGACAATCGATGTAGTTATGGCGAACCGTTGCAATTGTAATACCTCCAGTATGGCGAGTATCTTTTGTTACTACCGTGTAATGATGGCCGAATAAACGCCGCGTTGCTTCCTTGGAAAACAATCCTGGTCACGGCACCAATGTTGTGACCTTACCGTATGTGCTCCAACCAAGATTCCACCAGTTTAAACCGTGCCAATAAACGCCGCGTTGCTTCCTTGGAACACAATCCTGGTCACGGCACCAATGTTGTGACCTTACCGTATGTGCTCCAACCAAGATTCCACCAGTTTAAACCGTGCCAATCAGCTGATTGCACATTCAGCCCCAAGTTCTCCTTTCCTTAACGGGTATGACGGCAACGATAAAGACGACAACGACGACGATGATTAGCTTGAATCCAGGTATGTAAAATTTGCAGGTTCCGTTCCAGATAACCAGGTAAGTAAAATTGTCACTTAATTTCACAATAACTACACTTTATTTATGTCAGGTAAAAATTACTTCGCACTACTCCATACTACACTTTATTCAAAAACTATTGATTATATTTTATCGATCTAGCCTATACGATTTCTGAACTAAGACTGATTTCTTATCGGATATTTCTTCTCAACATTCGTAAACAAAGACACTATAAAAATTGAAACGACTAACACATACAACATGTAGTATAGGTGGCGGCTCACATCCCTCTCATAATGCAGTCTGAGTTGACCTAATATGCTTCGATTACTCTTTCACTCGCACAATTTCTGGAGGTTTTTACCTACACATGTATAAACTATCAACGCGCCTTGTCTTATCCAGTACATTCACCAGCATACGGTAAAGAACAATTCAAAACCATTTTATTTCGAATCCCTCGCAATGAAATGCTTTTGAGTTATCGATTATTGCCTTATTCAGTTAGCCATCATTGTAATATTCCATTTATTGATATGCAGTGCAGTGATTATTTCACAGAACATCCATGATTTTATCACACTCCGTAAAAGTCCTCACCCCTCCGCGCGCAAAGCACCGTTCCAATCGTTAGCATATGAAACTGGTCACCAACTGGTAACATCCGTGCATTAGTCGCGCTGCGATATCTTTATTGCCAAAGTGCATAAATTTGTGTACTTAATGGTCCAAAGCAACTACGGCCTGGTCCTCATCCTTCCGAAAGCTTTAGCAAACGGACTGAACTCTGAATGGAGCCGAATCACTCCATCGGGTCCACTACGGTCCATAAATCATCGAGCCTGCACGCGCGCACGCGGGGGGGTACCACACACCGGCCAGAATTCGATTCGGTTTTACCGATAAAAATAATGTTCGTAAGACCCCGGTAAGGGCCTCGAACCGTGCGTGAATGTGTCTGAACATAAATGAGTGTGCAACATTGCGACACGGAGTCGAAATATAAATATTCAGATCCCATTGATAGCGATGACATTTATGAGAGGTGGTTGTTGGCATGAGCACGCGCTTCGAGTGGGCCCCGTTTCTCGGAATCGCCGGAATGCCCGCGTTGGACGGGAATTTGTATTCAGGAGCGTGGTGCAGTTCAACGTATGGCTTGCGATTGGCGGGCTTATTGGCAGCAATTTGGCTATTGTTCAACAAGATTTATCGGGTTAAGACGACGGAGTTAAATGACCTGTCGAAGAAATGGGTGCCGCGTAATGATGACGGGGATAAATTTTTTTACAAATGGGCAGACGGTTTGTTACTTTTCCGACCTTTATTCCCCGAGCAATTTATTTTCAACCGTTCGCTGGTTATTTCTGCTCGATACCCTGAGGGTAGACCAAAAAATATGCAAATCGATGATTGATGCGTGATGGATCGGGCCCGGTCGGTTTGGCAATTTGGTATTCGATTGTATCAAATGGTGCTGCTCGATTGGCACAGTTCTTTAAATCTGTTTGCAAGTTTATTGAACTTTCAATTTTCTTTGTTCTTAATTCGTTCCCGGGACGATGCCAGCTGCTGCTACACGATTCCAGGACCAAGCATATCGTCGTTGGTCACGTCAAGGTTTTATTCCACTACTGGTTGGCCTTCGGGAATGGCCGATTAGCTACCACACAACCCACTATGGGGGATCCCCATACAAGCGAGCGGTCAAAAATAAAATTGGACTTTTAAAGTGATTTTCCACTTAGTTTTAGCTGTGTATGGTCGAAATAGCATGAATATACAATTTCCAACCCCCTTTGGGGATCGTCTATGAATTACGTAATTATTTTTCATAGGTTCGATTAACGTGACAAAGCAAACCTATTTGGGAAGTTGAAATTTCGTGCGTTTTCTTAAGGAGAAGGAAGGGGCTGTACAAAAACTAAGTTCAGCAATTTATGGACATTATGGCGGCGATCATGTTAAATGACATTAATTTCATGACATTCCGTGATATTTTTGTTCTCACTCTCATGCCTCACAATTTGTATTTAGAACAATATGTTTGACAAAGTACTAGGATCTGAAGGATCATAAAGCATTAAATGTTAATCAAATAATCAGAATTGAAAATAACTTTTGAAAAAGGGTATTAGCAAATTAGAAATCGCAATCCCATGACATTTTTACGTGTACAAGTTATTCAAAAATGAGATTAATATATTCTCAAAAAATGTGGACATTCATTGTGGAATGTAAGAATGCTCCATTCTTCCGAAAAGCAAAATTCTTTTAATTTAAATAACAACACTATTTGAATTACTTTTGATTTGTTTTCATGGATTTCTACAAGTTATATACAGCATCATTCTTTTTCTGTGTCAAGGTTTAAGTCTTCAATGATATTTTCTTCAATTCCATCAACGATGGAAGATGAGATAAATTCATCTAAAGTATTAGAAGATAAAGAACTTTTGAAAATCTTCAAATATTACAAAATTACGCATGGCATAAGAATAACTAAGTGAAAAATTTTTTCCAACGTCTCCTCGTTATCCAAATCGAGCTTAAAATGGATCTGATTCATGTAAGGCACGAAGGAAAATGTCAACATTTGCCTCTCTTGATCATTTTCTTGCATTATGAGTTCTAAATTTCTTCAACTGTTTATATTGACTTTCCGCTGGTTGTTCAGCCAGTGAACCTCAAAGTGTAGATGAGTGAATAAATATTTCCCTACCATTAGCCAGACATTCATGAACACTAGCAGGAATTTCATACGCTCCGTTCTAACTAAGATATTGTTCGTCTTTACTTTTGCAATAAACATGTCGGGAATTATTGATTCCAGGAGATTTATAAATATTTACATATTATGAAATCTCATATTTAGTTCTCCATCAGTAGCTAATGAATAGCTCAGAAAATTAGGTTTAGAGAATGACTCAAACCACTCAAGCCCCAAACGCATTTCAGCGGAATGGCGACGGAAACGGTAAAATTTGACAGGAAATATATGAGCGAACTGTTAAATCCTTCCGTTACCGTTGTGCTGCATTGCATTGGGGTTTTATTCATTTACTCCTTTGAAAAGTTAATTAAATGAGCTCAAATGGTTATAAATAAAGTCGAAGTTATTACCAATAAATGTATTTTGACCATACCCTTTGAGCGCATAGTTCAGTCTGACCCATTTTCAATAGGAAACGATGGGACTAGATTCTCCGTCGAATGCAACTTGTTGCGAGTAAATCGGACACAAATAAGTGTCTAAATGGCGATTGCGTTCTTTTGCGCACATACATACAGACGCGCATGCACACACATACAGACATCACCTCAATTCTTCGCGCTGAGTTAGTTGATATATACCACTAGGGGTCTCCGGCCTTCTATCAAACATTCGTTTTTGGAATGAGCATTAACCTTGGAGTACGAGAGAGGCAAAACACGGTAAAAAACAAATGAAAAAAATCAGAGTGACTTAACTCTGTTAATTGCAAATACTGGCAAGAAATTCTTTCGGGACATTTTAGTCGAAGCTTTGTCCTTGATGTGTATCATAAAAGAACCTGGGATTCCTGAGGAAAAAAAAGTTCTTCACTATCAAAGTTGAAAATAGCGTCGTTTTTGGAAAAAATATTGCTTCCGCATTTTTCAATTTTTTTCACAGTGTAACCATTAGTTTTGAACACCATTTTAAAGATTATATAATTACCTCTGTAACGATGTATTAACATTGAAGAAAAAACATTTAAAAAATATTTCAATAAATAGTTGAAAATAAAATATTTTTTCAGAAAATTTGCTAACTTTTTTACCCATTTCTGACTTTGCCACCTTATATCTTTGGAACTAGTGCACCTAGAGACTTCAAATTCAGAATTTCTCTTAATTAGAGTATTGACAATGGAGAGAAAATATTTTAAAATAATTCGGAAGACATGACATTTTCGATTAATGACCGCCCGAAATCCTATAGTGCAACCGGGTGCCGCGGTGATGAGTGACATCGACAGGGAGAATCGAAAAGATAGCCATACGAGTAAGCATATGCGGTATTTCGAAAAATTTCGTTTCAGTTGGTTCGAAACGAAATTCCGCGGAATTTCGCGGAATTTGAGCCTGGCGAAATCTGATTTCTTGATTTCGTTTCGTTTCGTAAAATTACAAAAAATTCTCTAGAAAAAACTAGCTTCTAACGAAATTTAACGGAATTCCGCGAAATTTCGAAACAAATTTAAACTTAAACCATACTTTATATTTTCAAAAATTTTGGCTGCGCCGCTAAACAAAATCGTAAAGTTGTTTTCAAAACTTTAGGTTATACAAATTTTTCTATCAACGCTTACTACATAATTCCATTCTTAGTCAACAATGTATGTATGTATGTAGTTTTCTTCTATAAAACGTTTTCAGTGTTTCCAAGATTCAAATTTAAATTTTGTGATATTTTTTTTACTATTTGCACAATATGAATGTTGTTTAACCAGTGTGTAATCGATCGTGCTGATGCTGATCACGCCAGCTAGTGTGGCAGAACGCGAAGTGATAAAACTAATGTCTACATCGAAGAGCACAAAATTATTTAGTGCGGAGTCGATCGTGTTATAGAAGATTATTAAACGAAGCACATTTATCTTGCGTTGGATTGATTTGAAACACAGTTTTCGTCTTATTGTTTTCATGAATAACTTCGTATACAATAAATATTTTGTCGCTGACCACGAGGCAGAGTGTAAAATAATCGAAAATGTTTGGTGAGTCCACCTTTCTTCACTTGTCAGCTCACTTCCAGGCACATTCATAGTCGGCTCTGGACAGTCAATATTCAGTTGAATATTAGTCATTGAATATTTATGCCCATTCTACAAATCGATAAATTATCTGAAATCTGAACACGCTTTAAATGAGTAAAGTAATTTATCACATAGAACTGAATCCGATTTGCATCCGCAAGGCACTTTCAACGGTAAACATCAATATAAACAATGTTACACGCTAAAAATGAACTACTCAAAATTGAGTCGAATCCGACTCATTATCATTAAAAACGGGACAACTCAAAATTTGAGTAAAAGATACTACTTCAATAAAATGATGATTTCGCGAAAGTTAAGCTTGGCCTTCCATAAATTTTTAATACGACAGATGCGAATCAAGTTTATCTATCTATCTAAGTGCATTTTACGACAAACAGACTCCTAGTTTAAGTGCAATCATCATTTTATTGAAGTAGTATCGTTTACTCAAATTTTGAGTTGTCCCGTTTTTAATGAAAATGAGTCGGATTCGACTCAATTTTGAGTAGTTCATTTTTAGCGTGTAATTCTGTTTTTTCTGCACATAGTACCTAAGCACACTCAGTGACGGTCGAATGAAAGAGTTGGTGGAGCAGTCGTTTGACTATGTTATTCTATGTTTTGAATAATTATGCGATGTTTGTCAAAATGAATGACTGAAATTGCTTCATGAAGATGAATATGTTAAGCTCTGCCACTAGGTTTCAAATGAATTACCTTCTCAACTAACCAATGATTCCTTTCCCGTAGCGCTCACGCAGATGCAGAGCATTTCTCGGTCTCTTATAACAATGAGTGTTAAACACATTTTCCTCTCCTAATCCTATATCGACTATAAGCACGTGACCAGCATCGTTATTGGTCATGAATTGGAAACTCCGAAGCAATCTATATACATAAAAATGAATTTCTGTCTGTCTGAACCTTATAGACTCCGAAACTACTGAACCGATCGGCGTGAAAATTTGTATGCAGAGGTTTTTGGGGCTGGAGAAGGTTCTTAAGATGTTTCGAGACCCATCCCTCCTTTGGAAAGGGGGGCTCCCATAAAAATGAAACAGAATTTTCTTCACAGCATGAGAACTAGCAGAGAATAAAACAATTTAAGGCGAAACAAAGTTCGTCGGGTCTGCTAGTCTATATAATAAAAATGAAATGGTCTGTGTTCGTATCCGCATAACTCGAAAACGGCTGGATGGATTTTATTCATTCCTTCAGCAGTTATATTCGTTATAGTTTCCGACGGGTTTATATGATATTTCCTCAGTCGAAAATCATTAGTAAAGTTGAGTAAACCGTAAAAAAACTAAAATAAAGATTTGTATGGGAATTTCGCATGGGCAGTTCGCAACGCGTATTTTCGCCTACTATGCAGGACAACGTCTGCCGGGTCGACTAGTTTTCTATAAAAATAACATTTATCCCAAGAATATTATTTAATTAATTAGCTGTGTATATTTGCTGTTTTCGGCCAATCATGATTAGCAACTACGATGTGTACAATTAATCAAGCTAATAAGCTCTTCTATGACTATTTGCACAATATGTAAGGAACTAAGACAGTAGTAGTAGTAAAATTCTTCTTTATTTAAAGCATTTTTTGTTCTACAATCATTTTTAACATGTACAGTAGACTGGCCCAGGATACAAAAAGTCGTCCGATTCTACGGGGCACCCCCCAGGATTTTGCCTTTACGTAAGAAAATCATTCTCTGAAAATTTCAGCCTGATCGGTTATTGCACAAGCTGGCGCAATTGATTTGAAGTTAATATGGGGGTTTCAGCCTAAATATATGGGAAAATACACCTCTGTTACTATTTCGTACAGGAAATTGGATGGAAAAGCCCGATTGAGCCCAGATTTGCAGGAAATGAAGTTAACATGCCAATGAACAA